>NW_028225184.1:3303463-3813463 GCF_052327205.1 Somniosus microcephalus
TCTAATCTCATTAATTTTCCTACCTTTCCCCGTTTTTCCAGGTGGGCCTCGAAGCCACGGCCTCTCCTCTGCACCCACACCCTAGCTAGGCACCTCCCAGCCCCAGTCAACGAGCGGCCCCCGATCACCGCCATCTTTGTGAAGGCTGGAGGGGCGGGCCTCAGCCGAGCGCCGCTACCGCCGCCATCTTAGTAAAGGCTGGTGCGGCGGTGGCGGCATTGAGCTCCGCGGAGCAGGAGCGCGGCGGCGTCTAACTCTCCCCCCCCGCAGTCTGTCTCTCTCTCTCTTCCCCGCGCCTCCTGAATGCGCGGGGGAAGAGGCCCGGGGCACCATGGCCACTTTCGGAGACTTCAACTCCGTGACAGGTGAGGAGGGTCTTTGTTCACATTGGGCGGTGGCCGGGTTCCCCGGGTGCTGATTCCTGCCGGTGTGGGTGTGGGGCCGGAGCCCGGCTCTTACCTTGCCCCGGAGAGCGGGCGGACGGTGGGCCCTGGAGTAGCAAATCGGGCACCGGCGCCAAGATGATTTCTATACAGAGCCTGAGCGGCCGGCGAGCTCGCAGACAAAAAACGGCAGAAGAAAAACTGAGAGCGGTAGAGGGGAACAGACGTCAGAGAGACAGAGAAATAGGGAGGGAGGAGAGGGAGAGGGAGAGGAAAGGGAGAGGGGCAGGGAGGGAGAGAGGAGAGGGGCAAGGAGGGAGTGGGAAGAGAGAGAGTGTGGGGGGGTGGGAGAGAGAGAGGGCGGGGGAGGGGAGAGAGAGAGGGTGGGGGGAGGGGAGAGAGAGAGGGTGGGGGAGAGGATAGAGTGAGATGGGGGGGAGAGAGAGAGGGTGGGGGGAGGGGAGAGAGAGAGGGTGTGGGGAGGGCAGAGAGGGTGGGGGGAAGGGAGAGAGAGAGGGTGGGGGGAGGGGAGAGAGAGAGGGTGGGGGGAGGGGAGAGAGAGCGGGTGGGGGGAGGGGAGAGAGAGAGAGGGTGGGGAGAGCGAGAGAGGGTGGGGGGAGGGGAGCGAGGGAGTGTGCGGGGAGGACAGCGAGAGAGGGTGGGGGGAGGGGAGCGAGAGAGGGTGAGGGGAGGAGAGAGGGGGAGGGAGAGAGTAAAGCAGGGAGAGACAGGGAGGGAGAGAGAGAGGGTGAGGGAGGAAGAGACGGGGGAGGGAGGGAGAGGGTGAGGGAGGGAAAGAGTGAGGGGGTGGGACAGGGAGGGAAAGAGTGAGGGGGTGGGACAGGGAGGGAGAGCTTACCTTCTTCCTTCCTTCGCAGGGGTCCATCGGGCCACCTTCCCCCCAGTCACTCTCTCTCTTCCCCCCCAGTCACTCTCTCTCTTCCCCCCAGTCACTCTCCCTCTTCCCCCCCAGTCACTCTCTCTCTTCCCCCCCAGTCGCTCTCTCTCTTCCCCCCAGTTGCTTTCGCTCTTCCCCCCCAGTCACTCTCTCTCTTCCCCCCCAGTCGCTCTCTCTCTTCCCCCCAGTCACTCTCTCTCTTCCCCCCAGTCACTCTCGCTCTTCCCCCCCAGTCGCTCTCTCTCTTCCCCCCCAGTCGCTCTCTCTCTTCCCCCCCAGTCGCTCTCTCTCTTCCCCCCAGTCGCTCTCTCTCTTCCCCCCCAGTCGCTCTCTCTCTTCCCCCCCAGTCGCTCTCTCTCTCTCTTCCCCCACCCCCCTAGTCGATCTCTCTCTTCCCCCCAGTTGCTCTCTCTCTTCCCCCCAGTCGCTCTCTCTTCCCAGTCGCTCTCTCTCTTCCCCCAGTCGCTCTCTCTCTTCCCCCCAGTCGCTCTTTCTCTTCCCCCCAGTCCCTCTCTCTCTTCCCCCCAGTTGCTCTCTATCTTCCCCCCAGTCGCTCTCTCTCTTCCCCCAGTTGCTCTCTCTCTTCCCCCCAGTCGCTCTCGCTCTTCCCCCCAGTCGCTCTCTCTCTTCCCCCCAGTCACTCTCTCTCTTCCCCCAGTCGCTATCTCTCTACCCCCCAGTCGCTCTCTCTCTTCCCCCCAGTCGCTCTCTCTCTTCCCCCCTCCAGTCGCTCTCTCTCTCTCCCCCCCCCAGTCGCTCTCTCTCTCTCTCTTCCAACAACAACATGCCCTCGAAAAAGCCTCGGCACCGCCGGGCACTTCAGCTAGTATATATATAAAGCGGTTCCGTACGTTTTGTCTGTCCGGCTATATGATCGAAAGTTATAGGGCATACCTGCGCGCCCGTTACCTCCAAAGAAAGCTTACCATTCCGGGACGGTCATAAGCATATTTACTTTTCGGTCGGACGAAAATTGTTCGCGCCTTATGCAAAAAACCTTCAAAATTAAACTCATTATCTTCTAATTAGCATTGATTGACTGACGTCAAAGTTCGACCAATCCTGTGCCGTCATGATTGACCAATCCTACAGTTCAGTCGCCTGATGGTTGGCCAATCGGTGTGTGTGTGTGGGCGGGACTAATCATTTTCATCTCAGGGATCTGGCAGCCATTGCTTCAAGCTAAAAACCCCATTTACTTCCAGCTCAAAATCTGCTAATCCAGCTTCGAAAAAGTTAGTATCTCTTTTAAAAATAACATAAGATTTCCCGAAAACGTTTTATAAGTACTTTCACTTTCATCTTGCAAGGTATTAAAAGGTAGAAATGTTGCCCGGCAACAGATTCACAGAGGGACAGACAGACAGGGCCCGAAAGTCTGGGACTCGATTTAAAATGTTGTCCGGCAGCAGATTCACACAGGGACAGACAGACAGGCCCCAAAGCCTGGGACTCGATTTAAACCACCCGGCCCAAAACAGCCCTGGCAAAGCCGGGCTCCCCCAGCTAGTATATATATAAATGACCTGAATATTGCAATACAAAGTTGAATTTCTAAATTTGCCGATGACACCAAACTTGAGGACGATACCGATTGACTGCAACAGGACATAGAAACTCTAGCAGAATGTGCTGACAAGCGGCAGATGGAATTTAATAAAGAGAAGTGTGGGGTGATGCATTTTGCCGGAAGGAACAGGGAGAGGTGATCTACACTTAATTGCACAGTTTTACAGAATGTGCTGGGTCAGAGGGACCTGAGAGTTAATGTGCATAGGTCCCTGAATGTGGCAGGACAGATTGCGAGAGTGGTGTGCAAAGCATTTGGCCTCTAGGGTTTCATAAATAGAGGTACTGAGTGGAAAAGTAGAGAAGTTGTGCTGCACCTTTAGAAAGCACTGGTTAGGCCACAACTGGAGTAATGCGTCCAGTTCTAGACACCACAGTTTTTTGGGGGATGTACAAGGACTCTGGGACACAGATTTGATGTTTTGGCAAGCGATGCGTGGGTATGTGATGCAAAGACGTTTTTATGCAGCGAGTGGTGAGGGCCTGGAACTAGCTGCTGATGGATTTGGTGGTAGCAGAGACACTCAATCTTTTCAAGTTGGGTGTGGGAACTTGAGGGAACTAAACTTGCAGGGCTAAGGGGATAGAACGGGGGAATGGGACTGACTAGATTGCTCTACAGAGAGCCGGCATGGAATCGATGGGCCGACTGGCCTCCTTCTGTGCCGTTATGACTCTATCTCATTACCCTTCCACCCCCGCTCTCTTTTTTCTACCACATCCAGTCTCGCTGATTTCCTCCAATTACATTGCTCAATGATTCTCACGCTATCCTTTTCACTTTGTTTCTCTTTCACTCCAAATATTCATTCTCTCCTTCACATTCGCTTTCTATCGTGCCCTCTCTTCCACGTGTTTTCCGGTTCCTTTATCACGTTCATTTTTCGAACATCTCTCTGGAAGCTATCTTTCTCTTTGTCTCACTCTGTCTCCCTCTCTCACACTGTCTCTGTCCCTATCTCTCCCCCTCTTTTGGTATGTTTTATTTCTATCCAGCACATAACATTGTCTAACAGCGCTGTTCCTTATAACACCGGTAATTTGAAGTGGAGAGACTAGATAAAGTGGGATTATACCCTTAGAGCAGAAAGCAGCAAGGGGCGAATCAATAGATGTGTTATTATGAGGGGCACCGATAGACTTAAAAAAGTAACTGTTACCAAAAGGCAACATATTTACGATAATTGGTAAAAGAACCTGGCAGGAAATAAAGATACTTGGTTTACACAGCGTGTTGTTATGATCTGGAATGCACTGCCTAAATTCCTGGCGGAAACAGATTGAATATTAAATTCCAATTGGAATTGGATAAATACCTTAAACAGGGAATACATGCATGGCTGTGGATAAAGAGCAACGGGTGAGACAAATTGCAAATCTCTTTCAAAGAGCTTTTTGTGGATCCGCTGTTTCAGATGCGAAGCCGCTGAGATTAACGGAGATGCCCATCATTTTTAATCGCATTTTCAACTCGGCTAAATATAGCCGAATTTGTGATTGCAAAGTAATTGCAATTTTCCTTGTTCTGCTTGTATCCCAGAGTGAAATTTCTGGCCCAACATCTGACTTTGGAAAGAGAACCGCAGCTGATTTATTTTCTATGGCTCTGGTATTTGATTTCCTACATTACAGCTGTGATTCCAATTCAAAAATATTTCATTGGCTGTGAACCGTTATGGGAAATTTTGAATCCCTGAAAGGTGCTAAAATATGAAAGTGTGACGGAGCCACAATAAGACTATGGACATTGTATATAATTCCTTTATACAGCTTTGTTAAATAGTCTGGCGATGTGCCTTTAAATGTATCTCTTACTGCACTCAGGCTTCTCTCCTATACTCTGCGTGATGACGTCATACCGTTCATCACGTGACGCCTCAAGGGCGGTAAGAACGTGATGACGTCATGTCGTCAGAGCCTGGAACCTCCTGCCCGTTGGGAGAGGCTTCCAGGCAGAACAGACATACCTGTGCTTTCTCCTGCAGTTGTTAACTAGCTTCGTTTGTTCAATAAATTTTATTGTTTTGATTCACCGAGTCAAAGTCAATCTTTTGGTTAGGAACAGCGGATCCTACATTGGTGACCCCGAGTTCTTCGAATGAATTCCTTGAACTTACATCATGACAGCGAACGCCATCGCTCTCAAACTGCCACTCTACTGGGAGCAGCAGCCAGCCGCGTGGTTTTGCCAGGCAGAAGCTCAGTTCCAGATCCGGGGAGTTACAGTGGATGCGACCCATTACTACTATGTGGTCTCCACCCTCGACAGCGCCACGGCCTCGCGAGTCGTCAGCCTCCTCGAAAGTCCTCCCACAGATGGCAAGTACGAAGCTCTTACAGCACACCTACGCCAAATTTTCGGTCTGTCCAAATCTGAATGCGCTCGACGCCTGATCGCCATGCCCGGTCTCGGGGATATGAAGCCCTCATAGTTAATGAGCCAGATGCTCACTTTACTCAGTGCGAAGGCGCAGTGTTTTCTGTTCCACGAGCTCTTCCTATGCCAGCTACCGGAGCCCGTGCAGACAGCTTTAGCCAGCTCCGCCATCACGGACTGCGCTGAACTCACCGCAGAAGCGGACAAAATCTTTTTGGTCGCTCACCAGTCCTGCACAGCCACGAAACACCCGGACAACATGGCGTCACCCATAGAGTCAGAACTGGCTTACCCCGACACGCAGCCATGTTGCGCCACCACGAGTCGTCCTTCCACCGTGATGGCGAACCAACCTCCTCTGTCTATGGGTTTGTGCATATACCATTCTCATTTCGGCGCCAGCGCCAGGAAATGCCATCTGCCCTGCATTTTTGTTTCAAAAGAAAAAAGTTCCTTTTTCAAAATGCAGGGACTCGGGAAGCCTTTCTAATCATGCTGCACATGCGGGGATCACGATGGCTGTGGGATCTGCAAGAAAGCTCCTCTACATCACTGATTGCTTTTCCAGAAGGGGCTTCCTTTGCGACACTGGCTCTCAATGCAGCATACTGCCAGCGTCAAAGCTCGACCTACAGTCCGGCAGTCAGGGCCCCTCCCTCGATGCAGCCAATGGTGCGGCAATCCGCATGTTTGGCAAGCATATGGCCCACCTGCATTTTGGCGGCCAACGTTTTACCTGGGAATTCATCACAGCGAAGGTTTAGCAGGCCACCCTGGGAGCAGATTTCCTATGTGCCAATGGTTTTTTAGTTGACGTCCAACATTGCCGGTTAATCAATGCCTCAACTTTTCATTCGGTCCCCTGCCACCAAAGCACCATGGCGCATTGGTCAGTTGTTTGTTCAGTCCCTGCAGCCAATAATTTTTCTAGTCTCCTCAAAGAGTTCCCCGAGATCACCAGGCCTACCTTCTCCTCGTCAGCCGCCAGGCATGGTGTGACACACCACATCCCCAGGGCAGGACCCCCCATTTACGCCAGTGCACGGCGGCTGGAACCCAGTAAACTTGCCGCAGCCAAGGCGGAGTTTCACACAATGGAACGCCTCGGCATCATCCAATGTTCAAGTAGCCCTTGGTCCTCGCCTTTGCACATAGTCCCTAATCCGGGCGGAGGTTGGAGACAGTGCGGCGATTACAGGTGCCTCAACGAGGCTACCACACCATACAGATACCCAATCCCCCACATTCAGGACTTCTCGTCTCACCTAGCGGGGAATTGTTTCTTCTCAAAAGTGGACCTCGTGCGCGGTTATCATCAGGTGCCGGTGAATCCTCAAGACATCCACCAAACCGCCATCATAATGCCCTTCGGCCTTTTTGAATTTCTCCGTACGCCATTTGGCCTCAAAAATGCGGCACAAGCATTCCAACGCCTTATGGATTCCGTCCTGCGAGACCTAACATTCGTCTTCGTTTACTTGGATGACATCCTCATTGCCAGCACCAGTCACTCAGAGCACGTCTCTCACGTACAGTCCCTGTTCTCCCATCTTAGCCAACATGGCCTCATTATCAACCCGGCCAAATGCCAGTTCGGTTTGCACACTATCGACTTACTGGGCCACAGAATCACCTCGGAAGGTGCCGTTCCTCTGAGCTCAAAAGTGGAAGCCGTCACATCTTTTTCCCTGCCGCATACCGTGAAGTCCCTCCAGGAGTTCCTCGGAATGGCTAACTTTTATCACAGATTCGTTCCCAAGGCAGCCTTGCTGATGCAACCATTATATGAAGCTACCAGAGGAAAGCGGGCAAGGACCCAATAGAGTGGACACCCCTGATGCACAAAGCCTTTGGCGACACCAAGAACACCCTGGCTACAGCAACCATGTTGGCCCACCCACTCCCAGGTGCAACCATTGCCCTCACCACTGACGCCTCCAACTACGCCATCAGGGCTGTACAAGAACAGTGGGTCAATGGGGCTTGGCAACCACTGGCTTTCTTCAGCTGACAGTTGAGAAAGAACAAACGGCAGTATAGTACTTTTGACAGGGAACTGTTGGCTCTTTCCCTCGCTATACGCCATATCCGTTTCCTCCTGGAAGGAAGGCCATTTACGGCCTTTGTTGATCACAAACCGCTTACCTTCGGGATGGCTAAAACAGCGGAACCATGGTCGGCGCGGCAACAATGCCATCTCACGTACATCTCGGAATTTACGACTGACATCCGGCATGTCTCCAGAAAGGATAATCTGGTGGCGGACTGCCTCTCCCGCGCCCAATGCCACGCAGTACACCTGGGTGTCGACTACGTCAGATTGGCCAAAGATCAACAGACGGGTCCTGAAGTGCAAGCATACCGCACTACACCTTCAAGCTTGCAGGTGGTGGACGTTCAGTTTCAGTCCACCGGGGCTACTCTCCTGTGTGACATTTCCATGGGCGTTCCACGTCCAATAGTCCCAGGCGTATGGTGCAAGAAAATTTTCGACACTATTCACAGGTTGTCCCATCCTGGCATGAGAGCATCCTAGCGGCTCATGGTGAGAAAATTTGTCTGGAAGGGCATTCATCTTGACGTCTGCAACTGGACGAATTCCTGCATGACTTGCCTGAATGCCAAGATACACCATCATGTCAAGGCGCCTCTCTCCACTTTCCCAGTTCCGGAGCGCCGTTTCGACCATGTGCATGTGGACCTTGTCGGCCCTCTACCTCCCTCCCGAGGCCACACTCATCTTCTCACCATAATTGATCGTGCTACTAGATGGCCAGAGGCGATTCCTTTGGTTGCAACCACAGCAGCGGATATCTTCCGGGCTTTCATTTCAACATGGATCGCACGGTTTGGGGTACCAGCTGATATCTCATCCGACAGGGGACCTCAGTTCACCTCCGAACTTTAAAATGCCGTTGCTCAAAGTTTAGGTACCAAGCTTCATCATACAACCGCATATCATCCGCAGCCAAACGGCCTCTGTGAGAGGTTTCACAGGTCTCGCAAAGCAACACTGCACGCCAGCCTTACTGGGCCTGGTTGGACAGGTAGACTTCCGTGGGTGTTATTCGGCCTTCGCGCAGCGCCAAAGGATGACCTGCTGTCCTCATCGGCGGAGCTGGTTTTTGGCCAGCCACTCAGGGTTCAAGGTGATTTCCTGCCTCCCGACACTGAACCTTGGTTTCCGGAGCAGCAGCTCGCCAGCCATCAGGAGACAGCCAGGAACTTCGTCCCAGTGCCTACTTCACACCACGACCGGCAGCATTCCCATGTACCAGATGATCTCAAGACTGCGGAGTACTTGTTCATTCGACATGATGCACACCAAAGCCCACTCAAGCCGCCTTACACAGGTCCTTTTCCTGTAATCTTTCCAGGCGAGAAGTCTTTCATTATCGACATCAGCAGTAAACATGATCACATCTCTATAGACCGGTTGAAACCTGCTCATTTGAACCTCAGCGCGCCAATTGTCATGGCACAGCCGCCCCGTCGTGGTCGCCCTCCTTCAGCTGCGGCTATGCCACTACCACAGTCGGTCTCCGAAGTAACCTGCTCCACTACACCATGTCGGCTGCGATCGTCTTCTTCTCCTCCTTCGGCACCGTAATCTCCGCTGCGCACATTGGCTGATTCGTCTTCTATTGTCCCGCATCCACCATCAGAGTACTGCAGTCATTTGGACAGGCTCGTCAGACCTCCTGCTCATCTTACCTTCGCCGTTAAAAGCAATTCCGGGGGGGTGCATGTGGCGGTGCCAGAATAAGACTATGGACAATTGTATATAATTCCTTTTTACAGCTTTGTTGGATAGTCTAACGATGTGCCTTTAAATGTATCTGTTACTGCACTCAGGCTTCTCTCCTGTACTCTGCGTGATGACGTCACGTCCTCCATCACGTGACGCCTCAATGGCGGGAACAACGTGATGACGTCATGTCGTCAGAGCCTGGAATCTTCTGGCAGTTGGGAGAGGCTTCCAAGCAGAGCAGACCTATTTGTGCTTTATCCTGTAGTTGTTCACTAGCTTCGTTTGTTCATTAAAATTTATTGTTTTGATTCACTGAGTCAAAGTCAATCTTTTGGTTAGGAACAGCGGTTCCTGCAATCTATTGCTAAAACATACTGGCTGCTGTATATTGGTGTCTTGTCCAAGAAATCTGAGGGATCATTTAAGATTTACAGATTGGCTCCCTTCAGCTGGGACTAGACAAAACGGCCATTATTGTTTAATAGATCGGACCTCGAAAGTAACTTCCTGATCAGCTGCTGCTCTTGAGGAGGGATTAACCCCTCATGGGGAGTGCCGTGAATTGCGCGCCAATAGTTATTGATGATAGAGGTCTGTTAAGATAATCGCAAAACGGCTAGTAAGAGTTTCATTAATGCATATAAGAGTAAATTAGATAGAGGTGCCTGTGAGGAGGAAGTACAGGTTTTATTGACGGAATGTTTAACCAAAGCAGACCGAGCGCCCTTTGAAGAAGTGATCAACTTTATTCAGGAACGTGTGAAGCTAAAACAATGAAAAGTGATAAGGCGACTAGGCTACTCGGCTATGCAGTATTTTACTGTGCTCAAAGAGCTGATGAGTAATATAAGAAACAAAGTAAAGAGATAGAAGAGCTAAGGGCACAACACAACGAGGTAATAGAAAAACGTAGTCGGGAAGTAAAGGACTTAAAAAAGCAGCAAGAGCTGGACGTGGAACACATAAAAGGAAAGCATGTTTAGGAATTGGGAGATTTGAAAAAGCGAATTACTGACTTAGAGTGCCAGACCTCGGAAACTGCGGAGTCCTGCAGCAAGAGAGCGAGTGCAGGGTCCAGGCAGGAAGTGCTATGGGGAGCCAGACCTCTCAAGCTGCAGGAGTTCTGCAGCAACAGAGCGAGTGCACGGTCCAGGCAGGAAGCGCTATGGGGAGCCAGACCTCTCAAGCTGCAGGAGTTCTGCAGCAATAGAGCGAGTGCACGGTCCAGGCAGGAAGCGCTATGGGGAGCCAGACCTCTCAAGCTGCGAGAGTTCTGCAGCAACAGAGCGAGTGCACGGTCCAGGCAGGAAGCGCTATGGGGAGCCAGACCTCTCAAGCTGCGGGAGTTCTGCAGCAACAGAGCGAGCTCACGGTCCAGGCAGGAAGCGCTATGGGGAGGCAGACCTATGAAACTGCGGGAGTTCTGCAGCAAAAGTTCGTGTGCACGGTCCAGGCAGGAAGCGCTATGGGGAGCCAGGCCTCTGAAACTACGGGAGTTCTGCAGCAACAGAGCCAGTGCACGGTCCAGGCAGGAAGCGCTATGGGGAGCCAGACCTCTCAAGCTGCGGGAGTTCTGCAGCAACAGAGCGAGCTCACGGTCCAGGCAGGAAGCGCTATGGGGAGGCAGACCTATGAAACTGCGGGAGTTCTGCAGCAAAAGTTCGTGTGCACGGTCCAGGCAGGAAGCGCTATGGGGAGCCAGGCCTCTGAAACTACGGGAGTTCTGCAGCAACAGAGCCAGTGCACGGTCCAGGCAGGAAGCGCTATGGGGAGCCAGACCTCTCAAGCTGCAGGAGTTCTGCAGCAACAGAGCGACTGCACGGTCCAGGCAGGAAGCGCTATGGGGAACCAGACCTCTCAAGCTGCGGGAGTTCTGTAGGAACAGAGCGAGTGCACGGTCCAGGCAGGAAGCGCTATGGGGAGCCAGACCTCTCAAGCTGCGGGAGTTCTGCAGCAACAGAGCGAGTGCAGGGTCCAGGCAGGAAGCGCTATGGGGAGCCTGACCTCTCAAGCTGCAGGAGTTCTGCAGCAACAGAGCGAGTGCACGGTCCAGGCAGGAAGCGCTATGGGGAGCCAGACCTCTGAAGCTGCGGGAGTTCTGCAGCAACAGAGCGAGTGCACGGTCCAGGCAGGAAGCGTTATGGGGAGCCAAACCTCTCAAGCTGCGGGAGTTCTGTAGCAAAAGCGCGAGCACGGTCCAGGCAGGAAGCGCTATGGGGAGCCAGACCGCTGATAGCTGTGGGAGTTCTGCAGCAAAAGAGCGAGTGCGCGGTCCAGGCAGGAAGTGCTATGGGGAGCCAGACCGCTGATAGCTGCAGGGGTTCTGCAGCAACAGAGCGAGTGCACGGTCCAGGCAGGAAGCGCTATGGGGAGCCAGACCTCTGAAACTACGGGAGTTCTGCAGCAACAGAGCATG
The DNA here is from genome assembly GCF_052327205.1 of Somniosus microcephalus. Lineage (NCBI taxonomy): Eukaryota > Metazoa > Chordata > Chondrichthyes > Squaliformes > Somniosidae > Somniosus > Somniosus microcephalus. The sequence continues at coordinate 3,314,858 of NW_028225184.1, forward strand.
TGTGTGGTCAAGGCAGGAAGCGCTATGGGGAGCCAGACCTCTCAAGCTGCGGGAGTTCAGCAGCAAAAGTCAGCGTGTGTGGTCCAGGTAGGAAGCGCTATGGGGAGCCAGACCTCTGAAACTGCGGGACTTCTGCAGCAACAGAGCATATGTGTGGTCAAGGCAGGAAGCGCTATGGGGAGCCAGACCTCTGAAACTGCGGGAGTTCTGCAGCAAAAGAGCATGTGTTTGGTCAAGGCAGGAAGCGCTATGGGGAGCCAGACCTCTGAAACTGCGGGAGTTCTGCAGCAACAGAGCATGTGTGTGGTCAAGGCAGGAAGCGCTATGGGGAGCCAGACCTCTGAAACTGCGGGAGTTCTGCAGCAAAAGAGCGAGTGCACGGTCCAGGCAGGAAGCGCTATGGGGGGCCAGACCTCTGAAACTGCGGGAGTTCTGCAGCAACAGAGCATGTGTGTGGTCCAGGCAGGAAGTGCTATGGGGAGCCAGACCTCTGAAACTGCGGGAGTTCTGCAGCAACAGAGCATGTGTGTGGTCAAGGCAGGAAGCGCTATGGGGAGCCAGACCTCTGAAACTGCGGGAGTTCTGCAGCAACAGAGCATGTGTTTGGTCAAGGCAGGAAGCGCTATGCGTTAACCAGAAGAAACCAAACAGGCGTTGCAATCTTCTGAGATAGAGAGCGAGAATTTTACGTGCAATTTATATGATGCCAGATGTGCCTTGAGGGAAGCTCCCCAGCGCTCTTATAGAGAGACGGATCACACTCAGTGTAGGTTTAAGATATACGAACTAGAGGGAAAGCTGGGAAAACGGGAGGCTGTTGTGGCTGCTGTTACTGCCAGATCGTATGATTCACCACTGGGATCAGCGGAGGGAGGAGTGGTGATAGACTGGGAGGTACTGGAAGAAAAAGACATATCAGCACGGTGGACAAGATGGTTGCAGAGACCCCGGGGTTGTCCGCCAGCTACGAGGAGAGGCATTCGGCCTCTATGAGCGTCATAGTTAGAACCCAGAACGATGATGACAAGGGGAGGAAACCACCTCCCAGAAGCGCGCCGTTCCCCTCAATGCTGCCGAAGTATATGCTTGTGATAATGAGTTCGGCCCCATAACGCGATCCGAGTGCCCCATCGATGTTAAAGTTCGATCGAATGCGTGGAACGGGGACACAGCAAGTTAGAGGACTTCGAATTGAAACGCGTCATCCTCGCTGCCACCAACTCCAAGATATGGCAAAATCTTCCATTCCTGGTTTATAATATCCCCTAAACCTCGGCAGTAGTCATGGAGTCCATTCAGGAACATTTAGGCATTAACAGCATTGATATGGATAGGAAATGTTATCAAACGACACAGCCACCAGTAGAATCGCCCTCTGTATACAGTGACAGGATCTAGACGGTTTATGGTGGAACCCAAGGGGTTGCCCCTGACTCCAATGACGAAGGGAAGGACCAGGAACCATTCAATAAACATTACTTGGATGGTTTGAAAAGCTCACTGAGGCGCGCTCTAGGACACATGGTCTCGCCTGAGAATGGTGGTCTGAGCTACTCCAGACCACCAATCTGGCATGGACTTTTGCAACGGAGGAGTGCAGACCAACAAAACATGTTAGTGTGGTAGAAGGGCCAGTTATGGCCACTGCACCCCGCTACACACGTCGATTCGAAGGAAATTCTTACAACTGTGGGAAACCTGGGCACTATTCTACATTTGTAAGAAGCCTCGAAAACCGGGTCAACGGTACCCTCTCAAGGAAATCTATCCCCACCACTCGCGATAATATCCGCTGATCCCTTGGAGACCAAAGTAGATCAACTGGCCAGAGAAATTAGTAAACTAACAGCCACACTGAGCATTCACATTATTAAAAGAGCTAATCCGTTGGCAGCCGGCTCGGATCCGGCTGGACAACTACCACAGGGATCCCAGGCAATGGCGCAATGAAGAGGACAGGCCACGTGTTGGTTCCGACATGATGTTAACGGGGATCGGAAATTTCGGTTGTTCTATCGGGGGGCCGAAAACAAATCATGCTTATTGACACTGGTTCATCTGTTTCCATCATCCATACCCCACACCATGACCGGCATGTTGCGGCGGGCAAGGGTTGCTTGATGTTACAAGGCTTTGGTGGGAGGTCAACCTCTGCTTTTAAGGGAGAAATGTTAACTTTGTGCACAAACAGGATTGATTTGACTGTTCATGACCCCGCCATGATGACACGGAAGGAGCATATTGGAAAGTGATGTGATGGAATGTTACGGGACAATTATTGATTACAACCAGTGGTGTATTTGGATTCAGACAGGAGGTAGTGAATTGGTCAAAATATCGGATGCCCACTCCGTATTTGCGATTAAGAGGACTTGCTTGTACGAGGCATCAGGTCACACAGATAAGCGAGTCAAATTATTAATTCAAATGCACTCACCTGCATTCGCCACTATTAAGCATGACTGCGGTTGAATGGAGGGTGAGGAGATGATTAACGGACCGGCCCATTTCTTTGTTAAACAGTACCCAATTCCCAAAGAATTTCATCCCTATATTCGCGATGTCATCGAATCCCTCTTAAAAAAGGGCATTCTGGGAACTGGCACTTTCACGACCAATTCAACAGCTTGGAAGACAGACAACAGCTGGAGGCTCACTATTGATTACCAAAGTCTTAACAAGGTTATGCCCAAGAGCGCCCCTATCATTAAGGATGTGCCGACCTAATTATCAAAACTCCCAAAAGACTCTAAATACTACTCCACCCTAGACATTGCAAATGGCTTTTGGATTATTCCGTCAGAACAGAGGATCAGTATCAACTTGCCTTCACCTTTGAGGACCAGAGTTACACGTGGACGTGCCTATCGCAATGTTTCCACAACGCCCCGATCATCTTCTATACCAGAATCGTACGGCTCCTGAAAGCTTCTTCTAAGCCCCAGTGCCTGATTCAGTGTGTTGAACACTTATGACTGGCGACTAGTACAATCGAGGAGCACCTTGAACTGTTAGATGAATTTCTAACACTGTTAAGCAGGGCAGGCTTGAAAATTAACCCTCAAAAAGCTCAGCTTCTGCAGCAACAGGTCACCTATTTGGGAGTGACGATTCCTCCGTGGGGTAAGAACTTTTACATAAAAAGGGAGAGGGTAGCTAAAGTAAACGTTGGTCCATTAGAGGATGAGACTGGGGAATTAATATTGGGGAATTGGGAAATGGCAGAGATTCTGAACAAATATTTTGTATCTCGCTTCACGGCAGAAGAAACTAACAACATCCAAATACTGGATAATCAAGGGGCCAAAGGGAGGGGGGACTAAAGAAAAGAACTATCACTAAGGAAATAGTACTTGGTAAAATAATGGGACTAAAAGGTGACAAGTCCACTGGACCAGATGGGCTGCATCCCAGGGTCTTAAAAGAAGTGGCTGCAGAGATAGTGTATACATTGGTTGCAATATAGCAACGTTCCCTGGATTCTGAAACGTTCCAGAGGTTTGGAAAGCCGCAAATGTAAAACCCCTATTTAAGAAAGGAGGGTGACAGAAAGCAGTAAACTATTGACCAGTTAGCCTAACATCTGTCGTTGGGAAAATGCTGGATTCTTTCATTGAGAAAGCAGTAGCAGGGCATTTGGAAAGGCAAAATGCAGTCAAGCAGAGTCAGCATTGTTTTATTAAAGGGACAAAGGGTGAGCCAGTGGATGTGGTGTATTTGGATTTCCAGAAGGCATTCGATAAGATGCCACATAAAAGGTTATTGCATAAGATAAGAGCTAACGACATAGGTAGGAAGGGGGATGAGGTCCTGCATCAAGAATTTAGGGAGCTAGGTAACAGATTAAAGAGCAGGACCTCAAAGGTTGTAATCTCTGGATTACTCCCAGAGCCACGTGCTAGTGAGTATAGGAATGGGAGGATAGAGCAGATGAATGCGTGGCTAAAGAGTTGGTGTAGGGGGGAGGGTTTTACTTTCCTGGATCACTGGGCCTGCTTCTGGGAAAGGTGGGACTTGTACAAGTCGGACGGGTTGCACCTGAACCAGAGCGGCACAAATATCCTTGCGGGGAGGTTTGCTAGCACTGTTGGGGGGGGGGTTAAACTAACTTGGCAGGGGGATGGGATACAGAGGGGAGCTGAAATAGGGGGTGATGTGCTGCCAATTATAGAGAAAAAAGCAAGTCAGCTTGGTAGACAGGGCAAATATATAAGGGCAAGGCTGGATGGCATCTATTTTAATGCAAGGAGTCTTGCAAGTAAGGTGGATGAACTGAAGGTGTTGATAAACATATGGGAGTATGATATTGTTGCTATCACGGAGACATGGTTGAGGGAGGGGCAAGACTGGCAGCTCAATATTCCGGGGTACAGAATCTTCAGGCAAGACAGAGGGGGAGGTATAAGAGGAGGGGGTGTCACAATATTAATTAAGGAGTCAATTACTGCAGTAAGGAGGGATGATATATTAGCAGGTTCCTCTAATGAGGCCATATGGGTGGAGCTTAAAAACAAAAAGGGGGCAAGCACTTTGCTGGGAGTGTACTATAGGCCTCCAAACAGCCAGGGGGAGATAGAGGAACAGATATGTAGGCAAATCTCAGAGGAATGTGCAAATAATAGGGTAATAATAATGGGGGCTTTCAACTTCCCCAATATTAACAGGGATAGTCAGAGTGTGAAAGGCTCAGAGGGTGTAGAATTCTTAAAGTGCATCCAGGAGAGCTTTTTGAGCCAGCATGTAGAAAGTCCTACAAGAGAGGGGGCGGTACTGGACCTAATTCTAGGGAATGTGGCCGGCCAAGTGGAAAAAGTGCTAGTAGGTGAGCACTTTGGTGACAGTGACCATAATATGGTAAGATTTAGGGTGGTCATGGAAAAGGACAGGGATGGGCTGGAAATAAAGGTTCTAAATTGGGGGAAGGCCGATTTTAATAGGATAAGGCAGGATCTGGCCAAAATGGACTGGGATCAGCTACTTGTAGGAAAATCCGCATCAGAGCAATGGGAGGCTTTCAGAAGGGAGATTGGGATCATACAATGGCAACATGTTCCCGTAAAGGTCAAGGGTAGTTCCAAAAACCACAGGGAACCTTGGATGTCAGGGGATATACGAGAATGGATTAGGAAAAAAAGGAGGGCTTTTGGCAGATACAAAAGGCTAAAGACGGAGGAAGCCCTAGAGGAGTACAAAAAGTGCAGGGGGATACTTAAAAAAGAAATTAGGAGATCAAGGAGGGGCCATGAAATAACACTGGCGAGCAAAATAAAGGAAAATCCTAAGATGTTTTATAAGTATATTAAGGGTAAGAGGATAACTAGGGAAAAAATAGGGCCCATTAGGGACAAAAGTGGCAATCTGTGTGTGGAGCCGGAAGATGTAGGAGGGGTTCTAAATGAATTTTTTGCATCTGTTTTCACTATGGAGAAGGACGATGTAGACATAGAAATAGGGCGGGGGGACTGTGATATGCTCGAACATATTCACATCGAGAGGGAGGAGGTATTGGCGGTTTTAGCTGGCCTAAAAATGGATAAATCCCCAGGCCCAGATGAAATGTATCCCAGGCTGCTGTGTGAGGCAAAGGAAGAGATTGCGGGGGCTCTAACACATATATTCAGGACCTCTCTGGCCACAGGGGATGTGCCAGAGGACTGGAGAACCGCTAATGTAGTACCATTATTCAAGGAGGGAAGTAGGGAAAAAACGGGGAACTACAGGCCAGTGAGCCTAACATCAGTGGTAGGAAAATTATTGGAAAAAATTCTGAGAGACAAAATTTGTCTCCACTTGGAGAGGCAAGGATTAATCAGGGATAGTCAACATGGCTTTGTCAAGGGAAGATCATGTCTGACTAATTTGATTGAATTTTTTCAGGGGGTGACTAGGTGTGTGGATGAGGGTAACGCAGTGGATGTGGTATATATGGATTTCAGTAAGGCCTTCGATAAAGTCCCGCACAGGAGACTGGTCAAGAAGGTAAGAGCCCATGGAATCCAGGGTGCCTTGGCAGATTGGATACAAAACTGGCTTAGTGACAGAAGGCAGAGGGTGATGGTCGAAGGTTGTTTTTGTGACTGGAAGCCTGTGGCCAGTGGGGTACCACAGGGATCGGTGCTGGGTCCCTTGCTGTTTGTGGTCTACATTAATGACTTGGATATGAATGTAAAAGGTATGATCAGTAAGTTCGCGGATGATACAAAAATTGATAGGGTGGTAAATAGCGAGGAGGGTAGCCTCAGTCTGCAGAACGATATAGATGGGTTGGTCAGATGGGCAGAACAGTGGCAAATGGAATTTAACCCGGAAAAGTGCGAGGTGATGCACTTTGGGGGGACTAACAAGGCAAGGGAATACACAATGAATGGTAAGACCCTAGGCAAGACGGAGTGTCAGAGGGATCTGGGTGTGCAAGTACACAGATCCCTGAAGGCGGCGGAACAGGTGGATAAGGTGGTAAAAAAAGGCATATGGGATACTTGCCTTCATTAGCCGAGGCATTGAATATAAGAGCAAGGAGGTTATGATGGAACTGTATAAAACACTGGTTAGGCCACAGCTGGAATACTGTGTGCAGTTCTGGTCGCCACACTACAGGAAGGATGTGATCGCATTGGAGAGGGTGCAGAGGAGGTTCACCAGGATGTTACCGGGGCTGGAGCGCTTCAGCTATGAAGAGAGACTGGGCAGATTGGGTTTGTTTTCCTTGGAGCAGAGGAGGCTGAGGGGGGACATGATTGAGGTGTACAAAATTATGAGGGGCATAGATAGGATGGATGCTGAGGAGCTTTTTCCCTTAGTAGAGGGGTCAATAACTAGGGGGCATAGATTCAAGGTAAAGGGCGGGAGGTTTAGAGGGGATTTGAGGAAGAACTTTTTCACCCAGAGGGTGGTTGGAGTCTGGAACTCACTGCCTGAAAGGGTTGTGGAGGCAGGAACCCTCACAACATTTAAGAAGCATTTGGATGAGCACTTGAAATGCCATAGCATACAAGGCTACAGACCAAATGCTGGAATCACAGAATCACACAGAATCTACAGTGCAGATAGAGGCCATTTCGGCCCATTGAGCCTGCCACCGACACATATCCCACCCTACCCCTGTAACCCCACGTATTTAATCCCCTAACACTAAGGGTCAATTTATCATAGCCAAATCAACCTAACCTGCACATCTTTGGACTGTGGGAGGAAACCAGAGCACCCGGAGGAAACCCACGCAGACACAGGGAGAATCTGCAAACTCCACACAGACAGTCGCCCGAGGCCAGATTTGAACCCGGGTCTCTGGCGCTGTGAGGCAACAGTGCTAACCACTATGCCACCGTGCATATGGGATTAGATCAGACAGGGCTTGATGGCCGGCGTGGACACGATGGGCCGAAGGGCCTCTATCCGTGCTGTATAACTCTATGACTCTATGACTCTATTAGCATGGATAGAGAATTGGCTAACTAACAGAAAACAGAGAGTCGGGATAAATGGGTCATTTTCTGGTTGGCAAACGGTAACTAGTGGTGTTCCACAGGGATCGGTGCTGGGGCCTCAACTCCTTACAATCTACATTAATGACTTAGATGAAGGGACTGCGTGTAATGTAGCTAATGTTGCGGATGATACAACGATGGGTGGGAAAGCAGGTTGTGCAGAGGATGCACATAACCTGCAAAGGGATATCGACAGGCTAAGTGAAAGGGCAAACATTTGGCAGAGGGAGTATAATTTGGGAAAGTGCGAGGTTATAAACTTTGGCAGGAAAAATAAACAAGCAAATTAATATTTAAATGGAGAGAGATTAAAAAATGCTACAGTTCTGAGGGACCTGGGGTTCCCTGTGCATGAAACACAAAATGTTAGCCTGCAGTTACAGCAAGTAATCAAAAAGGCAAAAATATTGCTGGCCTTTATTTCAAAGGGGTTGGAGTATAAAAGCAGGAAAGTCCTGCTACAACTTTGCAGGTAATTTGTGAGACTACACCTTGAGGACTATACTTGCATTGGAGGAAGTTCAGAGACCATTCACTAGATTAATTCCTGAGATGAGGGGTTTGACCGATGAGGAAATGTTGAGCAGGCTGGGCCTATACTCATTGGAATTTAGAAAAATGAGCGGTGATCGTATTGAAACATATTAGATACTGAGGGGGCTCGACAACATAGATACAGAGAGGATGTTTCCCTTCGTGGAGAGATCTAGAACTCGGGGGCATCGTTTCACAATAAAGGATCGCCCTTTTAGAACTTAGATGAGGAGGAATTTCTTCTCTCAGAGTGTCGTAAATCTGTGGACTTCTCTGCCCCAGAGAGCTGCAGAGGCTGGGTCATTAGATACATTTAAGGTGGAGTTAGACAGATTTTTGCAAGACAAGGGAGTGAAGAGTTATGGGGAGCGGGCAGTGAAGTGACTTTGAGCCCAAGATCAGCCATGATCTTATTGAATGGCGGAGCAGGCTCGAGGTGTCAAGAAGCCTATCCTGCTCCTATTTCTTATGATCTTATGTCTAAGTCCCGTCGAGCACAAGATAAAGGTCATTCAAACACTCCCGTTTCCTATATCCAGGACAGTGCTCCGATTGTTTTTGGGTCTCGTTGGATACCAGCATCGTTTTATTCCTGGATTTGCAGAACATTCAAAATCACTCTATGAACTGTTTAATGAAAAGAGGGTCAAATTTAGTCCCTATGGGGGCCAGATCACACCGCTGCAGTTGAGAAATTGAAATTGCCTGTTATGCAGGCTACCTGTTTGATATCACCCGACCCGACACAGCCATTCCATATCCAGATCGCATCCACCGACTGTGGTCTGATATCAAGAACGACTGGACCGGTTACAACCGATCGCATATGCCTCACGGGATTTGCAGGGGGCAGAACGGAAGTTTTCAGCGTGTGAGCGCCACCTACTGGCGACGTTCTGGTCCAGTCAACACTTTACCGACATTACGGGTTTGCAGAGGATCATCTTGCATTCCCCTCACACCCCATTGAATCTCCCTATCAAACCAAGCAATTATTTGATCTCATCCCAAAGCATCAGTAAATGGACTTTAGAACTAATACAGTGGGACATTGACATAGACTCCATACAGACTACTCTTTTACCACTGATGCTTGCGTACGAGGGACACACTCACAAGTGTCCGCTGCCATTAATAGACTTTCAGTACCAACCTGTTTTGCGATCACCAATATAAGGAGCCTCTGAAGTATACGTGGATGGCTCCTCCTACCACATTCAGTGCTCACCTCATACCGGATGTGCTGTGGTCCTACCTGAGAAGGCTCTCAAGTTTAAAAGTAACAAACAGTCAAGCCAATATGCAGATTTTGGCCCTTTTCATCGCCGATCAAGACACTTCTGGCTACCCGACAAACATTTGGTCTGACAGTGCCTATGCCATCAAAGCCATGCTTTCCCTTCCCCTCTACCAAAAGAATTCCTACTTCTCGTCAGATGGTAAAGCCCTAACTCATGGGCCATGTTTACGTCTCATATGGCAGGCCCTAAAGGCACGACAAAAGCCTTGCCACATTGGTAAGGTTACTCCCCACAAGAGAGACCAGCCTGCTCACGCCCTGAGAAATAATGCGGCAGATGTAGCTGTTAAAAAAGCAGCCCTGACCGGCTATCCTCTCCCTCTATAACTTGATAAGGCAATCCCAGTTGCTGCAGTTAGCAAAGCTCTCAATTTGGCTTCGCTTCAAACAGAGTGATGCGCTATCGATTCTAATAAAAGGCCGAGTAGAGTTCAGAACAACAGGCTTTTATTAACTACTGAATGCAACTACAAACAGATCAGGACTATGCCTCTAGTGGACGACCGAATGGCAGAGAGCTGCCGTGCAGCCGTCCTTATACCAGGTAGCCAAGGGCGGAGTCAGCTGAGGCATAGTCAGGTATAACAGTGAAACAAGAGTGAACGACAACAACAACAACAACAATAGTGAACACAGTGAACGACAGTGGTTTACCACACAGAGTATATCCCGTATCAGATGAACAAGTTAAACCCTTACCAGCACTCACCGCATGTGCCCCCAAGACGCTTCTTACTACAAAGGTTTCACAACCATTCCTTATGTATCAAAATGCCCCAGAAAAGTACCCGATTGTCTGTATTCCCCCACACCTGGCAAAAGAGCTCTTGTTCCTCTTACACTCCCACCCTGTAGGAGGTCATTACTCGGCAGAAGTCACTTTTACAAAGATTGCCTCCACAGCTTGGTGGCCTAATATGAAGGAAACTGTAAATTTATATGTTTCCCGATGCATACCTTGTTTACAGCAGAACACCTTCACTTGCTGCAACCCTGCCCTCCTTCGAAGTCAGCCAGGCCCTGATGGACCCTGGACTCATGTTCAATTGATTTTATTGGTTCTCTCCCACCTTCGCAGGTCAGTTATAAATATGCCCTCATTGTTATCGACCAGTTCACTAAATGGATTGAGGCTTTCCCGCCCCCCCCCCACCGCCAATCCAACACTGCGCTTACTGCGGCCAGATTGTTATTGAGTGAGATGTTCTGTAGCGGGCGACTGCCACTTCAAGATGATAGTGATCAGGGCACCCAATTCACTGGTGAAGTGTTTTTGTAAATTACACGATATTATGGCAATTAAACATAAGCTACATATAGCTCATCATTCCCAATCAGGTGGGATAGTGGAAAGCGGGAATTGTACACTGAAATCCATGTTGGGAAAATTATGTACAGACCACCCCACACAATGGGTCAATATGCTACCCATGTCTTTAAAGTCAATTTGGTCCACGCCACGTAGGACCAAGTGGATATCACCTTACCAGGCAATGACCGGGAGGCTGATGAGGACTCCAGGTCATCTAACTTTGACTGGCACCACTCCACTCATGAAAAAATCATGTAACCACTCCTGGTTTGAGCGCACACTGGAGTATATTGATGAAGTTAACCGACACATAGCAAAGAATTTAGGGAAATCTAAAAACCAATTCAAGAAATACATTGACCAGAAGGTTCGACCTTTTGAATATCAGATAGGTGATAAAGTCATGGTACTAAATTATGGGGGAAAGGAAAATGCATTTGACCCCAAATGCAAGGGACACTACTCGATAGTGTATACATTGAATCCAGCCATGTATCTGATTTAGTACCCTAAAGGGAGAGTGGTAAATGCAAAATTAAATAAATGGTCCCATATCAATCAGTTAAAGACTGTGAAATAATAAATACTGCACTCTTTGTTCCTCCAGGTGGCCACACTGGCAGGACTCAGGTGCATAGTGGGACTTCAGATGCTCAGTTGGTATCGAACAGACTTCAAATTATAGCATCAACCAGAAAGGAGTCAAGATGCCAACAAACGATACGCCATCGTTAGAATGGGCTTCAGGAGACGGATGCGATATGACTGTGTACTCTAATTATTGTTAAACCGATAATACGACCAATGGGACTCCGTGTTTAGGGGCCAGGGAGGGCGAAGGGATTAAAACAGAGTGTCTCTTTACTAACGACCATGTTCAAGTAACCCCAAAATTCCAAATAGGAAAAGGAAATTTTGTAGATCTAGGGTTCGGACTCGACGAGGTGGATGAGATTACTCCAAAAAGTGTGGGGATCCCATATCTGTGACAGAGTTTGAATACACTGAATTGGCCCAAAATAGGTAAAAGCCATAGTGGAATGATAGGATGTTTCAATGTGGAGCACAAAGAGAGACCCAGGCAAGGACAAGCACTGCAGAAGGGAATCAGAGGAACAACAGAGGAGATGAGGTTACAAAGGAAAAGCGACAAACATAAAAATAAGTGATGCCCATTAATAATAAAAGGACCATCAATCAGATTGGTTGTCACCGTACCTATATACAGTTGTGTAGTGATGCTCGGTGCAAAATTATCCCAGTAATCTTAAATTTTACAGATATTCCCTTTCCTGGAAAATTATCTCCTACAGGACACCATGGATATTATGACCACTTGGTGCGGAAAATGGAAAAGGATTTTTTAGATAAGAACCATGCTCAAGACAGATGGCGTTCGAGGGATGTAAAACAGACTTTTGCAATGGTCAACATTTCAGGTCATAATATTAGCCACTTGAGAAAAATAGATGCCTGGGGAAATGGCTAGGGATAGGAGCCACCGCAGGAACCGCTGCCTCGAACAGGGTAGATATAGAAACTATGTGGGAACATGACGAGGTAATGAGGAGATAGGTGAAAGGCCTTCTATCAAACATGAATAAGGGAGATTCAGACACCAAACAGGAAGTGGAGTATATGCTGATAACCACACGAGATGAAACATAAATATACCGACAAATTCAGCACCATTTTAACAAGAGGGATTAGTAAAACAGAACAAGACATCTCAAGTGCTATGGTATGTTTAATTTATGGGAGTTACATGATGGACCATGTGACGGCACGGTTAAGTGAAATAGAACGTAACCGAGTCCCCTCATTTATCAAAGATATCATGATTAGGACGTGGCTCCATTATGATAAGGACTATAATGTAAAGGAGGCAAGAAAACAGGGATTAGCATATTTAGTGAGAGGAAAGGGGGATTATGACAGTCAGCCAATCGTTCCTGTCGTACTGTGGCTGCCGCAGGTGCACACGATGTGTCCTTGGGTAGTATTTACGGTGGAATCGACAGGGATGCTGGAAGAAAGGTTCCATAAGTCTTTTGCATCACCGCCCCCCCCACCCTGATTAATAATACCTGGGACAGTCCAAATATGGGGTGTTGCACCGAATATAGTGGGGTTTACATGTGCAGGTGCGATGTGAGGAAAACAAGTCGGCCAGCCTGTGGGTTCACAGCAGACTCAGACTCACCCCTCTGTAGTATGAATGAGCAGAGGTCAGGACACCAAGTCTGTGGGTTCATGCTAGACTGAGACTCACCCCTCTGTAGTATGAATGAGCAGAGGTCAGGACACCAAGTCTGTGGGTTCACACTAGACTGAGACTCACCCCTCTGTAGTATGAATGAGCAGAGATGGGGATTAGACCAGATAAATTATGTTTATCTACAAATGGGCAACTATTGCGTCACCACTCGTGCTAAATCATACCAACATGGGCAGGATGAAAGTCCAATAGACTAACCTACCTTTTGCTTTAGCCCCACACAAACGGTCTGAATAGGCAGCCAAACCCACTGACCTGTAATAATTCACAATATTACCGAACTGAGAGTGAACTTTTCAATGCAAGCAGAAGCCCTGAGAGCAGTGGTTATCTTTGGACATCCAATTCCACCCCTATCCTTAAATCGTAAAGCCATTATAGAGAGAACTTCAACTTCACAAAGACACTTAGTCCAGATGCAACAAAGCAATGATAGAACCCAGAGTGTGATTATAGACCTTGGGAGTAGCAGTTGGTGGTAAACCACATATAAGGTGGGACAACACCCACTGTACAGAATGATTTATATGGCAGTCTTACCTATCCAAATGATATTAAAGTTTATTGTATTGATTATGATATGTTATCTGTGTAATTTAACCCATAGTTTCTAGGCGTGCAATGACTATTCATAACTTAGACTTACAGAAATGCTTGGCAGAAAGTAGATTGAGGTAGTCGAGGAATCAATGTTTAAAACATTTCATCCTCGAGGCAGGCCGATATTTACTGATATTTAGTAGATGAGAATCATTTATGTATAACTTCAAGTGGAGCCATTGACCAATTAATATTACCCATAATTACACCTGAGTAACTAAAAAGTTAAGACTTGTTCAGAATGCAGCTGGGAGGAGAGCCAAAAGCAATTTTGACTAAGCTTTGATAAGAAGCAGCTATAGATTGCGAGTGAAGGTCAGATCATTAAATTGCTAAGAAAACCATGTTACAATGCTGAATAGAAGTTAGAATTCGCTTAACAAAACTATTTACAACAATATTTAAAGGATAATTGGTATAAATTCCAATAAAATCAGAGAGATCATGGATGTTAAGGTATTTATCTGGTAGATAAAAGTGAGACAGTCTGGATAACTCGAGACAAGTGAGACAGCAGAATGATATGGGCCCTTGGTATAAAGGCCTTGTACCAGAGAGGCAATGAAATGAAAGCATAAAGTAAATTCCAATGGGGTGAAAAGCTATAAACAAGATAACACGACAGCAGAACAGGGTTAATGGATATATACTGGAAAAGGAGAGGCCAGGTTACTATCCTTAACCTGAGTGACAATGGTATTTTGACCATTAGAAACAATTGAAAAAGGTAATTTTGTTAAAGACCATATATGGACAATGGCCAAAGGAACTGTTGATAAGGAATGGGTTAAAACCTCAATACTCAAAGAACAAGTTCACACAGACATTTGCTGTGAAGAAAAGGAACAGACTTACGACGATGTTGCCTGTGTACAAAGGACACCAGAGGCTAAAGGCTGCGAGCTATTCGTTTTGCTATCGCCTAATGTTAAGTATTAATTACGCTGTAACCTTAATAAATCTAATCTATTGCTCAAACATACTTGCTGCTGCCTTTTTGTGTATTGTCCAAGAACTCTGAGTGGTCACTTGACTGACTCACAACGACTTCACCCTTGCGAATATGTAAATTAATTTGCCACAGTTTTGCCCATTCACTGAATCTATTAGTATCTGTTCAAATGACTTGCTTCCATCTAAATGTCTTATAATGCCGCCTATCTTTTTTGTCATCGTCAAACTTGGATGTGTGGCTCTCAATCCCATCAAGTAAGTCGTTAATAAAATCGGTGAATAGTTGAAGCCCCAAAAGTAATCCCCCAGAGACACCACTCGTCATATCCTGCCAATTAATGAACCTGATCATCATCCGTAAATTAGTCTCCTGTCATCCAAACAATTTCCTAACCAGGTCAATAATTTGCCTTCACTTACATGCGTTTCAACTTTAGCCAAAAGTCCCTTATGCGGAACTTTATCAAATGTCTTTTGCTCCATATCTACTGGCTAATAATGATTTGTGAACTGGGGCTCATAAACCTCATTGTTCCTCAACAGTTAATAGCTTCCCATTATTTAGAAAATGCTCAGAACTATCTTACTTTGTTCCAAAGTGGGTGGCGTCACACTTGCGCACAGTGAACTGGATTTGCCTTTGCTTTGCCGGCTTACTTCGGCTGTCTCTGTCCCTTTGGTTAGCTCCATTTCCCAACTGCACTACGAGCGGACCATCTAACATAGTGCGATCTTCAAAATACGATCTACAGCGATCTATTGCTCTATCCAAGTCAATCATAAATACGGTGAAAAGTTGAAGATCTAATGCAGATATCTGGGGGACGGCACTTGTCACATCTGACGCCGCTGCCAAAGGGCATGTCGTTTGTGGGTGGGTTAATATTTCTGAAGTGATGGCGGTCTGAAGCAGTCTGTCTGAATTTGTGGGAGAAATGCGCTGTACAGGCTGGATTATGGACAAGAAAATTGAATTCGTAGGAGGTGCAATGATGCACTGCAGCCAATGAAAGTACTTCTGTGAGGTTTAGTTCGCAAGAGCCCGGATAGTTCAGTCGATAGAGCATGTAGACTTTTAATATGAGGGGGCCAGGGTTCAAGTCCCTGTTCGGGCGCTGCTTTTAAATCGCGATAGTCATCTCTACATTCGCGCTTTGATTCTTTAACAAAGAGAATAACAACAGGAGTAGGCCTTGAGCCTTTCTGCCATTCAATTAAATCTGTGATCGATATCAGTTTGCACCCCTTCTCTCCAGATCCGTTAATACCTCTGGTTAACAAACATCTCTCAATATCAAGTTTAAAATTGACAATTGACCCAGCTTTAATTGCTGTTTGCGGAAGTGTGTTGCACATTTCTGCCACACAAACCCTCTCTCCTGAAAGGCTTGGATCTAATGTTGAGGCTATGTCCCCTATTCCTAGACGGGTCAATCATCAGAAATACCTTCTCGCTATCGACACTATCAGTTCAACTTAATATCGTGAAGACTTCAATCAAATCCCCCACTTAAGCTTCTAAATTCCAGGGAATATAACCCGAGTTTGTGCAATATTCCACTGTAATTTGTCCCTTGGACTCTATGTATCCTTCTGGTAAATCGACACTTCACTTTTTAATCCTACTACCTTCCTAAGCTGTTTTGCCCAGAACTGAACACAGTGCCGCAGGTGTGGACTAACCAGTGCTTTGTATAGCTGTGGCATAATTTCTCCCTCTTGTATTGTAATCCTACAGATATAAGTGTCATTTTCAATTAGCCTTTTTGAATCTTTTCTGTACCTGTCCATGACCATTTAATGAGATATGTACAGGGACACTTACGTCTATTTGGATCTCAACTCTTTCCAGCTTAACATTATAAGGAGTGTATTCTAAATGCCCCTATTTAGATCGGTAGTGGATCACGTCAAACTTGCTAATATTTAAATCAATTTGCCAAAAATTTGCCCATTCACTTAATCTATGAATATCTGGTCAAATGAATTGCTTCCATCTAAACTGCTTATAATGCCGCCTATCCTTTTTGGCATCATCAAACTTGGATGTGTGGCTCTCAATCCCATCAAGTAAGTCGTTAATAAAATCGGTGAATAGTTGAAGCCCCAAAAGTGATCCCTCAGAGACACCACTCGTCATATCCTGCCAATTAATGTACCTGATCATCATCCGTAAACTTAGTCTCCTGGCGTGCAACCAATTTCCTAACCAGGTCAATAATTTACCTTCACTGTCATGCGTTTCAACTTTAGCCTAAAGTCCCTTATGCAGAACATTATCGAATGTCTTTTGCTCCATATCTACTGGCTAATAACGATTTGTAAACTGGGACTCATAAACCTCTTTGCTCCTCAACAGTTAATAACTTCCCATTATTTAGAAAATACTCAGAACTATCTTACTTTGTTCCAAAGTGGATGGTGTCACACTTGTGCACAGTGAACTGGATTTGCCTTTGTTTTGCCGGCTTACTGTGTCTGTCTCTGTCCATTTGGTTAGCTGCAATTCCCAACTGCTCTACGAGCGGACCGTCTAACATAGTGCGATCTTCAAAACACGATCTACAGCGATCTATTGCTCCATCCAAGTCAATCATAAATACGGTGTAAAGTTGAAGATCTAATAGAGATATCTGGGGGACGGCATTGTAACATCTGACGCCGCTGCCAAAGAGCATGTCGTTTGTGGGTGGGATAATAATTCTGTAGTGATGGCGGTCTGAAGCAGTCTGTCTGGATTTGTGGGAGAAATGCGCTGTACAGGCTGGATTATGGACAAGAAAATTGAATTTGTAGGAGGTGCAATGATGCACTGCTGCCAATGAAAGTACTTCTGTGAGGTTTGGTTCACAAAAGCCCGGATAGCTCAGTCGGTAGAGCATCAGACTTATTAATCTGAGGGTTTAGAGTTCAAGTTCCTGTTTGGGCGGTGCTTTTAAATCACGATACTCATCTCTACATTCGTGCTTTGATCCTTTAACAAAGAGAATAACAACAGGAGTAGGCTCGAGCCTTTCTGCCATTCAATTAAATCTGTGTTCGATATCAGTTTGCACCTCTTCTCTCCAGATCCCTTAATACCTTTGGTTAACAAACATCTCTCAATATCAAGTTTAAAATTGACAATTGACCCAGCTTTAATTGCTGTTTGCGGAAGTGTGTTACACATTTCTGCCACACAAACTCTCTCCTGAAAGGCTTGGATCTAATGTTGAGGCTATGTCCCCTATTCCTAGACGGGTCAATCATCAGAAATAGCTTCTCGCTATCGACACTATCAGTTCCAATTAATATCGTGAATACTTCAATCAAATCACCACTTAAACTTCTAAATTCCAGGTAATATAACCCGAGTTTGTGCAATATCCCACTGTAATTTGTCCCTTGGACTCTATGTATCCTTCTGGTAAATTGACACTTCACTTTTTAATCCTACTACCTTCCTAAGCTGTGATGCCCAGAACTGAACACAGTGCCGCAGGTGTGGTCTAACCAGTGCTTTGTATAGCTGTAGCATAATTTCTCCCTCTTATATTGTAATCCTACTGATAAAAGTATGATTTTCAATTAGCCTTTTTGAATCTTTTCTGTACCTGTCCATGACCATTTAATGATATATGTACAGGGACACTTACGTCTATTTGGATCTCAACTTTTTCCAGCTTAACATTATAAGGAGTGTATTCTAAATGCCCCTATTTAGATCGGTAGTGGATCACGTCAAACTTGCTAATATTTAAATCAATTTTCCAAAAATTTGTCCATTCACTTAATCTATGAATATCTGGTCAAATGACTTGCTTCCATCTAAACTGCTTATAAGGCGGCCTATCCTTTTTGTCATCGTCAAACTTGGATGTGTGGCTCTCAATCCCATCAAGTTAGTCGTTAATATAATCGGTGAATAGTTGAAGCCCCAAAAGTGATCCCTCAGAGACACCACTCGTCATATCCTGCCAATTAATGTACCTGATCATATTCCGTAAACTTAGTCTCCTGTTGTGCAACCAATTTCCTAACCAGTTCAATAATTTGCCTTCACTTACATGCGTTTCAACTGTAGCCAAAAGTCCCTTATGCGGAACATTATCGAATGTCTTTTGCTCCATGTCTACTAGCTAATAACGATTTGTGAACTGGGGCTCATAAACCTCTTTGCTCCTCAACAGTTAATAACTTCACATTATTTAGAAAATACTCAGAACTATCTTACTTTGTTCCAAAGTGGATGGTGTCACACTTGCGTACAGTGAACTGGATTTGCCTTTGTTTTGCCGGCTTACTGTGTCTGTCTCTGTCCATTTGGTTAGCTCCATTTCCCAACTGCACTACGAGCAGACCGTCTAACATAGTGCGATCTTCAAAACACGATCGACAGCGATCTATTGCTCCATCCAAGTCAATCATAAATACGGTGAAAAGTTGAAGATCTAATACAGATATCTGGGGGATGGCACTGGTCACATCTGATGCCGCTGCTAAAGAGCATGTCGTTTGTGGGTGGGATAATAATTCTGTAGTGATGGCGGTCTGAAGCAGTCTGTCTGGATTTGTGGGAGAAATGCGCTGTACAGGCTGGATTATGAAAAAGAAAATTGAATTTGTAGGAGGTGCATTGATGCACTGCAGCCAATGAAAGTACTTCTGTGAGCTTTGGTTAGCAAAAGCCTGGGTAGCTCAGTCGATAAAGCATCAGACTTTTAATTTGAGGGTCCAGGGTTCAAGTCCCTGTTCTAGCGTTGCTTTTAAATCGTGATACTCATCTCTACATTCGTGCTTTGATCCTTTAACAAAGAGAATAACAACAGGAGTAGGCTCGAGCCTTTCTGCCATTCAATTAAATCTGTGATCGATATCAGTTTGCATCCCTTCTCTCCAGATTCCTTAATACCTTTGGTTAACAAACATCTCTCAATATCAAGTTTAAAATTGACAATTGACCCAGCTTTAATTGCTGTTTGCGGAAGTGTGTTACACATTTCTGCCACACAAACTCTCTCCTGAAAGGCTTGGATCTAATGTTGAGTCTATGTCCCCTATTCCTAGACGGGTCAATCATCAGAAATAGCTTCTCGCTATCAACACTATCAGTTCCACTTAATATCGTGAATACTTCAATCAAATTACCACTTAAGTTTCTAAATTCCAGGTAATATAACCCGAGTTGGTGCAATATCCCACTGTAATTTGTCCCTTGGACTCTATGTATCCTTCTGGTAAATCGACACTTCACTTTTTAATCCTTATACTACATTCCTAAGCTATGATGCCCAGAACTGAACACAGTGCCGCAGGTTTGGTCTAACCAGTGCTTTGTATAGCTGTGGCATAATTTCTCCCTCTTATATTGTAATCCTACTTTTAAAAGTATCATTTTCAATGAGCCTTTTTGAATCTTTTCTGTACCTGTCCATGACAATTTAATGATAAATGTACAGGGACACTTACGTCTATTTGGATCTCAACTGTTTCAGCTTAACATTATAAGGAGTGTATTCTAAATGCCCCTATTTAGATCGGCAGTGGTAAACGTCAAACTTGCTAATATTTAAATCAATTTGCCAAAAATTTGCCCATTCACTTAATCTATGAATATCTGGTGAAATGACTTGCTTCCATCTAAACTGCTTATAATGCCGCCTATCTTTTTTGTCATCGTCAAACTTGGATGTGTGGCTCTCAATCCCATCAAGTTAGTCGTTAATAAAATCGGTGAATAGTTGAAGCCCCAAAAGTGATCCCTCAGAGACACCACTCGTCATATCCTGCCAATTAATGTACCTGATCATCATCCGTAAACTTAGTCTCCTGTCGTCCAAACAATTTCCTAACCAGGTCAATAATTTGCCTTCACTTACATGCGTTTCAACTTTAGCCAAAAGTCCCTTATGCGGAACATTATCGAATGTCTTTTGCTCCATGTCTACTAGCTAATAACGATTTGTGAACTGGGACTCATAAACCTCTTTGCTCCTCAACAGTTAATAGCTTCACATTATTTAGGAAATACTCAGAACTATCTTACTTTGTTCCAAAGTGGGCGGTGTCACACTTGCGTACAGTGAACTGGATTTGCCTTTGTTTTGCCGGCTTACTTCGGCTGTCTCTGTCCCTTTGGTTAGCTCCATTTCCCAACTGCACTACGAGCGGACCATCTAACATAGTGCGATCTTCAAAACACGATATACAGCGATCTATTGCTCCATCCAAGTCAATCATAAATACGGTGAAAAGTTGAAGATCTAATACAGATATCTGGGGGACGGCACTGGTCACATCTGATGCCGCTGCTAAAGAGCATGTCGTTTGTGGGTGGGATAATAATTCTGTAGTGATGGCGGTCTGAAGCAGCCTGTCTGGATTTATGGGAGAAATGCGCTGTACAGGCTGGATTATGAAAAAGAAAATTGAATTTGTAGGCGGTGCAATGATGCACTGCAGCCAATGAAAGTACTTCTGTGAGCTTGGGTTCGCAAGAGCCCGGATAGCTAAGTTGGTAGAGCATCAGACTTTTAGTTTGCCGGTCTAGGGTTCAAGTCCCTGTTCAGGCGCTGCTTTTAAATCACGATACTTATCTCTACATTCGCGCTTTGATCCTTTAACAAGGAGAATAACAACGGGAGTAGGACTCGAGCCTTTCTGCCAATCAATTAAATCTGTGATCGATATCAGTTTGCACGCCTTCTCTCCAGATTCCTTAATACCTTTGGTTAACAAACATCTCGCAATATCAAGTTTAAAATTTACAAATGACCCAGCTTTAATTGCTGTTTGCAGAAGTGTGTTACACATTTCTGCCACACAAACTCTCTCCTGAAAGGCTTGGATCTAATGTTGAGGATATGGCCCCTGCTCCCAGATGGGTCAATCATCAGAAATAGCTTCTCGCTATCGACACTATCAGTTCCACTTAATATCGTGAATACTTCAATCAAATCACCACTTAAGTCTCTAAATTCCAGGGAATATAACCCGAGTTTGTGCAATGTCCCATTTTTGTTTGTCCCTTGAACTCTATGTATCATTGTGGTAAATCAACACTTATCTTTTTCAGCATAATACTATTTGGATCTCAACTCTTTCCAGCTTTACATTATATAGTGTATTCTAAACGCCACCTTTTAGATCCGAAGTGGATGACCTCATACTTGCTAATATTTAAATCAATTTGCCACAGCTTTGTCTGGATTTGTGAGAGAAATACGTCGTAGTAGCAGGATTATGGACATGAAAATTGAATTTCCAGATTGTGAAATGATGCACTGCAGCCAATGAAAGTCTTTTTCTGGGCTTTGGCCAAACAGATCGCGGATGCCTCTGTCGGTAAAGTATTCAACTTTTAATCTGACGGTCCAGGGCTCAAGTCCCTGCTCATGCAGTGCTTTTAAATTGCGAAACTGATCTCTACATGCGTGCGCTTATCCTTCAAAAATAAGTATAACAACAGCAGTAGGCCAGTTAACCCCTTGAGCCTTTCTGCCATTCTGTGACCGAACTCTGTTTGCATTCCTTTGCTCCATAGAAACATAGGAGCAGGTGTAGGCCATTGGGCCCTTCGATCCTGCTCCGCCATCAATATGATAATGGCTGATCCTCTCTCTCAGTACTATATTACCACTCCCTCCCCATACCCCTTGGTGCCTTTTGTGTCAAGAAATCTATCTATCTGCTCCTTAATTATATTCAGTGACCTGGCCTGCAAAGCCTTCTATGGTAGAGAATTCCACAGATTCACCACCCTCCGAATTAAGTAATTTTCCTCATCTCAGTCCTAAATATTCTGCCCCGTATCCTGAGACTGTGACACCTCTTTCTAGAACCCTGAGCCAGGGGAAACACCCTCTCTGCATCCAGTCTGTCTACCACTGCCAGAATTGTATACGTTTCAATGAGATCCCATCTCATTCTTCTAAACCCTATTGCATAAAGACCTAGTCGACCCAATCTCTACTCATACGACTGTCCAGCCATTGGAGGAATCCATCTGGTGAACGTTCGCTGCACTCCCTCTCTGGGAAGTACATCCTTTCTTAGGTAAGTTGAACAAAATTGCACACAGTACTCCAGGTGTGGTCTCACCAACGCCCTGTTCAACTATATTAAGACATCCTTGCTCCTGTACTCAAAAGCTTTTGCAATGTAGGCCAACATACCTTTTGCCTTCCTAGCTGCTTGTGGCACCTGCATGTTTTGCTTTCAGTGGCCGGTGTACAAGGACAGCCAAGTCCATTTGTAGAACAAAATTTCAAGTCTATCACCATTTAAATAATATTATGCCTTTCTGTTTTTCCTACCGAAGTGGATAACTTCACAATAATACACGTTATACTGCATCTGCTATGTATTTGATCACTCACTCAACTTGTCTAAGTCGCCTGGAAGCCTCTTTGCATCCTTCTCACAAATCACAACCCCACCAATTTCCATGTCGTCAGCAAACTTGGAAATATACATTTGGTTTCCTCAACAAATCATTAATATATGTTGTGAATAGCTGGGGCCAAACACTGATCCCTTTGATACCACACTAATCTCCGCCTGCCACCCTGAAAAAGAACCATTTATCCCTACTCTCTGTTTCCTGTCTGTTCACCAATTTTCAATCAATGCCATTATATTACCCCCAATACCATGTGCTTTAATTTTGCATACTAACCTCTAACGTGGGAATTTTTCAAAAGCCTTCTGAAAATCTAAATACAGCACATCCACTGGTTCTCCCTCATCTATTCTACGAGTTACATCCTCAAAAAACTCCAATAGGTTTGTCAAACACGATTTCCCTGTCATAAATCCATGCTGGCTTTGTCTAATCACGCTAAGATTTTCTATGTGTCCTGTTATCACATCCTTTATAATAGACACTAGCATGTTTTCTACCACTGATATGAGGCTATCAGGTCTGTAGCTCCCTGTTTCCTCTCTCCCTCCTTTTTTAAATGGTTGGGTTACAATTGCCACACTGCAAAGTGCAGCAACTGTTCCATAATCTATAGAATTTTGGAAGATGACAACCAATGCATCCACTATTTCCATGGCTACCTCTTTTACTACGCTGGGATGCAGATTATCAGGCCCTGGGGATTTACCGGCTTTCAGTCCCATTCATTTCTCCAGCACTAGTTTTTTACTAATACTAATTTCCTTTAATTCCTCCTTCTCACAAGACCCTTGGTTCCCTAGCATTCCTGGGAATTTATTTGTGTCCTTTTCTGTGAAGACAGAACCAAAGTATTTGTTTAATTGCTCAGTCATTTCCTTGCTCCCCAAGATAAATTCTCCCGTTTCTGACTGTAAGGTACCTACGTTTGTCTTCACTAATCTTTTTCTTTTTACATACTTGTAGAAGATTTTACAATCCGCTTTTATGTTCCTTGCAGGTTTACTCTTTTTATACCATCTGCCAACTCAGTTCCCTCTCACTTAAGCTATCTATATCCCTTTGCAGATTCTTTTTGTTCTCCTCACAGCTTACTGTCCCCACTAGCATTGCATCATCAGCAAACTTCCATACATTACTCTCAGCCCCTTCATCTAGTTCATTAATATAGATTGCAAATGACTGTGGTCCCAACACTGATCCTTGTGGCACCCCACTAGTTACAGCCTGTCAACCTGAAACAGATCCTTTTATCCCTACTCTATTTTCTCTCCATTATCCATACCTCTATCCATGCTACTGCATTACCCTCAATCCTATGAGCACTAATCTTGTGCAATAGACTTTTATGTGGCACCTTAACTCGTGACTTTTTGAAATCCAACTAAACTACATCCACTGGTTCCCCTTTATCTACCATACTACTTACATCCTCAAAAACTATAATAAATTTGTCAAACACGATTTCCCTTTCAAAAAACCATGTTGACTCTGCCTAGTTTTGTTGTGATTTTCGAAGTGCCTCCTACTACTGCCTTCACAATCAATTCCAGCATTTTTCCGATGACTGATGTCATGCTAACTGGGCAGTAGTTCTCTGTTTTCTCTCTCCCTCCATTCTTGAATAGCGGTGTTACATTTGCAACCTTCTAATCTGCTGGGAGAATTCTAGAATCTAGGGAATTTTGGAAGATCAAAACCAGAGCAACAACTATCTCTTCAGCCACCTCTTTTAGAACCCTAGGATGTAGGATGGCAGGTCCAGGGGATTTGTCAGATTTGAGTCCCATTAGTTTCTCTAGTACCTTTTCTCTACTTATATTAATTACATTAAGTTCCTCATCCTCATTTGACCCTTGGTTCCCCACCACATTTGGTATGCTTTTTGTGACTTCTACTGTGAAGACAGATACAAGATATTTCATTAACGTTTCCGCCATTGCCTTATTCCTGATAATAATGTATCCCATCTCAGCCTCTAAGGGACCAACGTTTACTTTAGCTACTCTTTTCCTTTTTACATACTTGTAGAAGCTCTTACAATCTGCTTTTATATTTCTTGTAGTTTTCTCTTAAGTTCTATTTTTCCCCCTTTTATCAATTTTTGGTCAACATTTGCTGGTTTCTGAAACTCTCCTAATCCTCAGGCTTACTATTACTCTTTGCAACATTATAAGCTTCATCGTTCAATCTAATGCTATCCTTAACTTCTTTAGTTAGCCAAGGTTGGATCACTTTTCCCGAGGAGTTTTAGTTTCTCAACGGAATGTATTATTGTTGAGAATTATGAAATATTTCTTTAAATGCTAGCCACTGCTTATCTAATGCCATATCCTTTCATCTATTGTTCCAATCTACCTCAGCCACCTCGCCCCTCAAACCTATGTAATAGGTTTTATTTACGTTTAAGACTCTAGTTTCGGACTTAGCTAAATCACTCTTAAAATGTATGTGAAATTCTATCATATTATGATCACTCTGCCCCAGAAGATCCTTGTCTATGAATTTGCAAATTAAACCCATCTCATTACACAGTAGAGGATATACAATAGCCTGTTCCCTGTTTGTTTCCATGAAATATTGTATTTGGAAACTGTGTTGAAAGCATTCCATGAACTCGTCATCCAGACTACCTTTGCCAATTTGATTTGTCCAGTCTATATGAAGATTGAAGTCCCCCAAGATTATTGCATTATCTTTCTTGTAAGCTATTACAATTTTTGATTAATATTCTGTCCAACGGCACAGCTACTGTAAGGGGGCCTATATACTCCTCCTACCTGTGTTTCTGCCACTTGTTTATCGTTATTCTCACCCATACTGATTCTACTTCCTAACCTGCCGAGCAGAGATGCTTTCTCACAACTGTCCTTTTGTCATCCTTTATTATCAGGGCTACTCCGCCTGCCTTTCCATTCTGCCTGTCTTTTTGAAACGTCAAGTCCCCTAGGACCTATAGTTCCAACCTTGGCCAACTTGCTACCATGAATCTGTAATGGTTATTAGATCAAACCATTTATCTCTATTTGTGCCATGAGGTCGTCGTTCTTGTTACAAATGCTTCATGCATTTAGATAATGTGCCATTTTTTTGCATTTTTTTTACCATTATTCCATGCTTTGACCTAATTCTCTGCTGCACTGCTACCGATAAGGTCTCTGTCCATTCTTATCACACTATGCTTATTGTTTACCATTATCGCTACACTGCTCTATTGCCTTGACCTTTCTCTTTAGATTTCTAAATTTATCCTCACCTGACCTCTGCCCCCTTTTTAATTAACTCAAACTAATATCTAACCCAGCTCCTTCCTTCCTTCGTTCATTACTTCTTTCGTTCCTTCAAAACATCTCCCTTCCTTCCTTCCTTCCTTCCTTCCTTCCTTCCTTCCTTCCTTCCTTCCTTCCTTCCATCCTTCCTTCCTTCCCTCCTTCCTTCCTTCCTTCCTTCCTTCCTTCCTTCTTTCCTTCCTTCCTTCCTTCCTACCTTCCTTCCTATCTACCTTCCTTCCCTCCTTCCTTCCTTCACTCCTTTCTTCCTTCCTTCCTTCCTTCCTTCTTTCCCTCCTTCCTTCCTACCTTCCATATTATCTACCTTTCTTCCCTCCTTCCTTCCTTCCTTCCTACCTTCCTTCCTTCCTTTCTTCCTTCCTACCTTCCTTCCTTCCTTCCTACCTTCCTTCCTTCCTTTCTTCCTACCTACATACATTCCTTCCCTCCTTCCTTGGATGTGTCTTTCAAAGGTACATGTGTAAATAGCCGCTCGTAAGCCCATTGACTTATGATGGACAGAGCTGATCCTGTATCTTGCTCCATTTTAACTGGGGACCCCGCTATCGTGAGGGTAACCCAAATGGTCTGGTAATCTTCTTTGGCAATTACATTATGTAATTTGAGACAGCTTAGTCTCTTGTTTCCGGAGTCGCTATTGCTCTTCTGGTCTTCGGAGCTACTGTCCATCATCATTTGTACCTTTCTGTACTTTTCCTTATTGATTTTTTTTCTGTCAGTGGATTTTTTGTTTCCAGATCGGCATACATGTGCAATGTGTCCCATCTTTCCACATTGCCTGCATGCTTTGTCCTTGAACCAGCAGTCTCTCTGGTCATGGGTGGATCTGCCGCAGTGATAACATTTCTCGAAACCCCATGTCATTTCATGGGTTCCGAAGTCCTGTGGCTTTTGCTGTATCTCTGCAGCTCCTCTTGCTGCTGCTTCGTATGATACAGCCACACTGAAAGCCTTGTCCAGTGTTAAATCTTTCTCAGAAAGTAGCCTTTTCTGTGTTCCTTCACTTAGGAGACCGCAGACGAATTTGTCTCGAAGAGAATCTGCCAGTCCTGCCCCGAATTGGCAGTGCTTTGACAGTTTTCTTAATTCGGTGAGGTAATCAGTGTTACTTTCATTCTTGTGCTGATTCCTCCTGAAGAATTTGAATTGTTCCGCTATCAGCAGCAGCGTTGGGTTTAAGTGCTCCTGTAGGGTATCAACAATCTCTTTAAAATTCTTGTCCATTGGTTTGGCTGGAGTGATTAAGTTTTGTAACAGCCTGTATGTCCTTGCGCCCATTAGATTTAGAAGTACCGATGCCTTTTTATCATCCTCTATTTCATTCGCTGTGCAATATACCTCCACTCTTTCCACATATGTGGTCCAATCCTCTACATTACTATCGAAAGCAGTAATATTGCCAGTCTTAGGCACCCTGAAAAAAAAATGGCGCCTACCGCGCTTTTCTTTCTTCCATGCCGAGAAAAAATGTCACCTCCCGCACTTTCCCGCCGCTGCCGCTGCTGACAACGCTGTTCTCCACAGTTTTTATTTATACAGATATTTTTAATAGTTGGAGACTCGTTCCCGCCGGACTCTCTGGGACTTTTCCCTCCCTCTGCTTGGTCCGAACGCCGACCTGCTTTGCAGCGCTGGCCGTCTCCTGAGTGCTCCACCCTCCGTCTCTGTTTGCCTCCGCCTTCGCTGCTCGGCCCCGCTGCAGAGCCAGCCGATCTAGCCCCAGCCCGCCACCCAGGAAGGATTATTGCAGTACCTGCCACCAGCCTGGCTAGCTGGTGAAACCAGAGTTTTTTTTTTTTTTTTTTCGACCTTCGTCTGAGGAATCGATCTCCTTGAGGTGCTGCCGAATTGCAGGTAAGTCTGTTTCCAATTCGTCGCCACTGTTGTATCCATTTGTTAATGGAGACACGGAATGCAGGAGCTGGTTTAACACTGAATCACTGAAATCAAGGATTCACTGTAACACTCGATGAATGAACGATTCATTGAATCTCTGAATCACTGACAACAAGGATTCACTGAAGCACTGGATGAATGAAAAATTGGTTGAAGCTCTGAATCACTGAAAACAAGGATTAACTGATACGCTCGATGAATGAAAGTTTCATTGTGTCGCTGAATCACTGAAAACAAGGATTCACTGAAATGCTCAATGAATGAACGATTCATTGAATCTCTGAATCACTGCAAACAAGGATTCACTGAAACATTCGATGAATAAAAGATTCATTGTTTCTCTGAAACACTGGAATCAGTTATTCAGTGAAATATTCGATGAATGAAAATTTCATTGAATCTCTGAATCACTGAATACAAGGATTCACTGAAACACCCGATGAATGAAAGATTCATTGAATTTCTGAATCACTGAAAACAAGAATTCACTGAAACACTCGATGAATGAACAAAGCATTGAATCTCAGATTCACTGAAAAGAAGGATTCAGAGAACGACTCGATGAATGAACGATTCATTCAAAGTCTAATGCACTGAAAACAAGGTTTCACTGAAATACTCGATGAATGAAAGATTCATTGCACATCTGAATCACTGAAAGCAAGTATTCACTGAAACACTCGCTGAATGAAGACTTCAATGTACCTCTGAATCACTGAAAACAAGGTTTTACTGAAACACTCGCTGAATGCAAGTTTCATTGAATCTCTGAATCACTAAAAATAGGTATCCACTGAAACACTCGGTGAATGAACAATTGATTGAATCTCTGAATGCCTGAAAACAATTATTCACTGAAACACTCGATGAATGCAAGATTCATTGAATCTCTGAATCACTAAAAATAGGTATCCACTGAAACACTCGGTGAATGAACAATTGATTGAATCTCTGAATGCCTGAAAACAATTATTCACTGAAACACTCGATGAATGCAAGATTCATTGAATATCTGAATCACTGAAAACAAGGATTCAAAGAAACACTCGATGAATGCAAGATTCATTTATTCTCTGAATTACTGAAAGCAAGGATTCACTGTAACACTCGATGAATGAACAATTCATTGAATCACTGAATCACTGAAAACAAGAATTCACTGAAACACTCCATGAATGCAAGATTCATTGTATCTCTGAATCAATGAAAACAAGGATTCACTGAAACACTTGATGAAAGAACATTTGATTTAATCTCTGAATCACTGAAAACATGGTTTCACTGAAACACTCGATGAATGAACATTTCACTTAATCTCCGAATCACTGAAAACAAGGTGTCACTGAAACACTCGATGAATGAAAGTTTCATTGAATCTCTAAATCACTGAAAACAGGTATTCAGTGAAACAATCGATGAATGAACAATTCATTGATTTTCTGCATCACTGAAAACAAGGATTCACTGAGGCACTGGATGAATGAAAGAATAATTGCATCTCTGCATCACTGTAAACAAGGATTCACTGAAAGGCTCGATCGATGAAAGATTAATTGAATCTCTGCATCACTGAAAACATGGATTCACTGAAAGGCTCGATCGATGAAAGATTAATTGAATCTCTGAATCACTGAAAACAGGATTCACAGTAACACTTGATCAATGAACGATTCATTGAATCTCAGATACACTGAAATAAAGGATTCACTGAAACAAGCGATGAATGAACATTTCATTGAATCTTCAGTGAAACAATCGATGAAAGAACAATTTATTGATTCTCTGTATCAGTGAAAACAAGGACTCACTGAGATATTCGATGAATGATCAATACATTGAATCTCTGTATCAGTTAAAACAAGGCTTCACTGAAACACTGGAAGAATGAAAGAATCATTGAATCTCTGCATCACTGAAAACAAGGATTCACTGAAAGACTCGATCAATGAAAGCATAATTGAATCTCTGAATCACTGAAAACAGGGTTCACTGAAACACTTGATCAATGAACGATTCATTGAATCTCAGATACACTGAAATAAAGGATTCACTGAAACAAGCGATGAATGAACATTTCACTGAACCTTCAGTGAAACAATCGATGAAAGAACAATTTATTGATTCTCTGTATCACTGAAAACAAGGATTCACTGAGACATTCGATGAATGAACAATACATTGAATCTCTGAATCACTGAAAACAAGGATTCACTGAAAGACTCGATCAATGAAAGATTAATTGAATCTCTGAATCACTGGAAACAGGGTTCACAGTAACACTTGATCAATGAACGATTCATTGAATCTCAGATACACTGAAATAAAGGATTCACTGAAACAAGTGATGAATGAACATTTCATTGAATCTTCAGTGAAACAATCGATGAAAGAACAATTTATTGATTCTCTGTATCACTGAAAACAAGGATTCACTGAGACATTCGATGAATGAACAATACATTGAATCTCTGTATCAGTGAAAACAAGAATTCACTGAAACACTCGATGAATGAAAGAATAATTGAATCTCTGCATCACTGGAAACAAGGATTCACTGAAACACTCGATCAATGAAAGATTAATTGAATCTCTGAATCACTGAAAACAAGGATTCACAGAAACACTTGATGAACGAAAGATTCCTTGAATCTCTGAATCACTGAAAACAAGGCTTCACTGAAACACCGATGAATGAACATTTCACTGAATCTTCAGTGAAACAATCGATGAAAGAACAATTTATTGATTCTCTGTATCACTGAAAACAAGGATTCACTGAGACATTCGATGAATGAACAATACATTGAATCTCTGAATCACTGAAAACAAGGATTCACTGAAAGACTCGATCAATGAAAGATTAATTGAATCTCTGCATCACTGGAAACAGGGTTCACAGTAACACTTGATCAATGAACGATTCATTGAATCTCAGATACACTGAAATAAAGGATTCACTGGAACAAGTGATGAATGAACATTTCATTGAATCTTCAGTGAAACAATCGATGAAAGAACAATTTATTGATTCTCTGTATCACTGAAAACAAGGATTCACTGAGACATTCGATGAATGAACAATACATTGAATCTCTGTATCAGTGAAAACAAGAATTCACTGAAACACTCGATGAATGAAAGAATAATTGAATCTCTGCATCACTGGAAACAAGGATTCACTGAAACACTCGATCAATGAAAGATTAATTGAATCTCTGAATCACTGAAAACAAGGATTCACAGAAACACTCGATGAACGAAAGATTCCTTGAATCTCTGAATCACTGAAAACAAGGCTTCACTGAAACACTCGAAGAATGCAAGGTTCATTGCATCTCTGAATCACAAAAACAGGTATTCACTGAAACACTCGATGAATGAACAATTCATTGAATCTCTGAATGACTGAAAACAATGATTCAAAGAAACACTCGATGAATGAAAGGTTCATTGAATCTCTGAATCACTGAAAACAAGGATTCACTGAAACACTTGATGAATGAAAGATTCACTGAATATCTGAATCACTGAAAACAAGGATTCACTGAAAAGCTCGATGAATG
Source organism: Somniosus microcephalus (assembly GCF_052327205.1). Taxonomy (NCBI): domain Eukaryota; kingdom Metazoa; phylum Chordata; class Chondrichthyes; order Squaliformes; family Somniosidae; genus Somniosus; species Somniosus microcephalus. Next base: position 3,346,452 of record NW_028225184.1, read on the forward strand.
AAGGATGCATTGAACCTGTGAAGCACTGAAAGAAAAATTCACTGAAATACTCGATGAATGAACAATGCATTGAGTCTCTGAATCACTGAAATCAAGGATTCACTGAAAGATGCGATGATTGAAAGTTTCATTGTATTGCTGAATCATTGAAAACAAGGATTCACTGAAACACTCGATGAATGAAGAATTCAATGAATCTCTGTATCACTGAAAACAAGGTTTTACTGAAACACTCTGTGAATGAAAGCTTCATTGTATTTCTGAATCACTGAAAACAAGGATTCACTGAAGCACTCAATGAATGAACGATTAATTGAATCTCTGAATCACTGAAACCAAGTACTCACTGAAACACTCGATGAATGAACAATTCATTGAATCTCTGATTCACTGAAAACAAGGATTCAATGAAACACTCGATGAATGCAAGAGTCATTGAATCTCTGAATGAATTAAAACAATGATTCACTGAAACATTCGATGAATGAAAGTTTCATTGATGTTCTGAGTCTGATAACAAGGATTCCCTGAAACACTCGATGAATGAAAGATTCATTAAATCTCTGAATCACTGCAGACCAGGTAAAGATGACAGATTTCCTTGAGTAAAATAAATTAGTGAACCAGCTTGGTTATTAACGACAACCCGATAGTTTCATGGTCACCATTACTGATACTAGCTTTTTATTCAAGATTTATTTAATTAACTGTATTTAGATTCCCCAGCTGCCGTGGTGGCATTTGAACTCCCGTCTCTCGATCATTATTCCATGCCTCTGGTTTACTAGTCCAATGATATTATGACAATGCTTCCCTATACATCAGGGAATGGAGGAGGCCATTCAGCCTCTCCAGTTTGTTACATTAGTAACAAGTGGAGGCCATTGAGCCCTTTGAGCCTCTTACACAGGAACAAGAGGAGGCCATTCAGTCCTTTGAGGCTGTTACATAGGAACAGGAGAAGGCCATTCAGCCTCTCCAGTTCGTTACACAGGAACAAGAGTAGGCCATTCAGACCTTTGAGCCTGCTGCACAGGAAGAAGAGGAGGCCATTCAGCTCCTCGAGTCTGCATTAGCAACAGCAGGAGCCCATTCATCCCGTCGAGCATATTACACAGGAACAGGAAAAGGCCATTCAGTCCGTCGAGCATGTTATATTAGGAAAACTAATGGACAGGAAGCAACAAATAATGTTTATATCTTACACGGCTATCCCTTAAGTCAAGGGGCTGGAATATAAATGGAGGAAAATTATACTAAAGCTGTGTATATTTCGGTTTAGACCGCATCTGGATACTGCATTAATTCCTGGGCTCTGCACCTCAGCAGGGATATACTGGCCTGGGAGAGGGTACAGCACAGATTCACCAGAATGATACCTGGGCTGAAAGGGTTAAATTATGAGGACAGGTTGCACAGACTGGGCTTGTATTCCCTCAAAGATAGAAGATTAAGTTGCAATATAATTGAGGTGTTTGAGATGATTAAAAGATTTGATATGGTAGATAGAAACTATTTCCTCTGGTGGGGGGAGTCCAGAACAAGGGGGCATAACCTTGAAATTAGAGTTGGGTCGTTCAGGGATGATGCCAGGAAACACTTCTTCACACAAAGCGTAGTGGAAATCTGGAACTCTCTCTCACAAAATGCTGTTGAAGCTGGGGGTCAATTGAAAATTTCAGGCCTGAGATTTATCGATTTTTTCTGGGTAAGCGTATTAAGGGATACGGGAACAAGATGGGTAGTTGGAGTTAAGGTACAGATCAGCCATGATCTAATTGAATGGTGGAGCAGGCTCGTGGGGCTGAATGGCCTCCTCCTGTTCCTATGTTCTTAAGAGCTCTTTGTCGCCTCACTCTTGTTTGCATATGTTGCTCAATGTGCACCTGTGACCTTTCAGAAATCTTATCTGTGCCATTATATGAATAGTCCATTGTTTACTGTCTGTGAGCATCAAACAACAACAACATGTTTTTATATAGAGCCTTTAATGCAGTGAAACGTCACAAGGCGATTCACAGGTGGAAACAACATGGACACCGAGCTATATAAGGAAATATTAGGGCAGGTGAACAAAGGGTTGGTCAAAGTGATAGATTTTAATGAGCGTCTTATAGGTGGAGAGAGAGTTAGCGAGGCAGAAAGGTTTAGGCAGGGAATTCCGGTGCTTAGGGCCCAGGCAACAGAAGGCATGGCCACCAATGGTGGAGCGATTATAATCAGGGATGCTCAGGAAGCCAGAATTAGAGGAGTGCAGATATCTCAGGGTGTTGTGGGGCTGAAGGAGATTACAGTGATTGGGAGGGCCGAGGCCATGGAGGGTTTTGGGAAAAAGGATAGAAAATTTTGAAATCGAGGCATTGCTTAACTGGGAACTAATGTAGGTCAGCAAGCACAGGTTTGCTGGGTATTCAGGACATGGTGCGATTAAAGACACGGGAAGCCGAGTTTTGGATGAACTCAAGTTTATGGAGTTTAAAACATGGTACACCAGCCAGGAGTGGGGGAACCCGTGGATGTGGTGTATTTGGATTTTCAGAAGGCATTCGATAAGGTGCCATGCAAGAGGTTATTAAACAAAGTTAGTGGTCATCGGATTGCGGTTAATATACTAGCATGGATTGAGGATTGGTTAACGGACAGAAAACAGAGTGTAGGAATAAACGGGTCATTTTCGGTTTGGCAGGCTGTAACTAGAGGCGTACCACAATGATCAGTGATTAGGGCTCAGCTATTCACAATCTACATCAATGATTTGGATGAGGGGACCATATCCAAGATTGCAGATGATACAAAACTGGGTGGGATCGTAAATTGTGATGAGGATGCAAGGAGGCTTCATGGGGATATGGACAAGCAAAGTGAGTGAGCACAAACATAGCAAATGGAATATAACGTGGAGAAATGTGAAGTTACCAACTTTGATGGGAAAAATAGAAGAGCAGAGCAGTTGTTAAATGATGAGAGATTGGGAAATGTTATTGTTCAGAGGGACCTGGGTGTCCTTGTACATGAATCACTGAAAGTTAACGAGCAGGTACAGCAAGCAATTAGAGAAGTGATATTTCGGCCTTTGTTACAAGAGGATTTGAGTATAAGATTAAAGACGACTTACTGCAATTATATAGGGCCCTGGTGAGACCAAACCTGCAGTCAGAATCGGGGGAATTTATAATGGGGAACAAAGAAATGGCAGACCAACTAAGTACATATTTTGGTTCTGTCTTCACAAAGGAGGACACAAATAACCTCCCAGAGATGTTGGGGAACATAGGGTCTGATGAAAGGGTGGAACTGAAAGAAATCAGTATTTGTAGGGAAATGGTGTTAGGAAATTTGATGGGACTGAAGGCCGATAAATCCCCAGGGCCTGATAATCTACATCCCAGGGTAATTAAGGAAGTGGCCCTAGAAATAGTAGATGCATTGCTGGTCATCTTCCAGAACTCGATAGACTCTGGAACGGTACCCATGGATTGGCGGGTAGCTAATGTTACCCCACTATTCAAAAAAGGTGGTAGAGAAAAGGTGGGGAAATATAGACCGGTAAGCTTGACATCGGTAGTGGGGAAAATGCTAGAGTCCATTATAAAAGATGTAATAGCAGAGCACTTGGAAAGCAGTGACTGGATCGGACAAAGTCAACATGGATTTACAAAAGGTAAATCATGCTTGACTAATCTACTGGAATTTTTTGAGGATGTAACTGGTAAAATAGATAAGGGAGAACCAGTGGATGTGGTGTATTTGGACTTTCAGAAGGCTTTCGATAAGGTCCCGCATAAGAGATTAGCGTGCAAAATTAAGGCACATGGGATTGGGGGCAAGGTATTGACTTGGATAGAGAACTGGTTGGCAGTCAGAAAGCAAAGAGTTGGAAGAAACGGGTCATTTTCTGAGTGGCAGGCAGTGACTAGTGGGGTACCGCAAGGATCGGTCCTAGGACCCCAGCTGTTCACAATATATATTAATGATCTGGACGAGGGAATTGGATGTATTATCTCCAAATTTGCAGACGACACAAAGCTGGGGGGGAGGATATGCTGTGAGGAGGATGTCATGAAACTCCAGCACGATTTGGACAGGTTGGGTGATTGGGCAGAAACATGGCAAATGCACTATAATGTGGATAAATGTGAGGTTATCCACTTTGGAGGCAAAAACAGGAAGGCAGATTATTATTTGAATGGTAATAGATTGGGAGAAGGGGAAGTGCAAAGAGACCTGGGTGTTCTTGTACACCAGTCGCTGAAGGTAAGCATGCAGGTGCAGCAGGCGGTTAAGAAGGCAAATGGTATGTTGGCCTTTGTAGCAAGAAGGTTTGAGTACAAGAACAAGGATGTCTTGCTGCAGTTGTACAGGGCCTTGGTGAGACCACACCTTGAGTATTGTGTGCAGTTTTGGTCGCCTTACCTGAGTAAGGACGTTCTTGCCATGGAAGGAGTGCAGCGAAGATTCACCAGGCTGATACCTGGGATGGCAGGAATGACGTATGAGGAGAGATTGTGTCGATTGGGCTTATACTCACTGGAGTTTAGAAGATTGAGAGGGGATCTCATCGAAACCTATAAAATTCTGTCAGGCCTGGACAGACTAGATGCAGGAAGGAAGTTTCTGCTGGCCGGGGAGTCCAGAACCAGGGGTCATAGTCTAAGGATAAGGGGTAAGCCATTTAGGACTGAAATGAGGAGGAATTTCTTCACCCAGAGAGTGGTGAACCTGTGGAATTCTCTGCCACAGAGGGCGGTGGAGGCCAGTTCATTAAGTATATTCAAGAAAGAGTTGGATATATTTCTTAAGGCTAAAGGGATCAAGGGATATGGGGAGAAGGCAGGGAACGGGTACTGAATTTGGATGATCAGCCATGATCTCATTGAATGGTGGAGCAGGCTCGAAGGGCCGAATGGCCTACTCCTGCTCCTATCTTCTATGTATCTATGTATTGTGTACAGTTTTGGTCTCCTTACCTATGAAGGATATTCTTGCCATAGAGGGAATGCAACAAATATTCACCAGACTGATTCCTGGGATGGAGGATTATCCTATGAGGAGAGATTTAGTAGACTAGGACTATATTAATTAAAGTTTAGAAGAATGAGATGTGATTTCATTGAAACACACATTATTCTTACAGGGCTTGACAGGTGGTTCCACAGGCTACGGTGACCAGGGGTCACAGTATTAGAATAAGGGGTCGACCATTTAGGGCTGAAATGAGGAGAACTTTCTTCACTCAGAGGGTGGTGAATTTTTGGAATTAGGGCTGTGGAGGCTTAGTCGTTGAGTATATTCAGCATAGAGATTGATAGATGTTTGGATATTAAGGGAATCAAGTGATATGGGATAGTGCAGGAAAATGGAGATGAGGCAGAAGTTCAGCCATGATCTGATTGAATGGCGGAGCAGAGTCGAAGGGCCAAATGGCCGACTCCTGCTCCTATTTCTTATGTTCTTATGAGTGCATTGGAATAGTCAGGTCTAGAGGTAACAAGGGCATGGATGAGCTTTTAGCAGTAGATGAGCTGAAGCAGGGGCAGAATTAGGCGATGTTACAAAGGTGGAAATATACGGTTTTAATGATGGAGTCATAGAGTCATCGAGTCACAATGGCACAGATGGAGGCCATTCAGCACATCGCGTTCTTGCCGGCTCTCTGTAGAGCAATCCATTGAGTCCCATTCCACCGCTCTATCCCCGTAGACTTGCAAGTTTATTTCGCTGAATTGACTATCCAGTTGCTCCTTGAAAACAATGAGTGTCTCCACTTCCAACACTTCTGTCGGCAGCGAGTTCCAGGTCCTCTAAATCGCTGCATAAAACGGTTTTTCCTCACATCCCCAAAACCTTAAATCTGTGTCTGCCAGTCCTTGTACTATCAGCTAGTGGGAACAGCCTTTCACCGACTAGCCTATCCAAACCCGGCATAATCTTGTACACTTCTATCAAAACAACCCTCAACCTCCTTTGTTCTCATGAAAACAATACAACTTTTCCATCATATCCTTGCTGCAAAGCGCCCCCATCCCCGGAACCATTCTGTTAAATCTCCACTATACCCTCCCAATGACGTTCACATCCTTCCTAAGGTGTGCTGACCAGAACTGGATGCAATACTCCAGTTGTGGCCTAACCAGAGCTTTATAAAATTCAGCATAACTTCTCTACTTTTATACTCAATGACTCTATTTATGAAGCCCAAGATCCCATATGTTTTGCTAACCACTCTCTCAAAATGCCCTGCCACCTTCAGGGACATATGCTCTTTAACTCCCAGGTCCATCTGTCCCTGTACTCTCTTTAAAAGTGTGCCATTAAAAGTATATTGCTTCTCCCTATTTCCTTCTGCCAAAATGCATCACTTCAAAGTTCTCTTTATTAAATTCCATCTGCCACTTTTCTGCCCATTCTGCTAGCCTTTCGATGCCCTGCTGCAGTCGATTGGTTTCATCATCACTGTTTGCCATGTCCCCAAGATTGGTGTCATCGGCAAATTTAGAGATTCACTCGCTATTCCAATATCCAGGTCATTTATATATATCAAGAAGAAAGCAGTGGCCCCAGAACTGACCGTTGGGGAACACCACTGTCTGCCATTCCCCAGTCTGAAAAACAGCCACATACCAAACACTCTGTTTTCCAGCCTTAAGCAAATTCCTTATCCAAGCTGCCACTGAACCATCTATTCCATGAGCCTCAAACTTGTTAATCACCGTAGAATCATAGAATTTTCCAGCATGGAATGAGGCCATTTCATCCCATCATGTCCACGCCGGCCAACAAAGACCTGTCCAGCCTAATCCCACTTCCCAGCTCTGGGTCCATAGCCCTGCAGGTTAGGGCATTCCAAGTGCACATCCAAGTACTTTTTAAATGTGGTTAAGGTTCCTGCCTCTACCACCCTTTCAGGCAGTGAGTTCGATTCCCTCACAACCCTTTGGGTGAAGAAATTTCCCCTCAAATCGCCTCTAAACCTTCCACCAATTACTTTAAATTTGAGCCCCCTGGTTTTTGACCTCACTACTAAGGGAAATACGTCCTTTCTATCCACTTTATCTAGGCCACTCATAATTTTTAACACCTCAATGTGTTCTCCCCTCAGCCTCCTCTGTTCCAAGGAAAACAAACCCAGCCTATCAAGTCTTTCCTCATAGCTAAGATTATCTGCTCCTGGCAACATCCTTGTAAATCTCCTTTGTACCCTCTCTAGTGCAATCACATCTTTCCTGTAATGTGGTGAACAGAACTGCACGCAGTACTCTAGCTGATGCCTGATTAGTGTTTCATACAGTTGAAGCATAACCCCCCCTGCTCTTGTATTCTATGCCACGGCTAATAAAGTCATGCATTCCATATGCCTTCTTAACCACCTTATCTACCTGGCCTGCTACCTTCAGGGATCTGTGGACATGCACTCCAAGGTCCCTTTGTTCCTCTACACTACTCAGTGTCCTACCATTTAATGTGTATTCCCTTTCCCTGATAGACCTCCCAAAATGCATTACCTCACACTTCTCCGGATTGAATTCCATTTGCCACAGTCCTGCCCACGTGACCAATTTATTGATATCTTCCTGCAGTCTACAGCTTCCTTCTTCAGTCTCAACCGCACAGCCGATTTTATTATCAACAGCAAACTTCTTAATCATACCCCATATATTCAAATCTAGATCATTGATTTATACCACAAAAGGCAAGGAACCTACTACTGAGCCCTGCAGAGCCCCACTGGAAACAGCTTTCCAGTCACAAAAATAACCATCAATCATTACCCTTTGCTTCCTGCCTCTGAGCCAGTTTTGAAACCAACATGATACTTTGCACAGGATCCCATGGGCTTTCAACTTCGTGATCAGTCTGCAATGTGGAAATCATCAAAAGCCTTACTAATGTCCATATACACTATATCAAATGCACTACCCTCCTTGTTACCTCCTCAAAAAATGTAATCAAGTTTGTCAGACATGACCTTCCCTTAAGAAATCCGTGCTGAATATCCTTGATTAATCCGTGTCTTTCTAAATGAAGGTTTATCCTGTCCTTCAGAATTCCTTCCTATAATTTTCCCACCACCGAGGTTAGGCTGACTGGCCTGTAATTACTCGGTCTATCATTTTCTCACTTTTTAAACAAGGGTACCACATTAGCAGTCCTCCAGTCCTCCGGCACCACTCCTGAAGCCGGAGAGGATTGAAAAATGATGGTCAGGGCCTTTGCTATTTCCTCTTTTGTTTCGCTTAACAGCCTGGGATACATTTCATCCGGGCCTGGGGATGTATCCACTTTTAAAGCTGCTAAACCTTTAATACTTCCTCTCTCACTATGTTTATTTCATCTAATATTTCTCACTCCACCGCCCCCCCAATAGCAATGCCTGCTTCACCCCTCTCCTTTGTGAAGGCAGACGCAAAGTATTTATTAAGAACCCGACCGAGGTCTCCCACCTCCACTCACACATTACCCTCATCAACTCTAATAGGCCCTACACTTTCTTTAGTTATCCTCTTAATCTTAACATATTCATAAAACATCTTTGGGTTTTCCTTTATTTTACTTGCCATCAATTTTACATGCTCTCTCTTTGCTTTCCTAATATCCTTTTTAATTGATGCCCTGCACTTTCTGTACTCCTCTAAAGATTCTGGAGTATTTAGCCCTCGGTATCTATCATACGCCTCCCTTTTTTTCTTTCTCCTACACTTTATGTCTCTAGACATCAGGGGGCTCTAGATTTGTTAGTGCCACCATTATTCTTTAAGGGCACATATATGGTGTGAACCCTCCGGATCTCCTCCTTGAATGCCTTCCACTGCTCTGACACTGATTTACCTTCGAGTAGCTGCTTCCAGACTACTATGGTTAAATCCCCTCTGAGCCTAGACGAATTTGCTTTTCCCCAATTTAGAATTTTTATTCCTGGTCTATTCTTGTCCTTTTCTACAACTGCCTTAAATCTAACAGAATTATGGTCACTAGCACCAAAATGCTCCCCCATTGATACCTGTCCAGCTTCATTCCCTAAAACGAAGTCCAGAACCGCATCCTCCCTTGTTGGGCTTGCTACATACTGGCTAAAAACGTTCTTCTGGATGCATATTAGGAACTTCGCACCTTCTATACCATTCACAATAATTTTATCCCAATTATTATTGGGGTAGTTGAAATCCCCTATTATTGCCCTATATTTTTTCTACTTCTCAGAAATTTTCCACATATTAATTCTTTTATCTCCCTCTCACTGTTAAGGGGGTCTGTAGTACACTCTCAGCAGTGTGATCGCCCCTTTTTTGTTCTTCAATTCGACCCAAATGGCCTCGTTTGATGATGCCTCCAACATAACATCCCTCCTCATGGATGTAATAGTTTATTTAATCAATATAATCTGAAAATGTTGAGCTGACATACCTGCCCCTCTTTCAGCCGCGTCTCTGTAATAGCTATAATATCATAGTCCCAAATATCTACATGTGCCCTCAGCTCATCTGCCTTGTTCGCTATACTCCTTGCATTGATGTATATACCATTATTATTATTATTACAGGCAAACCTCCTTGTTGACTACTACCTAGCCCTTGATTCCTCTGTCCTTCCAATTAATTTTCTACGTTTTTGTTTTCCAATTCCAGTTTTTCTTCCCTCCCTATTGACTCTATACTTAGGTTCCCATCCCCCTGCCAAGCTTGTTTAAACCCTCTCCAACAGATCTAACAAAGCCTCCCGCGAGAATATTGGTCCTGTTCCCGGTGAGGTTCAAACAATCTGGCTTGTAAAGGTCCCACCTCCCCCAGAAACGGTTCTAGTTCCCCAGGAATCTAAAGCCCTCCGTCCTACACCATCTCTCCAGCCACGCATTCATCTGCTCGATCTTCCTATTCCTGAACTCACTAGCACGTGACACTGGTAGTATTCCAGAGATTATTACCTTTGAGGTCCTGCTTTTTAACCTCTTTCCTAGCTCCCTAAACTCTAACTCCAGGACAGGCTTCAATTCCACACTCTACTTATCACAGACCCCGTGGAGAAAGCAGTCAAGTCCCAATGTGGCTGTATCACAGAACCCAGGTGAGAGCAGACTGGCCCAGATGTTGGAAAGCCTCCAGTTTTTTTCATCATTTCATGTATTTTACGATTAGAGTAAATGGATATTTCACCATATTCTTCAACTCCTCTCTGAACTTAGACTGAGTCACGGCATAAATACAGGTGTTTGTGCAGCAACTCAGCAGTTGGAGCATGAATCCAATTTCTACAACAAAAAAAGACGGATTAACAGAGCTGAGCCCCAACCACCACATTCGTATAACTATTAAACAAACTGTAAATATTAACCATAACAGGATGAAATTCCCCGAGATAACAAAGAGTAAAATGATGGATTTCCTGCGGCTCTCCATCTCTGGGTCTCTGGGACTCTCCCCACTGCTATGATCCCGGAGTCTCCTGCGGGCTCTGCTGGCCACTAAAATGTATCTGACAGTGAGAGCATTGAGCAGCAGAATCAGAACAAATGGGACACACGGGGTTAGAATATAATGAAGGACTTCGATTGCTCCCCATATCTGTGAAAGTGTAACTCTATTCTCTCTACCACAAAACGCGGGGAAATTGACAAGAGCATACACATCCATCTGTATAAAATACCAGGTGATGTCCTTTAAACCGCTCAGCACAGTCACTGTTCCCAGAACCACAGCCGCAGTTTTCTCGGTGCAATATTTAGTTTTCAGCTTCTGACAACAAATGGCCACAAATCGATCAAAGGTGAAAGTGACGGTGAACCAGACAGAACAGTCTGTGGCTGCGAACAGCAGGGCAGCGTGGATATTACAGATGCGGATGGACTCCAGGAAAAGGAACTGTTCCCGATAAACAATTGGAATGTGTCTCAGTATCAGGTCCAATATAATGACCAGTAGATCCGCCGTTGCCATGGCCACCAGGTAGCGAGTGACACATTTGGAGAGACCGCACGCTCCCCTGGACAGGATCACAATCGTCACTAAGTTAACTGTGAGGAAGGGAAAAAACAGGCAAATTATACATCTGGCTGTGAGAAAAGCAGCAGTTTGACGGAATTCTGTGTGAAATCTGCAAATCATTAGCGAAATTCAATGAAATAATCTAATTATATCACCTCTAATACATTGCAGAATCAATAAGTGAAATGCGAATAAATACAACATGAAAGTAACAGATATTTAATCAATGAGAGATGAACTGAAAGATCTACCTTTAGCACAGCAGACAAAAGCACCACTCGAGGTACCAGGGACACAAAGGACCAGAACCTCTCAGGATTTCGCTTCTGTGCCCCTGTGTTTGGGAGTGGGAAATCCAGCTTGGATTCCTGCTCCTGGTTAGAATATTCATTATATTCAGAAATGAAAATGAATGCAACGGCAAAATACAGAAACTACAAGCTTAACATGCAATAGTAGCAGGCAATTGTATTCCAAATGCTCTAATGTACCATGTAAATACTAAGGTAATATCCAAGTGCACTGCAGTTATAAAGATAACTGGTGCATAAGAAGTGTTTGGAAGATTGTGCTTTCTGCATTCTTGCTGAAACACTTAAATTGTAGCCCATCTTTAGGAAGATTTTCCAAATAATATTACAAATAACATCAGAAAGTAGGGTCCCTGAATTAAAATAATTAGTTATCTTTGACCAGGTAATTTCCCACTAAATGCGTTCATTATCATCGAAATCAGGTGACTTATCCAACAGGCAAAGTGCCGCCGAATACTTTTGTAAAGTGTCTAAAAGCAAATGGAAGATTATCCTTGTAACTTTTCAGCAGCTGGTTTCCAACTTGTGCATAGAATATTAGACGGGAAAATATTAATGAATTTTCTTATCCTCAGTACTTCAGTTGCAATCAGCTGGCAAAGTTTATCCAGAAGTAGAGCAGGAGGCAATAGAGAATCACTCTTGGTTTCACTGAGTGACCTACTGTAGTGTGCCTGACGGGCATGGGATCCCATTATAAATTCAAAACAAAGATGGGAAATAAAAGTATTGAAATCTGACTGAATGAACTTTTTGTGAGAATGTAAATTATCCTGTAATCATTTTCTAACCGGCAGAAGCAATGACATTCATGTAGACCTGGAGATGGTGGAAAAAGAGACACTGACTTGAACTGAATGATTAGCGGCTATTTCAGAAATTGAAGGATGTGTTTGTGATCTCCCAGAATTATTGATGTGACTCTGTGTAAGGAACCACAACGCTCAGAAGGTGAAAAGCCTGCTAATCCATTAAAACAATCGTCTGATCGGTTACAAATGTTCAGTGTGGAGAGCAGCCTGAAATTCGTTAAAGTATCTCGTCCAATATATTTTCTTGAGTTAATGTAGAACACTAAAATTTTGTTAACACCGTATCTCGTTCAGAATCATTAGCCAAAAGCAGCAGGGAAAGGATGGGGAATGAAAATGAGACAAAGGCAGTTAAACAAGATTTACAGAACTAATAGCTGGATACAGAGACATACCAGCAGCTGCAACAGTAACGAGGAGGTTCCAGTAATTTTAAACAACAAACCATGCATAACAAAGTTGCATCAACTTGAAAAATAGATTATATTAATAACTCAATATCCCACCATAAAGAGCAAGAAAAATATTACAGATTAACATAGTTTATAGAATTATTAACTGGTCATAGATACTTACTAGGAACTCCAACGAGAGCGAGGCTGGGATAATAAATCTTTTGTATATCCTGAAATATAAGTCTTATCCGTATAGCTTCAAAAACATTTTCAAAAGAGATTTTCGATACCATGCCTTCCCTTCTGTGAGTGGCTGCTGGTATTTCTGCTGGAGGCAACACGCTGAATGTGTGATGTGACACAGTGAAGGGAGCTCCTTAAATAAAGCAGAGAGAAATCCCCGAGCGACATCATTAGACATCATTGTAACTGAGAATAATTAGTCAGTGAACAAACAGACACATTAAACCGTCGTCACCACAAAACTTTAGTGAAAAACAATCTAGCTCACCTTAATGTACACAGCTTTAAATTAAAACTGAACAAATGTGCAATATTTCACCAGGCCGTGAAATACCGAGGGCAGAACAGGCAGAACGGAGTTTGTCTTCCTGCATTGAACTAAAAGTCAGAGCAAATGACGAGAAAGTGAAAGATAAACGGAAGGAATAAAAGAAGAACAAAATGGATTGACTTCACATTGTTGAGAGGAGAAGTGAAGATGGATATTAGTGATGGAAGGTGCCATCGACAGTGCTATCAAGCTGCACTTACTGACCAATAACCTGCTCACTGATGCCCAGTTTGGGTTCCGCCAAGATCACTTGGCTCCTGACCTCATTACAGCCTTGGTCCAAACATGGACACAGGAGCTGAATTCCAGATGTGAGGTGAGAGGGACTGCCCTTGACATCAAGGCAGCATTTGACCGAGTGTGGCATCAAGGAGCCCTAGTAAAACTGAAGTCAATGGGAATCAGGGGGAAATTCTCCACTGGCTGGAGCCAGATCTAGCACTAAGGAAGATGGTTATGGTGGTTGAAGGCCAATCATCACAGCCCCAGGACATCGCTGCAGGATTTCCTCAGGACAGTGCCCTAGGCCCAACCATCTTCAGCTGCTTCATCAATGACTTTCCCTCCAAAATACGGTCAAAAATGGCGATGTTCCATGATGACTGCACAGTGTTCAGTGCCATTCACAACTACTCAGATAATGAAACAGACCATGTCCACATGCAACAACACCTGGACAGCGTTGAAGCTTGGGCTGATAATTGGCAGGTAATATTTGCACCAAAGGTGTGCCAGGCAATGACTATCTCCAACAAGCGAGAGTCTAACCACCACCCCTTGACATTCAACGGGAGTACCATCGCTGAATCCCCCACCATCAACATCATGAGGGTCAATATTGACGACAAAATAACTGGACCAGCCGCATAAATACTATGGGTACAAAAGCATTTCAGAGGCTAGGTATTCTGTGGCGAGTGTCCCACCTCCTGAATCCCCAAAGCCTTTCCACCATCTACAAGGCACAAGTCAGGAGTGTGATGGATTACGCTCCAATTGCCTGGATGAGTGCAGCTCCAACAACACTCAAGAAGTTGGACACCATCCAGGACAAAGCAGCCCGCTTGATTGGCACCCCATCCACCACCTTAAACATTCACTCGCTCCACAACCGGTGTACCGTGGCTGCAGTGTGTACTACTACAAGATGCACTGCAGCAACTCGCCAAGGCTTCTTCGGCAGCACCTCCCAATCCTCTGACATCTTCCACCTAGAATAACAAGGGCAGCAGGTGTGTGGGAACACTACCACCTCCAAGCTTCCCTCCAAGTCACACACTATCCTGATTTAGAAGTATATCGCCTATCCTTCATCTTTGCTTGGTCAAAATCCTGTTACTCCCTCCCTAACAGCACTGTGTGAATATCTTCCAAAGATTGACTGCAGCGGTTCAAGAAGGTGGCTCACCACCACCTTCTCAAGGGCAATTAGGGATGGGCAATAAATTAAGAAAAAACATGATGTCTTATCTGTCCAAATATACCTTTGGGGTAGGAAATTTGGGATGTATAGAAAGCTGTCTTTGTTCCAGAGTGCTGAACAGCTTAATGGTGCTAGATCTCAGAAGCTACTCTTTGTGATCTTTGTATGGTTATAGTTGTAAGACGTTAGAATTCACCCTTGTCTTTTATGAACATAAGAACATAAGAAATAGGAGCAGGAGTAGGTCATTTGGCCCTTTGGGCCTGCTCCGCCATTCAATTAGATCATGGCTGACCTTCTGCTTCAATTGCATTCACCAGCCTTATCGCCATATCCCTTGACGCCCTTACTAGTCAGAAATCTATCGGCTTCTGTTTTGAATATATCCAATGACTGAGCCTCCACTGCCCTCTTGGGTAGAGAATTCCAAAGATTCTCCACCTTTATGTGATGAAATTTCTTCTCATCTCAGTCCTGAATGCCCAACCCTTTATCCTGAGGCTGTGCTCCCAGGTTCTAGACACCCGAGCCAAGGAAAACATTCTCCCAGCATCCACCCTATCAAGCCCTGTAATAATTTTGTATGCTTCAATGAGATCTCCTCTCATTTTTCTGAATTCAAGAGAACACAGCTCTAGTTTACTCCATCTCTTCTCATACGACAGTCCCGCTCTCCCAGGAATCAATCTCGTGAACCTTTGTTGCATTCCCTCTATGGCAATTATATCCTTCCTTTGGTAAAGAGAACACAATTGTACACACTACTCCAGGTGTGGTCTCAGCAAGGCCCTATATAATTGGTGTAAGACTTCTTTACACCTGTACTCAAATCCTCTTGTAATGAAGGCTATCATACCATTTGCCTTCCTAATGGCTTGCTGCACCTTCACATTCACTTTCAGAGATTCATTTACAAGGACACCCAGGTCGCTTTGATCATCTGCATTCCCCAATCTTTCACCATATAGGAAATACTCTGCCTTTCTGTTTGTTCTACTGAAGTGGATAACTTATAATGTGGATAACTTTACATTTATCCACATTATAAGCCATCTGCCATGTTCTCGCCCGCTCACTGAGTCTGTCGAGATCCCCTTGAAGCCTCGTCACATACATTTTGCAACTGACACTGCCACCTAGCTTTGTGTCATCAGCAAATTTGGAAATTTAGTCCCCTCATCCAAATCATTGGTATAGATTGTGAATAGCTGGGGCCAAAGCACCGATCCTTGCGTGCCCCACTAGTCAAAGCCTGCCATCCTGAAAAAGACCCGTTTATCCCGACACCCTGTTTTCTGTCTGTTAACCAATTCTCAATCCATGCTAGTATATTACCCCCAATTCCATGTGCCCTAATTTTGTTCACCAACATCTTATGTGGGACCTTATCGAAGGCCTTCTGAAAATCTAAATACACCACATCTAATGATTCCCCTTTGTCTACTCCACTAGTTACATCCTCAAAGATCTCCAATAGGTTTTTCAAACAGGACTTCCCTTTCTTAAATCCATGTTGACTCTGCCCAATCTTACTATTAGTTTCTAAGTGTCCAGTTATTTCATTCTTTATACTAGATTCCAGCATTTTCCCAACTACTGATGTGAGGCTAACAGATCTGTAGTTCACCGTTTCCTCTCTCACTCCCTTCTTAAATAGCGGGGTTACATTTGCTATCCTCCAATCTGCAGGTACCATTCCAGAATCTATAGAATGCTGGAAGTTGACAACCAATGCGTTCAATATCCCAATGGCCACCTCTTTCAAAACCCTAGGATAAAGGTCATCCAGTCCTTGAGATTTATCGACATTTAGTCCCATTAATTTTGCTAGTAATGTTTTTTTACTAATAATAATTTCTTTAAGTTCCTCAATCTCGCCAGACCCTTTATTTTCTCCTTATTTCTGAGAGCTTTTTTGGGTCTTCCTCCATGAAGACAGAAACAATGTATTTATTTAATTTCACTGCCATTTCCTCATTCCCCATTATAAATTCTCCCATCTCTGACTGTAAAGGGCCTACATTTACCTTCGCCAGTCTTTACCTTTTAACATACCTATAGAAGCTTTTACAATCCGTTTTTATATTTTTCGCTATTTTTGCTGATATTCCATTTTCCCTTTCTTTATCAATTTCTTGGTCTCCCTTTGCTGATTTCTAAAAAGATCCCAATCCTCAGGCTGACCGCTTTTTCTGCCAACTTGATAAGCTTCCTCCATTGACTTAATACTAGCTTTAATTTATTTTGTTAGCCATGGTTGGATTACTTTTCCTTTCGGGTTTTTATGCCCTAGAGGTATATATGTTTGCAACAAATTATTCATTATTTCCTTGAATGTTAGCCATTGTATGTCCACCTTCATACATTTTAGTGTAGTCTACCAATCTACCATGGCCAAATTGTCTCTCATACCCTTGTAGATACCTCTGTTTAGATTGAAGACCTTAGTTTCAGATTGGACTACATCACTGTCAAAATAGTATAAAATTCAATCATATTATGGTCATTGTCGCTGAATAACCCTTTACCACAAGATTATTGATTAGCCCTTTCTCACTACACAGTACCAGATCCAGAATAGCCTGTTCCCTGGTTGGTTCCTCCACATACTGATCCAGGAAACCATCTCGCATGCATTCCAAGAATTCATCCTCCACACCATTAGTGGTAATTTGATTTGCACAGTCAATATTTAGATTAAATTCCCCCATGATTACTGCATTGCCCTTGTTAAATGGACTTCTAATCTATTTATTGATACTGTGCCCTACATTACCACTACTGTTTGGTGGCATATACACAACTCCCACCAACGTTTGCTGTTTCTTAGCTCCACCCAAACTGATTCCAGTTCTGCAGCACCATCTGCCAGGCCAAGATCTTTTATCTCTACCGTACCGATCTCATCCCTTATTAACAGCGCTACACCACCTCCTTTTCCTTCTTGTCTGGCCTTCCTAAATGTTGATTACCCTGGAACATTCAGTTCCCAGCTTTGGTTGCCCTGCTTGAATCGCATGTTAACATGGCAGATTTGGGTCAACAGATATAAACCAATCACCAATTGAATAATGATCAAAACGTGGGAAATAATCCTTATCGAAGGATGAACCTCGATATTCATACCGATATCCCACCAGGACGAATCTTCCCCGACCTTAAGGATTGCTTTACGCAGTTCATGGTTTTCCTGTACCAAGGTATAAAAGTACTTTTGGGACTGACTAACACTTCTCATTAACTCTAGCAAATGTTCCGGCAGAGGTGGAATGTCATATCCGAACTGAGTCATGTACCTGTTGTAGTTGATCCCTTACCTCCGCTTTTACATCAACATCTACTTACCTATGCAAATAAATACTTAACAAAACCCCAAGTCTCACAGGTTGGATTGCGGTAAAGCAAAAAGTTCCTGCCACAATAGGACAAGTCAAGACTGTACTGGTACTCCCGGTGCATTGCAGTGACACAATATTCACCCTTCCCTCGATAAGCAGATTGTACGGGGAAATGCTGTCCCGCCATCAATTTCAAGGTGCCGTTCCATGCTATGCCATGCCAATCAAACCCGCACACAGTGGCTGCATGTTCCACCACATCATAATTAGTAATAAGTTTGAAAGGCAGAAGAAACAGAGGCTAAAAAAATAGACAACAAATGGGTTTGGCAGTGTTTAATAATACATTCTTCAATGCAAGGAGTCTAGTGAATAAGGCAGATGAGCTGAGGGCACAGATAGACAAGTGGAAATATGACATCATAGCTGGTAATGAAACATGACACAAAGAAGGGCAGGAATGGCATCTCAAAATCCATAATTACTTGGATCTCAGACGAAATAGAGAGGTGCATAAAAAGGAGGGTGTCACAATATTGGTTAAAGTATCAATTACAGCTGTGAGTAGGAATGATATGTAAGACGGATCAACAAATCACACCATATAGGTTGAACTGAGGAACATTAAAGGGGCAATTACACTGCTGGAAGTGTACTATAGACCCCACATAGTCAGAGGGAGATAGAAGAGCAAATATGTAGGCAAATTCTGAGAAGTGCAAAAACAAGAGGGCAGTAATAGGACAGGGATTAAAGTACCCAAACATTAACAGTGATAGAATCAGTGTAAAATGTATAGAGGGTGCAGAATTCTTAAAACGCATTCAGGGGATGCTTTTTTAGCCAGAACGTAACAAGCCCAACAAGAGAGGGGGCGGTTCCAGATTTAGTCATAGGGATTGAAGCTGGGCAGTTAGAAGGGGTAGTAGTGGGAGAGCATCTTTGTGGTAGTAATCATAATTCAATTAGTTTTAGTTTGGGGAAAGGCCAATTTAAAATTTTACTGAGATGTGATTTAGCAAAAGTAGACTGGAAACAGCTACTTGAAGGTAAATCATTTTCAAAGCAGTGGGAGGCATTCCAGGAGACAGTGATGGCCGCGACCAATTCCACCAACTTATAATTCCATCCACTGCAACTTTCAGAAGGGAATTAGGTAAATGCTTGAAAAGGAAAAATTTGCTGGGCTACGGGGAAAGAGCAGGAGAGTGGGGCTAATTGGATAGTGCATTGAAAGAGCTGGCAGAGGCACGATGGGCTGAATGGCCTCCTTCTGTGCTGTATGACCTTGGCCAGTCCCTGAGAGGACATTACCAGTTATAGCGAGAGTTAGTGGTTAGTTTAGATTGTCATGTGTTGGGAGTTGGAGAGCAATTTCTTGTGTATGTACCTTTAAGAGAATAACTGGTCTCAGACTGCAGTACCGGCAGTGAACACCCCTGTATAAAAGGCGCTAGTGAGCCTCTGTGTTTTTAGTTTTCACTATTGACTTCCACCAGTAAAGACTTATTTTGTTCACTCCTGCTGTCCGTGTCTCAATTATTCACGGACGTAACACAATTGGCCAGAGGGTTTTCCTGAATTGGCCATGTTTCTTTGTCTGTTTCCAGAGATAGCATAACTGGTAGGTGGGACAGCAGCATGTGAGGCCCTACTGTCTACTGGATGGGGGGAGCTTAATGGACCTGATAGTCTTCATCTACTTTTGTATGTCTTTTTGTATGTTTGTATGAGCAGACTGGGGAATCAATCTGGGTCCAGCCTAGTGTGTGGCTCAAAGAGTTCACCCAGTCAGTAACTGAGCCCAGGGACAATCAGAACTCATCTCTTCCCCTTTCTGTTCCCTTCAATGATCCGTGCACAAATCAGGAGACACACAGTAAGTTTGTTCATTTTCAATCCATGTTTATTTTCAGATGTTAAACTTCTCACATTTCAGTTATTGAAAGATGACTTGTACACGAAAAGACTCTCTGGTCCATCCAGCCTTGTCCATCGCAATATATAGGCCCCCCCACCATGTGATCTCCTGGGAGAGGCAAAAAACCAGACATAAAAACCCAGGCCAATTTGGGAAAAAAATCTGGGAAATTCCTCTCCGACCCCCTTAGGCGATCGAAACTAGTCCAGGAGATCATTATGGCCCAAATATTCTAAGACAATTACTTTCTCACTTCAACTCTGCTAACATCAATTGAACACAATCCCCGAGAGCCTGGTGTTCAACAATCTCCTGTCTAGTTCTGTAGCAGGAGTATTAAAACCAATATTCAGCGATGACGAGAAACTCGTTGGCAGGTTGTCTAGTGTTTCCATTTCTGTCGTTCCAGGTTGAACGAAAACTGTCCCCAATCTTTTCTTTAAAGTGTTAACTGTGACACCATTTAATTTGCTGGGAACATCCGTTCCTAAACATTGACAGGCCGAATTGGGGGTGGAACATGGATCTAATTACTGGGATGCATCGGCACAATTTGCCTGGGGAAAATCTCTTAAGGCGTGACCTTCCCTGTTAAGACATTTTGTTAAGACATCCTAACTTTGAAGGACAAACCCACTTGTTTTTCCCCTCCCTCCCCGACTCCCGTGCAGTGTTAACTTTTAGCACACCCCAGAACCCAGTTTGTTGACACCCAAAGAAAACCCAGAACGAGGAAAAGACATACCAACACTCCCCACTAGACCCAAGAGACAACCAGGTGGGTGGCAAATGCCGCGTCACTTGAAGAATGAAGAGGAGCTTACAAGGGAGCAGCTGACATGGGAACAGCTGACAAGGGAGCTGTGATCTTCATTCAGGCATTCTGCACACACAGCTGGCGACTAACCAAGTAGTACAGAGGACGAAGAGGGTGGAGGTACTTGTATGGGAACAGAGGCTTAAATGGCCAGGACAGACACAATAAAGTGAGCATTACCCATGAGTGCCGCACTGCTGGTATACCCTAATCTGACGGGCATTCCATCTCAACTGCCAGGCCATCAATCAGAAGCTGGCAGGATCCAAATCCAGATCCTGACGGTTCAGCTTACTGTTTGGATCTGGCGCTGGCACCCATGAATAACACCCACTTTGATCTATTTGTCCTGGGAGCCGGAGAATCTGTTCGCTTGCAGGTACGGTCCGCCCTCCTCACCCTGAGTACCAGTTGGACAGTGTCCAGCAGTGTGTGGAGGATGTCAGAATGAAAAATTCCCTAAAAAAGGTAGGGTCCTCTATACTCTAAAAATGACATGGATTTCTCCCGTGGGCTCCTGAAATCAAAGTGTGTATTCAACACCCGGGTGTCCCTGAAGCACGGTTTGTGAGGTAACCAAAGGGTTAACCAGAACCACCACCTGCTGCAATTTCCTGGAGCATCCTGGAGATCAGGCAACCCTGAGCAACAGAATCCAGAAACAAAAGCACGAAAGACTGCCGGGCCTCCGCCCCGACAGCCTGAGGTCCTCCAGCAGATTGGTGATTATCCGGTGATGCGAGTAAGTCGATCGACCTGGTAAACCCCCCAAGTCCTGAAGATGTTCTGGACTACCTCAGTGTGGATCATCCACTAGTTAGGGTGGACTACAGAGCAGCTGAGTGTGCCGACTGTTGTGTTGTCCTCCCCGGGCCAAATGTGGCACCAAGAGTGTCACCCCGTCATTCAAGCACCAATGGGAAGCAATGCGTCAACTTGACAGAGGGACCCAGGAAGGAGGGTCCCACCCTGTTTGTTGACTTACCAGACCCTTGTCATATTGTCTGTCTGCAGACACACTGACTTACCCTGCACCGAGTCTGAAAGTGGAGATGTCCTATTATACCGTTCACACCCTGAGTCTGTTGAAATGCCAAGTGAAATCACTGGCCGAGAAGACCATTCATCCTGAATGTGGCTCCCACCCATATGTCAAAGCATTCAGCTGATGGCTGTAGCACCAATGTATGGAGAACACTGTGCTCCCAGGACCACCAGCTCTAGTTTAGATGCTGCGACAAAGGAGACCTGTGGATACATTACTGGCAGAGTGATGGTCATCCAGAAGGCTCAACTGGAGAAATACCCCCAACAGTTGAGCCTTCTGGATGACGATCACTCTCTCTCAGTGTGGATGGTAGAAGACCTGCCAGTATGCCCACTAGTAGATGGTTCCTCTGATGGACAAACCAAACATCCAGAGTGATCCACTTCCACAGGGAAGTACTGGAAATAGCCCACCCACACAACTCTGAGGTGGGCTATCCAGGCATGATCACTGCTGGGGGAGGTGGAGCTGGACAGGGTCTCGAATGTTACTTGTGAGCTACCTGCATTCCAGGTCCTAATCTGGAATGGCGGGCTAGCAAGATACAAAGGACATTGTGCTCCGGATAAGGCCTTGAATAGGCTGGTGGGGGTGAATGGATTGGTGGTGGTGAGTGGATGTTGGTGGTGAATGGATTGGTGATGGTGAGTGGACTGGTGTTGGCGAGTGGAAGGGGCCTGTAGATGGGGTGGGTTAAGCTACAAAGTGAGCAGTGCCCTCCCACCCTTGTGTGTCAATTTGGGAATGCCTGAAGGTTCTGCTACAGCAGATCCTCCACTTGCTCGCCAAAGAAGACCTCAGCACCAATGGGCATCTGCAGAACCTGAAGGATCCCCAAGGTGTGAGGACAAACTAAGTGGCGATGCAAGATCCACTGGACGATAGATCCTGCTCCTACATTGAGAGCACCCACACAGTCTGCTGTTGGAGTAGATACTCTCTGAAGGTGGTCCTCTCTGGCAGGGATTGCTCCCTCAACTCACCTACTGGTCAGTGAAGCCAGCCCCAGTGGATTTGATGGCAGGGAATTCGGGATATGCGCCAAACACTGCAGGAAGGTCCGCCAGACCCACATGTCCCACCATTTGGATTCTGGTGGGTGGAACAGGACTAGTTTCCTGGGCAGTTCCCTTCTTTTTGAGGCTTTCATGACTGAAGTTCACCAGCTGTACCAGCGAACCTTAAGTTGTGAGGCAGAGTGGCGGGGCTGTCAACCTTGGCCATAACTGGGGCGCGCCTATCAAGTCTGCCCAAGCCGCCTTGGAAATTGGGAGGGGGAATCCAACAAAGGTCGGTGCCTGAGGCCTTTGCAAGACCCCAGGTAAAGACTCAACCCCCACAAGTGATGGGACTTCCAGAACTCACAGTTTCAGACTCGAAGTCACCCTTGTTTTGAATACATGGAAAAACCTCAACGCACGGAAGCCGTGGTCAACTCAGGCTCCCAGTTTGGTTTCTGGAGCGCACGCACCCTCCCTGGGAGTGCCTCTCGAGTGTCGTAGGGAGCGGCTGAAGGTGGGTCCACAGTGTTGGGTGGGAGCTACAGATCTATAAATAGAGATCTGCAGCTGCACTCACCAAAGTGGACGTCACCCACAGCATAGGTGACCCTGTGAAGGGTCGAGTCCACCGAGGGTGGTGCCCCCAAATGAGCTGGCGCCAACTGGAGACAATGTCCCGGGGCTGCGTTGGTGTCACCAGAGGGGACGGATGCCTCTGGGGAAGGACACACCAACAGTAGCTGGTGGCGCTTGGGGGAACCAGCCTGACTCTGGCACCAGTAGGCACGGACACCTCCGAACCAGCTGGTGCCAGAGGAGGACTCTTCCTCTATCCTGGGAGGCCTCAGTACAAATGGTACCGGGGTTTCACCCGATGTAGTTGACTGGGATGGATTGGCTTTAACCAGCTCATCCCATTCCACACCATCGAGGCAACAACCAGAGCGTCCACCCTTGAGACTTTCCTGTTCAGTCCCAACACTTGGACCACCGGTCGACATCGGTCGGAGATGACTGTATGGACTGGGCCCTATCCAGTGCCAGTGCAGTTAACCCCGAGCAATGCCGAACTGAGCCTGGAGTTGGAGCAGGGTTGGTGCTTGATGCCGATGCGGGGACCTGAGTGCTGGACGTGAAGGTCCAGCCCAGGGGAGAACTAGGGAGGAGGGAGAGGGGCGTGGGAAATTTTTAAAAATGGGAAAGAAACGTGCCAGAAGGGAAAGAGTTGGTTTAACACCATCTCCAATCATTGGCTGCGAGTTTAAATGGATCTGTTATTGGCCGTCAAATAAAGAAATTAAAAGATGTACAGTTGACACTAAAGAAATGGATGGGTTGAGGGGTATTTCAGTGTTGCTGTTTCCTCCTTTGTGGTATCTCTGCTGGCATTGATGTGATGTCAGGATGTGTGATCCAGGTGTCTTTGTGGTTTTGTTACTGACAACTTTAGTCTGTTGGTAGTTTGATGAAACCGTCCATTTCCTCTCACTCGTCCTGACACCAACCTGTACCTGTGGCAGAAGAAGAAATGACAAAAATCACTGGATTGCAACAAGGACAACGACAGGCATTTTATCGCTCCCCTCGTATAGTAAACCATATAACCTGTAAAAGGATTTATCAAATTCCCTTTAAAAAGTCAATACCTGGGCCAGCGTCGAGCTGTGTGGGCAGGTAACAAGCTCGGTCAAGGCAGCTCCAGTGGCATTACTGCCCAGGAGTACATTCTTCGAGTCTTAACCCTGAGCTCTCAGTACTGGTGAACACTTTGAGAAACTGATTATTCAGTTGTTCACTCTCCCTGTCAGCCTCTCCTCTTATTTAGAGCCGTTCATTCAACACCAATCAGCGGTTTCAAGAGGGACGCTCTTGACTTTTTAAATGGTCGGGCTGAGCTGTCCCACAGACTATCCCCGTGTCCAGGACAAGTTGATCAGAACAACCAGCATGAACTGACCTGCTTTCAGTTTCCAGGATTTGAGCCTTTATATCTGCACGGATTTTGCTGTAACTGACTCTGACTTTCACGGGGAATGATACAAGCTGGAAGTACAGCTCCAAACACAGTTAGTCACAGTCAGTAAATAGTTGTCTACATTTACAGATCAGGGAGTGAGCATTAAACTCCAGGACTGGGAGGAGACGGTCAGTGAGGAGTGGGGCTCAGTAACCATCAGTAACCAGGCTCCGGGACTCAGACTACCTATGAGCAACGCTATGGAAGAACTACCAATAACAAACTGAACTATTCCACCTGACTGTGCATCAATATTACTGTATCTGATAAACTGTTCATATTGCTCATTATGACTTTCACTAATAATACAAGATAAACAGGTTAAGACATAGGAACATAGAAACATAGAAGATAGGAGCAGGAGTAGGCCATTCGGCCCCTCGAGCCTGCTCCGCCATTCAATGAGATCATGGCTGATCATCCAAATTCAGTACCCTGTCCCTGCTTTCTCCCCATATCCCTTGATCCCTTTAGCCTCAAGACATATATCCAACTCCTTGAATATATTTAATGAATTGGCCTCAACTGCCTTCTGTGGTAGAGAATTCCACAGGTTCACCACTCTCTGGGTGAAGAAATTCCTTCTCATCTCTGTCCTAAATGGCTTACCCCTTATCCTTAGATGGTGACCCCTGGTTCTGGACTCCCCAACCATCGGGAACATCCTTCCTGCATCTAGTCTGTCTAGTCCTGTTAGAATTTTATAAGTTTCAATGAGATCCCCTCATTCTTCTAAACTCCAGCGAATATAAGCCCAATCAACCCAATCTCTCCTCATACGTCCATTCCTGAGATCCCAGAAAGACAAACCTTTCAAAGTTCACGAATTCTGTCCAAGCCGCTGGTTGATGATGTTTCAATTGTTCGTGTTGTCTTCACAGAGCAAAGCTGTTCAGATGTTCGAGCCGACCGCATTCAGTCCTAGATAGATCAGACTCAGTGCAGTTCCCTTGCCTTTACAAACTGTTGTTATCTCATCCTGGCTAATATTTATCTACTTTACAAAGCTATTGTGATGTCTCATCTCAGTGTGATGCGCAGTGTGAGGGTGGGGCTTACTCGGTTATGTCACGGTTTGACCTCACCTTGAAACCATATATGGGAAAAACCTTTGGGCTTTACTTAAGTTAAACTGACTTGTTTCGCTAGAAAGCAATAACAGGTTTCCATGTGGTTATGACCCATAGCACAGGGTGCGTGGGCGATGGGCAGTGATGGGATTGTTTGCCTTCTACTAATTATGTTAAGTAATTGCATACATTTAAAGCAACAGGAGTCGGCCATTCAGCCCCTCGAGCCTGCTCCAGTATTCAATTAGACCATGGCTGCTCTGCACCTCAAATCCATTTACCTGTCTTTGTTTGATATCTCTTGATCAACTTAGGAACAGGAGGAGGCCTTTCAGCCCCTCGAGTCTATTCTGCCAAAGCATGGCTGACCTGTATGTTAACTCCATTTCCCCGCCTTGGTTCCACATCCCTTAAAACTCTTGCCTAACAAAAATCTATCAATCTCATTTTTGAAGTTTTCAATTGACCCCCAGCCTCAATAGATATGGGGGGAGAGAGTTCCACAATTCCGCTAGCCTTTGGGAGAAGAAGTGCTTCCTGACATCACATCCCTGACCAGGCTAACTCTAATTTTAAGCTCATGCCCCTTTGTTCTGGATTTCCCCGCCAGAGGAAATAGTTTTTATCGATCTACCCTACCAACTCTTTGAACATCTTAAACACCTCAATTATATCACCGTTTAATATTCTATACTAGAGGGAATACAAGCCCAGTCTGTGCAACCTGTCCTCATAATTTAACCCTCTGGAAGTCCACACATACAAGATCCAGAGACACTCCCTTGTCCATGTTACTGACCTCCTCCGAAAGGTTATTAGATCAGTCAGACATGACCGGCCCTTCACAAATCCATGCTGACACTCATTGACTACCTATGAGCAATGGCATGGGAGGTCTACCAATGATAAGTGGTTGTCTACATTTACAGATCAGGGAGTGAGCACCAAAATCAAGGGCTGGGAGGAGCCGGTCAACAGTGAGGAGCTGAGAGTGAGGCTCAGTAACCAAGCTCTCGGCCCCAGACTGCCTGTGAGCAACGCCATGGAAGATCTACCAATAACAATGAACTATTCCACCCGACTGTGCACCAATATTACTGTATCTGTTAAACTGTTCATATTGCTCACTGCGACTTTCACTAATAATACATGATCAACAGGTTAAGACAAACCTTTCCAAGTTCACCAGCTTCTGTCCAATCAGCTGGTTGATGATGTTTTCATTGTTCATGTTCCCTTCACAAAGCAAAGAACATAAGAACATAAGACGTAGGAGCAGGGGTAGGCCATTCAGCCCCTCGAGCCTGCTCCGCCATTCAATAAGATCAAGGCTGATCTAATCTTGGCCTTAACTCCACTTCCCTGCCCACACCCCATAACCCTTGACTCCCTTACAATTCAAAAATCTGTCTATCTCCACCTTAAATATATTCAATGACCCAGCCTCCACAGCTCTCTGGGGAAGAGAATTCCAAAGATTCACGATCCTCTGCGAGAAGATATTCCTCCTCATTTCTGATTTAAAAGGTGATATACCTATCAATTCAGTTCATGAAAAGCGACGAGTTAAGTTAGTAACTATAGGTTTTTATTGGCTAAATAACAGAGCCCACCCTCGTGGGTGATCGGATCCAACAAGGAGGAATACCAGCCAGTCGACCACCTTTATACCTGGGCAAGCAGGCGGAGCCATGGGCGGAGTCAGCTGTGGTCAGCCCAGGTATAACAGCGTGGCAAGAGGTGACCTTGTGTAGTGATACAACAGTGTAAACAGTGATAACCATAGTGTAACGATATAAACCCCTTGTTTAAATTTGAGTCCGGCGGGGTGAAGTGTACTACCAGTTCGGGTATGTCAGTCTGTCCGGAGGCCTTGTAAGCCTTTCTGATCGGCGCAGCAGCGGCGGCGGTGGTGCAGTATCCGATGTTAATGCTGGTGTCTGCGTGGTCGGCGAAGGCTCATGGGGTTCCGGCATGCCGTCTACCTGGGCTGGATTTGGGGGGGTGGTGGGGGGGTAACGGTGGTGTCTCAGGGGTGCCCGAGGGTGCGAGGTCTCGTAAGGAGACTGTGTCCTCCCGCCCGTCTGGGTATGCCACATAGGCGTACTGGGGGTTGGCGTGCAGGAGGTCCACCCTCTCGACCAGGGGGTCCGTTTTATGGGCCCTCACGTGCTTTCGCAGCAAGACGGGCCCCGGAGAAGTCAGCCATGTTGGTAGCGAGGTTCCCGTAGTCGACTTCCTGGGGAAAACAAACATTCGTTCATGGGGGGTGGCGTTAATGGCAGTGCAAAGCAGTGACCGGATGGAATGCAGTGCTGCCGGGAGGACTTCCTGCCAGCGAGAGGTTGGGAGGCCCTTAGACTTTAAGGCTAAGAGAACGGCCTTCCAGACAGTCGCGTTCTCTCTTTCCACCTGGCTGTTCCCTCGGGGGTTGTAGCTGGTGGTCCTGCTTGCAGCAATACCTCTCGCTAGTAGGAACTGGCGAAGTTCCTCGCTCATGAAGGATGAGCCCCGGTCGCTATGTATATAGTTCGGGAACCTGAACAAGGCGAAGAGGTCGTTCAGGCATTTGATGACCGTGGTACTGGTCATGTCTGGGCAGGGGAAGGCAAAGGGGAAATGGGAGTACTCATCAATAATGTTGAGGAAGTACACATTACGGTCAGAGGACGGGAGGGGCCCCTTAAAATCGATGCTCAAGCGCTCGAAGGGGCGGGTGGCCTTGATCAGGCTTGCTCTGTCCGGCCTAAAGAAATGCGGTTTGCATTCGGCACAGGTTTGGCAGTTCCTGGTCATGGTCCTGACCTCCTCGATGGAGTAGGGCAGGTTGCGGGCCTTAATGAAGTGGTAAAGTCTGGTGACCCCGGGGTGGCAGAGGTCGTTGTGGAGGGTCTGCAGTCTATCAATTTGCGCGTAGGCGCATGTACTTCGTGATAGAGCATCTGGGGGTTCGTTCAGTTTACCAGGCCGGTACAAGATATCATAATCGTAGGCGGAGAGCTCGATTCTCCACCTCAAGATCTTGTCGTTCTTGATTTTGCCCCTCAGCTTGTTGTTAAACATAAAAGCGACCGAGCGCTGGCCGGTGAGGAGGGTAAATCGTTTGCCTGCCAGGTAATGCCTCCAGCGTCGTACTGCCTCCACGATCACCTGGGCCTCCTTCTCGACCGAAGAGTGTCGGATCTCAGGGCCCTGGAGGGTCCTTGAGAAGAAGGCCACAGGTCTCCCTGCCTGGTTAAGGGTTGCAGCTAGGGCGAAGTCGGATGCATCGCTCTCCACTTGGAAAGGGATAGACTCATCCACCGTGTGCATTGTGGCCTTAGCAATGTCTCCCTTTATGAGGGAGAAGGCTGCGCATGCTTCTGCCGTCAGGGGGAAGGAGGTGGACTTCATGAGGGGTCTGGCTTTGTCTGCATAATTGGGCACCCATTGGGCATAGTAGGCGAAGAGCCCCAGGGTTCTCTTCAGCGCCTTTGGACAGTGGGGGAGGGGTAGCTCCATGAGGGGGCGCATTCTTTCGGGGTCGGGGCCGATGACTCCGTTCTCTACTACGCAGCCGAGGATGGCAAGGCACGAGGTGTTAAACACACATTTCTCCTTATTGTAGGTGAGGTTCAGCCGTTGGGCCGTACGGAGGAATCTCTCCAGATTAACATCATGGTCCTGCCGGTCGCGGCCGCAGATGGTGACGTTATCTAGATAAGGGAACGTGGCATGCAGCCCGTTCTGGTCAACCATCCGGTCCATCTCCCTTTGGAAGACCGAAACCCCATTGGTGACGCCGAAGGGAACCCTAAGGAAGTGGTAGAGGCGGCCATTCACCTCGAAGGCAGTATGCTGGCGGTCCTCAGGGCGGATAGGGAGTTGGTGATAGGCCGACTTAAGGTCGATGGTAGAGAATACCCGGTACTGTGCAATCTGATTGACCATATCAGATATGCGGGGAAGGGGGTATGCGTCCAGCTGGGTGTACCGGTTTATGGTTTGGCTGTAGTCGATGGCCAGGCGGTGTTTATCGCCGGTCTTAACGACTACTACCTGGGCACGCCAGGGGCTGTTGCTTCTCTCGATGATGCCCTCCTTCAGGAGTCGCTGCACCTCGGAGCTAATAAAAGCTCTGTCCCCGGCGCTGTACCGCCTGCTCTTGGTAGCGACGGGTGCGCGAGCAGGGTGGCGTCGAAGGTGGCTGACGTGTCAGTGGTCCAGGCTATGTCCATCTTGCCGAATTTACCTCGGAGGGAGTCGTATAGGGGCTTCATGAGGGCTGCAGCTCTGGGGATGAACCTGTTGTAGAAGTTCACCATCCCGAGGAACTTCTGGAGGCCCTTGATGGTTTTGGGGCGGGGGAATTGCTGGACGGCCTGTACCTTGTTGAGCAGGGGGACGGCCCCAGCAGGGGTGACGTGGTGACCGAGAAAATCGATCTCAGTTAGGCCGAATTGGCACTTCGCCGGGCTGAGGATGAGCCCGTGTTGGGCTAGGCGCCCGAACAGGATGCGAAGGTGTTCGAGGTGTTCCTGTTTGGAGGAGCTGGCCACGAGAATGTCGTCTAGATAGACGAATAGGGAGTTCAGGTCCCGGAGGACTGAGTCCATAAGGCGCTGGAAAGCCTGGGCTGCATTCTTGAGGTCGAAGGGCATCCTCAGGAACTTGAACATGCCGAATGGGGTGATGACGGCCGTTTTGGGGATGTCCGCGGGGTGTACGGGGACTTGGTGGTAACCGCGCACCAGGTCGACCTTGGAAAAGACGGTTCATCCGGCCAGTCGGGCCGAGAAGTCCTGGATGTGCGGCACCGGGTATCGGTCGGGGGTGGTGGCATTGTTGAGGTGGCGGTAGTCCCCGCAAGGGCGCCAGCCTCCGCTGGGCTTGGGGGCGATGTGGAGGGGCGAGGCCCAAGGGCTGCTGGAGCGGCGGATGATGCCCAGTTGTTCCATGGTGGTGAACTCGGCCCGCGCGATTTCCAGCTTGGACAGGTTGAGTCTGCGGGCGTGGGCAGAAACTGGAGGCCGGTGGTGGGGATATACTGCTCCACACCGTGTTTGGCGGCTTTGGCCGAGAAGGTCGGGAAACTTGGCTAGGAGTGCCGAGTAGTCGTCCGTGGCTCTGGCGAGGCAGTAGGTCGTCAGGCCGGCTGAACGGGCCGGGGTGAATACGCCGGGGATGGGGGCCATAGTGTTGATGTCGACGAGGCGGTGCCTCGGAATGTTGACAAGGAGGCCGTGGGCGCGTAGGAAGTCGGCACCGATGAGTGGGCAGAGTACCTTGGCTGTGAGGAACTCCCAGCAGTAGCGGCGGCCTGTGAGGTCGAGCGTGACCATGCGGGTGACATATGTGCGGATGTCAGAGCCATTGGCTGCGGCCAGCGTAATACCCCGTGTGCCGCTTTGGATTTCGAGGGCGGAGGCGGGGGTGATGCTGTGCTGGGCCCCTGTGTCGCACAGAAATCGGCGGTTGGTTCCGTCGTCGGTGACGTACAGTAGAGGCCCCTTTTGCCCCACGGCCATCGCGGGGGGGGGGTTTGAAAGTGCACGGTGGCATGCAGCGTTGGGCCCTAGTGCCAAAACGGGTGTGGTAGTAGTAGTGACCCGGAGTGGTAGGGCGGTCGGGCCAAGTGGGCCGGGAAGACCATGTGGTTGTTGCCGTGAGGTCGGGTGCGACGTCGCAAGCGGACTGCGCAGAGAGCAGCCGGTCGGCCTTTTCGGCTATGTCATTCAGGTCCGTGGAGCCAGACTCCACAATGAGCAGGCGGATGCTGGCGGGGAGTTGCCGAATGAAAAGCGTGCGAAAGAGGGCGCCGGTGTCTTTGTCGTCCGAGAGGGACAGCATGTGGGAAAGCAGATCCGAGGGTGAAGCGTCACCAATGCCGGGGAGGTCAAGGAGTTGGCAGTTGCGCTGGTAAGAGGACGTTTGAAATTTTTTAAGGAGCGCAGCCTTCAGATGTTCGTACTTGCCTTCCACTGGTGGAGCCTGCAGCACTGCCCAAACCTTGGGGACTGTGGCGTAGGTGAGAGAGGAGACGAGGTAGTCGTACTTTGTGGCGTCGACTGTAATGTGTTTCAGCCAGAATCTGGACTCAGCTTGAACAAACCAGGCTTCGGCCAGGTTCTCCCAAAAGTCCGGTAGTTTAACCATGACTGCGCTTGTATCCGCTATGCTAGCTTAGGATTCGTCCTGAGCGTTGGGGTCACCAGTGTTGAGATACCGTGGCAAACGTGGGAGTCGAGACCAGAGCTAGTAAAACACAACTGCTTTATTCAACCTCATGGCAAAGAGAAACTGGAAAAGCCCGCGCATCCACTTAAATACTCCCCAGACAGGAAGTGCTCCCGGCAGCCTGTCCCTGCGGGAAACAAGTTGCTGGAGGAAAGGGCCCCCGGCTGGGGGCGTCTGCTTAAACTGTCCGTGCCGCCGTGAGCGGATTATGTCCAGTGGTGGCGTGTCGCCACAACATTGTCTTAACTGATGGGTCAACCCTCATACAGTACGTAGACGACCTGCTAATTGCATCACCTACCCAAGAGGCATTGTGAATCAGTGACTCAGCTTATTGTTGGACTAATCATGATGACCAGCTCAGTAAACAATTACTGATGGCTGTGGGAGCATTGCAGTATGTCACAAGATCAGTATCAGAATACCAGAAGCAGTTTAATTTGGGACATTGGCATGATAAATTGCACTGTACAGTCTATTATGACAAAACGGGAGAAGATCTAGAAGTGGCAATTAATTACAAGCCCTTTCTGCATCAGAAATACTCACTTAAAATCCGAAGAATTTTAATTGGGCAAGAAGGAATAGCGTCACCAATCTTGTTGACCCAAGCAGCATG
This sequence comes from Somniosus microcephalus, assembly GCF_052327205.1. Classification (NCBI taxonomy): domain Eukaryota; kingdom Metazoa; phylum Chordata; class Chondrichthyes; order Squaliformes; family Somniosidae; genus Somniosus; species Somniosus microcephalus. Next base: position 3,378,993 of record NW_028225184.1, read on the forward strand.
GGAATTATTCAGGGTAAAAGTCTCTAAGCCACACTGTACACTAGCAGTGGCACATGAATTCAAATCTTCTGATCTAGGACAGATGGTCCTACGCCTATCAAAAGCTGCAGTTCAACAGGAGTGGAGAATAAGTCAGGGTTGGTTCAAGACCTAAGAGCAGTTAATGAGTCTGTTCTCCCTGCCTACCCGGTTGTCCCAAACCCAGCCACTATCCTGACCAGTATACCTCCTAATTCAAGGTATTATACGGTCATTGATCTCTGCTCAGCCTTCTTCAGCATTCCTATTCACCAAGATTCCCAGTTCCTGTTTGCCTTCACGTTCAAAGGAACCCAATACACATGGACCAGGCTGCCACAAGGCTATACAGAAAGCTCAACTATCTTTTCGCAGTGCCTCAAACATGATTTACAGGACATTGTCTTAACCGATGGGTCAACCCTCATACAGTACGTAGACGACCTGCTAATTGCATCACCTACCCAAGAGGCATTGTGAATCAGTGACTCAGCTTATCACTAAGCCTCGTATAGACATTGTAGAAACTCCTCTGGGCAATAGCGATTTTATATTTTATGTTGATGGATCAGCCCTCAGAGACGAAAAGGGCTCGCCAAAAAGTGCATATGCCATTCCCGATGATCATTCAATTATCGAAGCATGCTCACTACCATCTTTCTTTTCAGCACAACAAGCAGAACTGTTTGCCCTTACAAGAGCATGTATTTTAGCTACAGGAAAATCAGTGAATATTTATACTGACTCTCGGTATGCATTTGGAGTCACTCATGATTATGGTCAAATTTGGAAACTTAGAGGATTCCTGACTTCATCAGGATCTACAGTTAAAAATGCTGAACAAATTGATAACCTTTTAAAGGCTCTCCAGTGTCCTACAAAAGTTGCTGTTATTAAATGCAAAGCACATACAGGCAATCAAGACCATGCTTCTTTGGGCAATGATAGGGCGGATCGAGCAGCTAAGGCTGCTGCTCTATCTGATACAGGGTCACAAGTGTCTGCATATGTTCTTAGAAATCAAGATCCAGACAATCCCCCACCCACAATTGATGACGTTTTGGCCCATCAATTACAGGCCAGTCCGGACGAAGTGTTAGCTTGGGTGAATGATTCTTGTTTTAAAACACCTGAAGGAGTATGGGTCTACCATGACGGACGCACGGCGGCTCCCAAGTCAATATTCCCATGGATTGCCCGATGTGTCCACATGCAGGCAAAGGGGGGATGGCAGACTATATCACACAAACTTGGTATTCACCAGGCATTGACAATTACAAAACAAATTAGTGAACAATGCATTACCTGCCAAACAATGAACCCAGGTAAAATGGAAAAGGTACAGGCTGCCTCCCACCCAAATTCAACAGGACCCTTTGTACATTTACAGATGGATTTTATTGAATTACCAGTATGTTTAGGATTTAAATATGTATTAGTTATTGTAGACGTGTTTTCACGATGGATTGAAGCCTTTCCATGTAAAAAAAAGAATGATGCAGTTACTGTTGCTAAATGTTTATTAAAAGAAATTGTACCACGATTTGGTATACCTGCACAACTTTCAAGTGACAATGGATCACATTTTACTGGGACAGTTGTGCTAGAAATGTGTAAGGCTTTACAGATCAACCAACACTTCCACTGCAGCTGTCATCCACAGTCAGCGGGACTGGTAGAAAGATATAATGGTATGCTGAAAAATAAACTTTCCAAACTCTGCAGCGAGACAGGACTTAAATGGGTCGAACTGTTACCCTTGGCATTGATGGTAAGGCGATCAGCAACAAACAGAACGACGGGACTGTCACCACGTGAAGTCGTCATGGGACGACCTCAGAGACTGCCATTTTCTGCACCCTTCACTGCCAAGCAGATGGACATTCACAAGATGGATGAACATATGTTGAATTATTGCATTGCCTTAACTAAGTGTATTTCCAGTTTCCACCAACAGGTCAAGCAAGCCCAGGTTGAACCAGCTGAAGGAAGGTGCCATAACCTAAAACCAGGAGACAACGTATACGTGAAAGTATTAAAGAGAAAGAACGGTCTCCAACCCAGATTCGAAGGTCCGTACCAAGTACTCCTAGCAACTAATACTGCTGTAAAGGTGAAAGAGAGACCAACATGGATCCACGCCTCCCACTGCAAAAGAGCTCCAGAAAACAAGGAAAGAAATCACCAACCCATTGGTAAATGGAACTGGACATTAGGACTATGTTTCCTTGGGACACTTATAATACCTGCAATGCCCGAATTGTATATAAATACATTTTTGTATATGGCATACATGTACACAACAACGGTAAGCGCTTCCAGCTGTTGGGTTTGTGCCCATGTTCCCATACATAGTATAGGGGGAATTCCATTAAGACCTATCCCCTTCAATGAGTCAGAGACGATGGAATGGATTTTACGCCAAAATGGGAGTATTACCAAGTATGAGTTAAATGGCCCCAAAAAGATTATAGTAGATGAAGACTGGCAAAGGCATTGGACCTCGGCAGGGTACGATTTGGACACCCTCAAAGGATGGTATCAGCCTAAGTATGACCATGCTAGACAGCTCCCCTCCCTGGTCCTCATCAATACATCTGGGATAGGGAGACCAGTAAGCTCATGGTGCCTGGATAAGAGTACAGGACCAAGCGTTGGCCACAGTTATTATGCAGAACCAGTTAAAGTAATGATGCAGGTACAGATCAAGGACCTATTTGATGGAGAAGGAAAGATTAAATGCAATCTTGCTAGACTAGGTTGTCCTTGATAAGGACAAAAGGAGGGAATGTGGAAATATGATTTTGCCCTTACTAGTGCATGATGGGATACTTGATATCTAATGTATTTTTGTACCATTGCCTGTGGACTAAAACCGAGTCAGCAGCAACTAACGTAATCTTCTGACCTATTGCAATTAAGTTAATCACAACCTGCCAGAACAATACATTCCATTGGCCTTCCTGATCGGTCTATAGTTTCCAGCCTTCTGTCTACTGCCCTTTTTTGCTGTCTTTTAAAGTTTTCCCAATCCTCTATCCTCCCACTAGATTTGGCTACCTTATATGCCCTTGTTTTTAGTCGAATACTATCCTTAATTTCTTTACTTAGCCACGGATGGCTGTCTTTTCTTTTACACCATTTTCTTCTCAGTGGAATATATTTTTTTTGGAAGTTGTAAAATAACTCCTTAAATGTATACCACTGATCATGTATCGTCTTACCCTTTAATCTATTTTCACAATCCACTCTACTCAATTCCGCTCTCATACCTTCACAGTCTCCTTTATTCAAGCTTAGCACACTTGTTTGAGATCCAAACTTCTCACCCTCTAATTGAATATGGAATTCAACCATGTTATGGTCACTCATTCCAAGGGGATCCTTTACTAGGACATTTTTAATTAATCCTGTCTCGTTACACAGGACCAGATCTAAGGTTGCTTGCCCCCTGGTCGGTTCAGTTACATACTGCTCAAGAAACCCACCCCTAATACACTCAATGAACTCATCCTCAAGGCAGCCCTGCCCAATTTGATTTGTCCAATTAATATGATAGTTAAAATCCCCCATAATTATAGATGTTCCCTTATTACAAGCCTCAACTATTTCCTGATTGATACTCCGTCCAACAGAGTTGCAACTGTTCGGAGGCCTATAGACTACGCCCACTAGTGTTTTTTTCCCCTTATTATTCCTTATCTCCACCCAAACTGTTTCATTATCCTGATCTTTTGACCCAATATAATTTCTCTGTATTGTGATTCCTTCCTTTATTAACATAACCACCCCACCGCCCCTTCCTTCCTGCCTGTCCTTCCTGATCGTTAAATAACCTGGTATGTTTAATTCCCAGGTATTGTCACCCTGCAGCCATGTTTCTGTAATGGCCACAAGATCATACCCACATGTCGTTATTTGTGCCATTAACTCGTCTATTTTGTTACGAATGCTATGTGCATTCAGATAGAGAACTTTCAAATATGTTTTGTGACACTTAGTTCCTGCTTTTGCCCTTTTTATTACTTTACCTTTTACTCCATACCTTCTGCCCCTTCCTGACACGCTCTTGTTTTTAATTTCCCCACTGCTACCTAAGTCTATGACCTTCTATGTTGTCATTTTTATTATTTGCTCTCTAGGAACTTCCCCCCCACTAGTTAATTTAAAGCCCTCTCTACAGCCCTAGTTATATGATCCGCCAGGACTCTAGTCCCAGCACTGGCCAAGTGAAGCCCGTCCCAACGGAACAGCTCCCTCCTGCCCCAGTACTGGTGGCAGTGTCCCAGGAAGCAAAACCCATTTCTCCCACACCAGTCTTTGAGCCACGCATTTAACTCTAATTTTATTTGTCCTAATCAAATTCACTCGTGGCTCAGGTAATAATCCAGAGATTATTACCCTTGAGGTCCTGTTTTTTAATTTGACCCCTAGCTGCGCATACTCCTTTAACAGAACCGGCTTCCTAGTCCTATCTACGTCGTTTGTACCAACATGGACCACGACAACTGGATCCACCCCCTCCCACTGCAAGTTTCTTTCCAGCCCAGAGGAGATGTCCTTAACCCTGGCACCGGGTAGGCAACACAGCCTTCGGGACTCTCGCTCTCAGCTGCAGAGAACTCTATCTATCCCCCTAATAATACTATCCCCTACCACTACAACATTTCTATTTACTCCCCCCTCTTGAATGGCCCCCCGTTCCACGGTGCTGAGGCCAGGTTGCTCATCCTCCCTGAAGTCCCTGCTCCTGTCCCCACAATGGTTAGGATCTGGAATGCACGGCCTGAAAGGATGTTGAGGCAGATGGAATCGTGGCTTTTAAAAGGAAATTGGATAATTACCTGAAGGATAAACATTTGCAGAACTACGGGGAAAGGGCATGGGATTGAGACTAGCTGAAGTGCTCTTGCAGAGAGCCGGTACGGGCTCGACGGGCAGAAAGGCCTCTTGCTGTGCTGTAATGATCCTATTCCAACAGAAGTTGCAGAGGTGAAGAAATCAGAAATTGGGAAGGTGGTTCAGTGTTGATGCATAGTGGTTATGTTACTGGACTAGTAAACCAGAGGTCTGGACTATAATCCGGAGACACGAGTTCAAATCCCACCACGGCAGTTGGGGAATTTAAATTCAGTTCATTAAATAAATCTGGAATAAAAGCTAGTACCTGTAACGGTGACCATGATACCATAGTGTACTTTAAGGAAGGAAATCTGCTGTTTTTACCCAGTCTCGCCTATGTGATTCCAGACCCACAGCAATATGGTTGACTCTTAACTGCCCTCTGATATGCCCTAGCAAGTCATTCAATTGTAAAAACCGCTAGAGAAGACAGACGGCAGCAGTTCAAGAAGTGCAATAAATGCTGGCCTTGCCAGTGACGGCCACATCCCAGGAACAAATATAATGTAAAAAACGCCTTTGCAGAAACGTCCAGTGCAGGTTTAAATATGGCGCTCTTCCAAAGAACGTCTCCAACGTGTAGAGCCAACAGACAAAAAAGGTGTGTAGGAACCCTTACCACCACTCATTTTTGGTACTCTTGATTCTGGTCTTTGAAGGAATGCTGCATAAAGACTTGAAGGGCACCTTTTTTGCACTTCCTATGTAGGTGCGAAAGTTCCTTCGATTCCATTGGCACTTCTACAATCTGTTGCCTGTAGTAAGCCGAGGCCTGCAGAACAGCGGCCGCGTTCTCTATCCTGGCCATAGAGGTAACGGCATCGTCCATGCAAGGGACTGCCTCGCTGGCAATAGTGGAGACATAGTTGGTCGCCAACGTGCCCAACACTGCAAGCAAAATAAAAAAATCGAAAGGCATTGGGTTGAAAGCCTTGAACAGCACAAGCTACGAAATGAATCAATTGGGTCCCATTTCCAGAATGGGATTTACTATTCAGAAACATACCTACAAACATTTAAACAGTGTAACCGCTTTCAAGTCGATCTATTGAAAGCGGATGAATCAACATTTATAGGCTGGAGAAGCTGGGAGTGTTCTCTTTAGAGCAGAGAAGGTCAAGGAGGTTTTTGACAGGCTTTCAAAATGATGATGGGTTTTGGCCAGAGTAGATAGAGTGGAACAACTTCCACTGGCTGGAGGGTCTCTAAATGACACATTTAATTCAATTGGCAAAAGAACCGGGCAGAGATGACGATAGATGATTTACACCGAGTTTTGATCTGAAAGCACTGCCTGAGAGTGATGGAAACTAACTCAATAGACAGAAGGCATTTCCACTATAAGAACATAAGAAGTAGGAGCAGGAGTAGGCCATACGGCCCCTTGGGCCTGCTCCGCCATTCAATAGGATCATGGCTGATCCGAATCTAGACTCATGTCCACTTCCCTGCCCTCTCCCCGTAACCCCTAATTACCTTATCTGCTAAGAAACTGTATCTCCATTTAAAATTTATTTAATGTTGCAGCTTCCACAGCTCTCTGGGGTAGCAAATTCCATAGATTTACTACCCTCTGAGTGAAGAAGTTACTCCTCATCTCAGTTTTGAAAGGGCAGCCCCTTATTCTTAGATTATGCCCCCTAGTTCTAGTCTCACCCATCAGTGGAAACATCCTCACCGCATCCACCCGATCAAGCCCCCTCACAATCTTATATGTTTCGCTAAGATCGCCTCTCATTCTTCTGAACTCCAATGAGTAGAGTCCCAATCTACTCAACCTTTCCTCATACGTCAACCCCCTCATCTCCGGAATCAACCAAGTGAACCTTCTCTGAACCACCTCGAGAGCAAGTATATCTTTTCTTAAATATGGAAACCAAAACTGCATGCAGTATTCCAGGTGTGGCCTCACCAATACCCTGTATAACTGCAGCAAGATTTCCCTGTTTTTATACTCCATCCCCCTTGCAATAAAAGCCAAGATTCCATTGGCCTTCCTGATCACCTGCATACTAACTTTTTGTGTTTCATGCACCAGAACCCCCCAGATCCCTTTGTACTGTAGCACTTTGCAGTTTCTCTCCATTTAGATAATAACTTGCTCTTTGATTTTTTTCTGCCAAAGTGCATAACCTCACACTTTCCAACATTATATTGCATCTGCCAAATCTCTGCCCACTCACTTAGCCTGTCTATGTCCTCCTCACTCAGTGGGTACCAATACCAGTCCGTTCCCGGGTCCCTTGGTAGTGTCGGGGCACCTTCCTTGCTGGCTTTGTCTACCGGAATTGTGGGCAAGGGCTTGCGGGGGCGGGTGATGAGCTCAGTGGCATTCACCGGGATTGGAGAGTATGGGACTCCGCACGCCCGTGTGTTGACGTTCCACCTCATCCCTTTCCCAGCATCCTGCCACTGTCTTTGGAAAAAGATGGAGACACCTTCGAGGCAAAGCATACAGCTATTGAGCCACGTTTAAGCTGAGCTTCATCAATCCATTGGGAAATCCCCCAACTCTCTCTTTTATAGAGAAATTTAATAGGTTTATAATCAGCCCATACTGAGCATGCAAGCTGCTTTGTACACCAGCTAACAAGTGCTCTTCAAAATAGTGCCATGGGATCTTTGTGGCTGGTTAACTAATGTGTGCATCACTTTTGCTATATTCTTTGGGTTTGCAGAGAAGCAACAAGGCGGGATGGTGGCCGGGACTCAGGGAGGACGTCTGCAAGTTCTGTGCAGACTGTCTCGTGTGCGCTGCAAACAACCCTAACCCCCGGAAAAGGAAGGTGCCCATCGGACACATCAGGCGGGTAGAGGGACCATGGCAGTCGATCCAGGTCGACTACATCGGGCCCCTGCCCACTGCCCAGGGGGGCTTTAAGTACTGCCTAGTCCTGGTGGATGTGTTCACCAAGTGGGTGGAAGCCTTCCCCTGTAGAAATGCCATGGCTCTGGGAACTGCAAGGATCCTAGTCCGAGAGGTGTTCTCGCGGTGGGGACTACCACAGTATGTGGAGTCCGACCAGGGGAGTCACTTCACCGGACAGGTGATGCAGACGGCCCTTATGCTGTTGGGCATTGAGGGAAAGTGGCATGTATTGTTCTCATAAGTCAAGCTCTCCATTATCATTGTATCATTGGACTACCAGGGTGATACAAGGTGAAATCGATGGACATTTTTCATCTAGCAGTTCCTGTGTTCCCATTTAGCTCATTGCTGTTTGTGGGAGCTTGCTGTGCACAAATTGGCTGCCACATTTCCTACATTACAACAGTGACGACACTTCAAAAAGTACTTCATTGGCTGTAAGACGTTTTGGGACGTCCTGAGGTTGTGAAAGGCGCTGTAGAAATACAAGCTCGTTATTTCTTTAACTGGAACACATCCCCATTTGAAACTGAAAAGAGCAGATTGGAGTCGCGTTTCTGAGCTGTTCCTGAACAAACGCGTAACGTGTAAAAAGATGAACGGTGGCATTAAAGGAGCGCACAGGACAAGCCACTGAGCATTGTTCAATGCTTATTAGAAAATATGCTCTACTATCCTTTCCTTGAGTCTGTGATATCGAAGATAATCTCCCCTCTCATTAACGTTTCTTTGTAATTAGTCTCTTCGGATCTGAGTTTTTGACACAAGTGTGTTTCTTTTTTCTGTGTTCAAAATATCATTTGTGAGGTTTAATTTTCTTTGAAATTATCCTTGTGGGTTCCGGGTTCCAGGTTCCAGTGAGCAAAGGCCGCACCCATTGGTAGCACTAACCAGAGCAAATTGCCACAGGTTCGATTACCGGGCTGGGATTTTCCACCAATAACTTTACTGGTCGGAAAATCATGGGCTGGGGGTGCGGAATTTACGGATCTGTCTCCCCAGCAGTGCACAGAAATGGAAAATTATGGTCTCGATTTCAACCAGGGGCACAGGTGAGGGCAATGGCACTGATGGAAGGTCAAAGCAATCCAAAAAAAAATTCAACATTTTCCCGTAGCCTTTCCTTGTGACGGAGTTTGTAACGGGCACCGAGTGAATTGGTATTTCTCAGGTGCATCAGCCTCATTGTGAGGGGCGGCAAATGTGGCTTTCATGAGCCTTGTGGGGCATACACTTCTGGCACCATGGGTCACTTATTGAATGGCGGAGCAGGCTCGAGGGGCCAAATGGCCAACTCCTACTCCTGTTTCTGATTCCTGCCCATAGTGCCGTGTGCGCCAAATGGGCTGCAGTCATCTACATCCAATAATACGCAACCCCATTTTCAACCCGATTTTAGTTTTAGCAAAACATATTACACGTATCTGATAGAAAGCCAGATATAAGGATTAAGGATGCAGTGTGATAGTGTTATGGTTATTACTAATATACTGTATCAGCACACAGCCTCCTCCAAATCATGATTAGAAGCTTAATACAGTAGTACCATCCCATGGCCCCTCGAGCCTGTTCCACCATTCAATTAGACCATGGCTGATCTGTACCTCGACTCCAGTTCCCTATCCTCGAACGCAGATCCCATTTTTCAGAAACAATGTTGATATTAACTGTATATTGTAACATCCGTGTGTAATTGAGACACGGACTGCAGAAGTTGGTTATAACAGGTGTTTACTGAATGGAGACAAAACTGGAACTACTATACAAAGTTACTACATAGGCTTATATACAGGGGTGGTCACTACTGGTACTGCAGTATACAGTGGCTGCAGAATATAGTTCCTTCTTCAAGGTACATACACTACAATTCCTCCCCTTTTAGCTAACCAGTACATAACATTCGATTAATAATTAAATAACATATTTACAATTACAGTTGCTATATACATTAGCTGAAGTTAATCAATTATAAATTCAGTCTTTGAGGAGGCTTCCTGATTCTGTCCGGATAACGCCTCTTTGGGGTATCAGGTTCTTCTGGCAAAGTTGATTCGGGATCAACGTCGTTGTTTGGTTCATCTGCTTCCAATATCACCGATTCTGAGGTAGATGCAATTGGTACTTCGGTTTCATCACCAGGTGTATAGGATCGTGGTGTAGATTTGACGTTTTCCAGTGACTCTAGAATCTGGTCAGCATGGTGTCTTACAATGCTCTCTCCAACGTCCACGGTATACATTAGAGGTCCTTGCCGTGTGCAGATCGTTCCTGGCTGCCATTTCTCTGTGCGGTAGTCCCGGGCCAAAACTGGTTGACCTATCTTAAAATTCCTGGTCAGCCTTTCATTCATATTCTGAAACTGTCTGTTCTCCACATCTCTTCTGATGTTTGGCTTAACCAAATCCAAGCGGCATCTTAGTCATCGATTGAAGAACATCATGGCTGGAGTTTGGTTGGTAACCGCATGTGTCGCATTCCGGTAGGCAAACAAGAAGTTATCCACCTTGTGTTGGATGGATCCCCATGAGGTGGTGCAGAACTGTAGGTAAGTTTGGATCTGCTCGTCACCAGTATTATGTCCGTGTGTAATTGAGACACGGACTGCAGGAGTTGGTTACAACAGGTCTTTCCTGAGTGGAGACAAAACTGGAACTACTATGCAAAGTTACTTCACAGGCTTATATACAGGGGTGGTCACTACTGGTACTGCAGTATACAGGGACTGCAGAATATAGGCCTAGAAATTGGGTATAGCCCCGCTTGAGGCGTTAGAACTGGCGATGCGCAAAGTTTATAGCCAGACGAAACGCATCGCCCCCAAAGGGGATTGAGGCGCTAAATCAGCCATTGCACGGTGCTCTTAAGGCGCAAAAGGTCAAGCGCTACTCACTTTCGACGTGGACGGGTGCAGCGCAGGTGAACTCAATTACGGGAAAGCACGAGACCTCCAGGCGCCGGCCGGCTCTTAAAGGGGTGGGTCAGTCAGCCTGAGCTTCAACACCCAACGCCCTGTAGGCCTCAGATTCGGCACTCGCCCTTGTCTGGCGGTACAAACTTGTTCATCATGGAGAAGGTTAGGCAGAGAGCAGAGCGCTTCAGCACTGAGGCTCTGGACCACTTGGTGGCTGCAGTTGAACACCGTCAGGAGGTCCTGTATCTGGATAATGGCAAGAGGCCGAATCAGAAGGCTTATCGACGATCTTGGAGGGAGGTTGCTGTGAGGGTCAACTCCAGCAGCATGGCGACCAGGACCCCTGTTCAGTGCAGGAAGAAATTCAACGACCTCACACGGATAGTTAGGGTGAGTGATGGTTTACCAAACTTGTGCTTCCCTCCACCTGCAGCTGACTTCGGGCACCCTGCTGCAATGATGCGCCAATGGCCATCTGTCAGTATGCACCCATGGCCCTTTCTGGGCACACACATGGACAGATGTCTCAAGGCCTCATGTGAGGGCTCTTACACCATGGGGGGCATGCGATGAGGTCTCAAGGCCTCATGTAAGGGCTCTTGCACCATGGGGGGCATGCGATGAGGTCTCAAGGCATCATGTAACAGAACCTCCCCTTCTTTCCCCTGCAGTCCAAGCTGGCGATGATTCGAAAGGAGCAGCATCGAACCGGTGGCGGACCTGCACAAGTGGTCACTCTCACGGATCTGGAGGAGAGAGTGCACCAGATACTTGGAGGATGTCTGTCTGGTCCTGTGACCACTGCATCTGCCGACCCCATTACCGACAGTGAGGGTAAGACTCTCACCTTTTTCACCTGTTGCCTTCCACTTGGTCCCCCCGCCAGCATGCATCCTCAGTGTGCAGCCATGTCAGAGCCTTGCCGCAATCTGGCATGCCTTTCAGCAAAGCTGTCCTTTTGCTAAAGCCACTCTTCCACTTCCCACTTTCAGATGAAGCAGCACCAACTCGGGCTCAACGCGCTGAAGCTGCCAGTGCCACCGGAGGCGAGGACCAGGAGGAATCCGGACCAGCCGTTGCAGAATCCGGGGAGCTGAGACATCTGCAGACTGGGGATAGTAGTCCCCTGGAGGGGAGGGGGGGTGGCTCTGAGGATGAACTAGTTGCCGGACCAAGCAGCATGCAGCAACGCATGGGGGATAGGCAAGTTCAGCCACCGTCTCCCCGCAGGGCAAGGCAGGTCGTCATGACTGCTGCACAGAGTGCAGATGAGGTGCGTCGCCTGGCTGAGATGAGCAAACAGGCCCGGGTCAGACACACGGAGCTGATGGCTGCAGTGGAGAAGATGCCTGAGTCAATAGATTCATTGGCTAGGAGTATGTTGGACTTCGGGGAAACAATGGACAGGTCTATCCAGGGCACCGGGGCCACAACGGACAGGACTATCCAGGGCTTCGGCCCAACAATGGAGAGGACTGTCCACGGCTTTGAGTCGGCAATGGAAAGGACTGTTCAGGGCTTCGGACAATCCCTGGAAAGGCCTGTGCAGGGCTTGTCCGAGGCAGTGGAGTGGTCGGCACCTGCCTTGTCCGAAGCCATGGGAAGAACTGTCCAGGCCTTCTCTGAAGCACTGGCACCTGGCACACAGGTCCTCATTGTTGCCACGCAGTCACTTGCTGGGCTCCTACACAGCCAGATTGACGCAACACGATCTCTCACTGCAGCCACCCTCTCTGCATCAGATAGGATCACCCCGGGCCCTTCTACTCCCGTACAAGGCCAGGAATCAGTGGAGCATGCGGTTGTGGTGGATGAGCCGAGCCGCTCCCCTCAGATAGCCAGTGTGTCGTCCGACCATGGTGCAGGTGTCCTCTCTCGGCAGGAGACCATTGCACATGCCAGCGCTGGGACGCCTGCATTGCAGCTGCCACCACCTGCAGGCCACGCTGCTTCCAGCCATGGTCACAGCAAGCATCCTGCGTCCACACCCTCCAAGCCCAGAGGTCGGCCAGGCCGTCCCTCAGGGGCTTCTGCGCTTACAGACAGTCAGCAAGCGTCCCCCAGCCTTGAGCCCGCCACTGGGGTCCAATTACGTAGGAGCAACAGGGAGGGAAGGGGCCGGGCACGAAAGAGAAGTCGTTCTCCCTCAAGGGGCCAGTTGTAGAGGAAGGTGCTGAGACGTTTGTTTGTCCAAATTCAAGGACACCCTCACCTGCTGTTATATTTGCAGAAGGTTTGTTGAGTTTTGCGGCTTTGCCGAACAGTTCACAGTTATTTTGAAAGTTATGGTTTCTGCTCACATTACGTTGTTTAGCTGTAATGAAAGACTTTTGTGTCAATAAACAGAAGTTTCAATGTTGCATGGTGCATGTGACTACTTTCAGTGATGCTGGCATTCAGAGGCCCTCAAACATCCAAAGTGCACATGAGTTAAGACTCTCATCATTCCGCCACAGGGGTGTCGACACGAGTCCAGAGGAGCCTCTGACGTATGGACCTTCCACTTTCAGCAGCCCTTCCATCTTCCTGCTCCTCCTCCTCCGCCTGCTCTTCCTCCTCCTCCTCATACTCCTCCTCCTCCGCCTGCTTGTGCAGGGTCCGAGGGAAGGTAATGAATTGACGCGTTCGCCTATAAAGGGCATCTGTCACTTGCCGGATGCAACAGCGGACTGCAGCCTGAGCGACAGTCGCATTGTCCCCAATGGCTGACTGAAAGGATCCGTTGGCATAAAAATGGAGGCCATCAGTCAGTGTAGCCATCATGGACAGAGAGGTTCTGCAGCGTTCACGTGGCTGCAGATCCTGACCAAGCAGGTGGCACAGATCAGTAAGAATGCCCCTCCAGATTCGGAGCCTTCGCAAACACTGCTCCTCCGACATGTCAAGGCTTGTCACCTGCTGCCTAAAGACCCTCGCAGCATCCCGTCGGATTGGCCAACCTCCATTGCCCCTCCTCCTTCTGGCCAATCCCGGCCCTCTCTCCTGCCATCTCTCTGCCCCTTCACAGTGTTGGGCGATGAGGCCGTCGCCCTCCAAACAAGCTCCCATTCCGATGCCAGTTGGTCAAAAGGTTTTTAGGTGTAGTGCTGCAAGTGCTTCGGACAGGGTTGAAGGTCCCAAGTACTGTAAAGCTCAAATCCCAGAACTCCGCTCCACATTAGCTCGCCATCTCTCTCTAGCAGCGATCGCAATGAGCAGGCCAAGTGGCAGAAGATTCTGCACTAGAGCTGTCCCCTTTAAATAGTGCCGCCCTACTCCGAGAAGGGCCTGTTAGCCCTCCGTCGAACTGTCACTAATAGCGTTGGGCGCTAAGGCTCCGGGCACCACCCAATATGCGCTCAGGCGCTCCTAAAAGACGTTGTACACTGAAATGACATCATGAGCTGCTTGCACTCGCGGGCGCGCGCAAACACTTAGCGCAGGCGCTAAATGTATAGTCACTATCTGAGTTGGCGCTATCTTCATAGCGTTCGCCCCAACATAGGGCTTCGCCCTAATTCTAGGTCTCTTTAGGCGCTCAGCGCCGGTGCTACCAACCCAATTTCTAGGCCATAGTTCCTTCTGCAAAGTACATACACTAACGTGCTTTCCACAACCCCCCCGAGACACTTAACTTATTCAGCAGCATTAACTTAAACTTTGAAGGCTGGTTCAACGATGAAAATTACTTATTAAATCTTCAAAAGGAAAAGCAATGTACGATTTTAACAAACAAAACCAAATATATTACATCATCTCAGGCCAGGCTCCAGTCCAAGAGCGAGCAAAGATTCGATGGTCCGAATTGTTGTATCCGTGTGTTAATGGAGACATGGAATGCAGGAGTGATTTAACAAGTGTTTACTGAACAAAGTCTGGAGGTGAACTAAACTATACAAGACGCTATACAGGCTTATATACCTGAGTGGTCACTACCGGTACTACAGTACAAAAGGGCTTCAAAAAAACATAGTTCCTCTTAAAAGGTACATACACTACAATTCCTCCCCTTTTAGAAAAATAGTACATAACATTTTAAGTAATCATTAATTAACATGTTTACAAGAACAATAATCTACACATTTGCTGAAGTTAATCAATTATAAATTCAGTCTGTCTGGAGGCTTCCTGACTTGGTCCGGATAACGCCTCAGTGGTGTAGTAGGTTTTGGTGGTGTAGTAGGTTTTGGTGGTGTAGTAGGTTCTTTTGGCAAGGTCGATTCGGCTTGAATGCCTGTGTTGGGTTCATCTGGTTCCAGTATCACCGGATCGGAGGTAGATACTATGGGTATCTCTGCTTCATCATTAGGCATATAGAGTTGTGGTGTAGGTTGTCCCTTTTTGGATGACTCTATGATCTGGTCAGCATGGCGCCTTATTATGCTTTCTCCAATATCCACGGTATACATCAGTGGTCCTAGTCGTGTGCAAATAGTTCCAGGCTGCCATTTCTCGGTACGGTAGTCCCGGGCCAAAACTTGTTGACCTATCTGGAAGGTTCTAGTTGGCCTTTCATTCATGCCTTGAAATTGCCGGTTCTCTACGTCCCTTCTGATGTTTGGCTTGATCAAATCCAGCCGGCATCTTAGTCTTCTATTGAAAAACATCATGGCGGGGGTTTGGTTTGTAACCACATGTGTTGCATTCCTGTATGCAAACAAGAAGTTATCTACCTTATGTTGTAGATTTATGTCTTCATTACCCATGGCCTTTATGGCCTTCTTGAAGGTCTGGACAAACCTTTCAGCTAATCCATTGGTGGCGGGATGGTATGGGGTGGACGTGTAGTGCTTAACCCCATTGTTTTTTTAAGAGCTTCCTGAATTCTTCGGATACAAATTGCGGTCCATTATCAGAACAGATCTGTTCAGGCAGCCCATTCCTGGCAAATATGGTCCTTAATACTGTGATGGTTTTTTCCGTGGTGGTGGAGGACATCTTTATTACCTCCGGCCACTTGGAGTGTGCATCAACCGCGATTAAGAACATTGAGTCCATAAATGGACCAGCAAAGTCGATATGTACCCTTTGCCATGGAGAGGAGGGCCACTCCCATGGATGTAGAGGGGCTTGTGGTGGGGCGTTCTGGACCTTCTGGCATCCTAGACAGCTCTTGGTCATTTCTTCGATGTCTCCATCGATACCTGGCCACCACACAAACGCTCTGGCTAAGTTCTTCATTTTCACTCCACCCAGATGCCCCTCATGAAGCTCCTTTAGCACTTTATCCTGGAGTTTGGGTGGAATCACCACTCTGGATCCACACATCAAGGTTCCTCAGCACACTGACAGCTGTTCTCTTCTTTGCGAGAATGCTGGCAACAGTGGTTCGCCATGTGCTGGCCATCCCTTCACCGTTAAATCGTAGACTCGTGAGAGAGTCGGGTCATTTCTCGTTTCCTTTTCAATGGTAGAATTTGCCACTGGTAGACATTCCACTATGGTCGAGTGGAACATCTCCACTGGGTCCACTGTAGGTGCCTCTTCTAGCGTTGGCAACGGTAGGTGCGATAAACCGTCAGCATTCCCATGCTGTTTTGTTCCTTTGTATTCTATGTCATATTGGTGTGCCCCTAGGAAAAGGGACCACCTCTGTAGCCTTTGCGCTGTCATAATGGGAACGCCCTTTTTAGGGTTGAATATGGAGACGAGGGGTTGATGGTCAGTCAACAAGGTAAATTTTTGTCCGTGTAGGTAATGGTTGAATTTCTTCACTCCCCACACCAGGCTGAGTGCCTCCCTGTCGATCTGGGCATAGTTATGTTCAGCTGAGTTCAATGAGCGTGACGCAAAAGCTATCGGCCGCTCCGAGCCATCAGGGAATCTATGCGATAATACCGCTCCCACGCCGTAAGGGGATGCATCGCACGCCAGTCTGATTGGCAGTGATGGGTTGTAATGAGCCAACACTTCCTTGTACGTGATCAAGCCTTTGCATTTATGGAAGGCATGTTTACAGTCTTCGCTCCATTTCCAAAGTACTCCCGTTTGTAGCAGTGCGTTAAGAGGGTGCAGAACCATTGACAAGTTCGGTAAAAATTTATGATAGTAATTTATTAATCCCAGGAACGACCTTAATTGTGAGACATTTTCAGGCGCTGGGGCTTTTACGACCGCTTCAATTTTTTCCGGTGACTTATGCAACCCTTCTTCGTTAATGACATGGCCACAATATGATATTTGTTTCTGGAAAAATTCGCACTTGGGGCGATTTGCTCATAGGCCCCGTTCTCTCAGCCTCGTGAGCACTTGCTCCAAATTGGCAAGGTGCTCGTTGTCGTTTTCTCCTGTTACAAGGATGTCGTCTAGGTAGCACTGAGTCCCCGGAATCCCTTGCAGGACTTGCTCCATAGCTCTTTGCCAGATAGCTGGAGCTGATGCTACTCCGAAAACCAGTCGATTGTACTGGTACAGGCCTTTGTGTGTGTTTATCGTGAGATTTTTTGAGAGGCCTCCTCAACCTCCATCTGTAGATATGCCTGTGCCAAGTCAATTTTGGCGAAACGTTTCCCTCCGGATAGTGAGGCGAAAATATCTTCTATCCTCGGAAGAGGATACTGTACCGTGTGAAGAACCGGGTTTACAGTCACCTTGAAGTCCCCACAGATGTGAATTTTTCTCTGTTCTTCAGATTTATCATTATTCAACGTTTCCTTCATGACCGGGACGATGGGTGTTGGCCACTCGCTCCAATCTACCTTGGATAACACGCCTGCTTTTTCCAAATTCTCCAGCTCTGCCTCGACTGCTGGACGAATTGCGTATGGCACCGGCCTTGCCTTAAAAAACTTGGGAATTGCCGCATCTTCCACTTTTATTGAGGCGGTGGCGCCTGTCAGGGTTCCTAGTTCCTGTTGAAACACTTCTTTGGCATTAGCCAAGATGTCTTTTAATCGTCCAGGTATGAAGTCATCATCATTTTTTTTCTTACTGGTCACCGTCAGTGCCTGAATGGAGTGCCAGCCTAAACATATCTTTCTGATCCATTCACGTCCCAACAACGGTGGGCCACCATCTTGCAGAACGTATAAATACAACTTCTGTATTTCCTCGCCGTTGTATACAACAGGCACCCTTATTTTCCCTCTGGGGTATACTTTCTGCCCCGTATATGTCTTCAAGATAATGGGTGTGTCTTTCAAAAGGTATATGCGGAAATAGCCGCTCGTAATCCCGTCGACTTATGACGGTCAGAGCTGATCATGTATCTACCTTCATTTTAACTGGGGACCCCGCTATCGTGAGGGTAACCCAAATGGTCTGGTAATCTTCATTATGTAATTTGAGACAGCTTAGTCTCTTGTTTCCGGAGTTGCTATCGCTCTTCTGGTCTTCGGAGCTACTGTCCGTCATCATTTGTACCTTTCTGTACTTTTCCTTATTGACCTTATTACTGTCAGTGGATTTTTTTCCAGATCGGCATACACGTGCCATGTGTCCCATCTTTCCGCATTGCCTGCATGCTTTGTCCTTGAACCAGCAGTCCCTCTGGTCATGGGTGGATCTGCCGCAGCGAGAACATCTCTCGAAACCCCGTGTCATTTCATGGGTGCCGAAGTCCTGTGGCTTTTGCTATATCTCTGCAGCTCCTCTTGCTGCTGCTTCGTATGATACAGCCACACTGAAAGCCTTGTCCAGTGTCAAATCTTTCTCAGAAAGTAGCCTTTTCTGTGTTCCTTCGCTTAGGAGACCGCAGACGAATTTGTCTCGTAGAGAATCTGCCAGTCCTGCCCCGAATTGGCAGTGCTTTGACAGCTTTCGTAATTCGGTGAGGTAATCAGCGTTACTTTCATTCTTGTGCTGATTCCTCCTGAAGAATTTGAATCGTTCCATTATCAGCAGCGGTGTTGGGTTTAAGTGCTCCTGTAGGGTATCAACAATCTCCTTAAAATTCTTGTCCATCGGTTTGGCTGGAGTGATCAAGTTTCGTAACAGCCCGTATGTCCTTGCGCCCATCAGATTTAGAAGTACCGATGCCTTTTTATCATCCGTTACTTCATTCGCCTTGCAATATACCTCCACTCTTTCCACATATGTGGTCCAATCCTCTATATCACTATCGAAAGCAGTAATATTGCCAGTCTTAGGCATCCTGAAAATCAAAAATGGCACCTCCCGCGCTGTCTCTTCTTCCCTGCCGAGTCAAAATGGCACCTCCCGCGCTTTCCTGCCGCTGCTGCCAACTCTGTTCTCCGCGGTTTTTATTTACACATATATTTTGAACAGTTTCTCCATCACTTGGAGAATCGTTCCCGTCGGACTCTCTGGGACTTTCCCCTCCCTCTGCTTGGTTCGAACGCCAACCTGCTTTGCAGCGCCGGCCGTCTCCTGAGTGCTCCACCCTCTGTCTCTGTTTGCTTCTGCCTTCCGACTCGCTGCCCGGCCCCGCTGCAGAGCCACCCGATCGAGCCCCAGCCCGCCGCCCAGGAAGGATCAGTGCACTACCTGCCACCAGCCCGTTTAGCTGGTGAAACCACAGTTTTTTTTTCTTCGACCTTCGTCTGAGGAATCGATCTCCTTGAGGTGCTGCCGAATTGCAGGTAAGTCCGTTTCTAACTCGTCGCCACTGTTGTATCCGTGTGTTAATGGAGACACGGAATGCAGGAATGATTTAACAAGTGTTTACTGAACAAAGTCTGGAGGTGAACTAAACTATACAAGACGCTATACAGGCTTATATACCCGAGTGGTCACTACCAGTACTACAGTACACAAGGGCTTCATAAAAACATAGTTCCTCTTAAAGGTACATACACTACACGAATGGCCTCCTTCTGTGCAGCCACTGAGGCGATTCAATGAATACGATGCCCTTTAGAGAAATATCTACTAGCAGAGGGTCGTTTAACTAAAGGGATAGTCTTACAAAGCCACACTGCCGATGGTGAGGGTCCCCATCCCTGACGGGTGGAACTCCCCATCCCCAATGGAGAATGTCCCACTGACAGCACAGACTTGGAAAAGTGTGACGGGGCGATCAAGGCGCTTAAACATCCCCCAAAATATCTATGATTTTTTAAATCGGTCCACTGCTTTTGAAAGAACAAGCCTATGATCACTAGACAGAAACACAGAAACAAGGGATGTTTTTCCAGAGCTGATCAGTTCCACACTTCGCTTTCAAACATTCACCGGGATATTGCAGGGAAGAGTCTTGAAGTTAGGGATCGGCTGTTACTGGGGCAAATGTATTAGTTAGTTGTGTACCATGTTTACTAACGTGTCCCTTTCAGATGGTGTCTAAAATAATAGTGCTGACTGGCCACGTTGCCATTCTTTGTCCAGAACAAGCTGACGTTGACAGAGCAGGACCTTGCGCACAAGGTTGCGTGCATAGAGGAGCAGCAGACAACAATCGCGTCGCTGCGAGATGTGGTCGTGGATCGGGAGGAAAGGCTGCACTGTACGGAACAAGAGAGGCGCAAACTGCACAACACTGTGCAAGAGCTCCAGGTACACAAGGCCCAAGGCAGCCAGTGCCATTGCCAGGAATCTGTGCTGGCACCTTTCTGTTCTCCAAATACTGGGCATGTTGGACATGGATAAATTAGAGACTCGCTGACTGCCAAAGTGGGAGTGTTGCAAATGGGAAGAACATGGAGTTATAGGAGGATAGATGTGGCAAATACAGTTCAGTGTAAGGGCAGGGAGGAGAGCAAAATGGAAATGCATCTGGTCCAGGGGACTGAATACAAAAAGCATGGTGTAATGTGTGTACAAGACATTGGTTGGATTGCAGTCACAATACTGTACAGTTGTGAGGCACACCACTATAGAAAGTAATGGTAAGGTAGAGTTAGATTCACCAGATACCAGGGAAGAGACTAGGGTCAGGACCTGGAGCTGAGGTTAAGGTATCTACTGGAATTGTGTGTGCCTTTTAATTAGAAGGCTGAGAGTTTAAGCCCACTTCAGGACTTCAGCCCATAATCTAAGCAGTACTGCATTGTAGGATGTGATGTTAAACCGAAGTCCTGCCCTCCTGGTGGGGGGTTGGGGGGAGGGAGAGAAAACTGGACAAAACAAATCTTGCAACTCTTTTGAAGAGGAGCTGGGATTCAGTTCTCCTGACCAACATTGCTGAAACATGTTAACTACTCCTTGATCCCATTGTTGTAACAGTGACTACACTCAGTCATTCTTTGGCTAACTTGCTTTGGGACATTCCAAGAATGTGAAAGGCAAGTTCCTAATGGGGCTTGATTTAGGTGGTCAATGAATTGGTAACAAGGCACAAACGTTAGGGTTAGTACTAAAGGAATTCAAAGGACTGAACAACACGAGTTAAACAGGAAGAAAGTAGGGGGGGGTTAAAGGGATTGGAGCAGACTCCAATGGTTACCTTGAACAGTCAACCTAGGGTACTTGCCTAAATGGCTGTTGAAGAAGGCCGGCTAATTAACTCTGGGGCATCAGTCGGGTCACAATACACCATAGCCAAGTGCTTCCACCAGGAGTGAGTACATAGCAATGAGTAAAACATGGTCTGTCTTTCGCCACAGGCCAGACTTACTGCAGCTAAAGTAAAACAGAATAACAGAGCCCAGAATGTGGGTGAAGCTGGGGCCTTGCTGGTCTGAACGGCTCAGCTGGTCATTTGCTCGGCCATGAAGTGCTTTCTCCTTCGCTCGTAGCTTCGGCTTCACAAGCAGTAGATGATCGGAGGAATTCTTTCTCTTCGCCCCATATGTAACCAATAATTTTCCCTCTGCTGTGTTCCTTTGCAGGGTAACATCCGCATGATCTGCCGTATGTGGCCAGTTCTGGACTCTGAGAAGGAAGATGGCAATGAACTTGCGCACGTTCAGTTCTTGCCCAATGATGAGAAGGTGATCATCTTGACTAAAATGGAAGAGGTAAGATTGACCTGTGCTGTGTCCCTGATCCTTCAAACTGGTAACCAGCAATAAACATTAACTGCAGCAATGCTACTGACTGTTAGATTCTGGCACAGGACAGGGGTGTTCTGTTCTTCCCGCAAAGCAGGAAACGAAAGGGTTGCCCAATTGACTTTACAGGGGCTATGAAATGGTGTTGCTGCACTGCCCACTTACTCGAGTGTCTGGATGACACCACTGTCTGCTTGCTTTCTGCTTCCAATGTTTACTGGATGGAGTCATTGTGTGGCAGTGGGAATTACTTCAGAAGTGAAATTCTGCGGAGTAGGGATGTTGATCCATTGAAGTTCTAACACTGCTTCTCCCTGGACACTATACCAGCTCAGTACGAAGTCTTGCATATCTGGTTCCTTTGCTTGTTTACAAACTGGTTCGGCTCCATACCCCTTTTACACCCTATCGAATTTTTACACTCCATTTACATCAGGTTAAAATAGAAGCTGTTTCTGTTCCTTGCTCTTTCTCCCCATGCACCCTCTCAGTCCCACCACAGATCTTGAGCGTTCCATTTGTACCCCACCCACCAATAGCTTGAGTAAAAACAGAAAATTCTGGAGGTACTGTCAACCCCCACACCCACTTCCCTCTCCCCCCTCTACCCTCTCCCCCTCCCCCCCCCTCTAATGATATCAGCAAATAGAGATGGTGTTTGATTATGATGCCTTACCAGCATGTTTGCATGTATTGATTGCTTGTGCCTGACCAGCAGAGGGCATGTGACAGAGACAAGCAAGGCAGTTTTAGTTTGGTTTCAGTTTCGTTCTAGATGCACCACTAGCATGATGTCTCCTGTAACTGCTGTATAAAGAGTTGAACAGTCATTAGATTAAAAGACATTCTCTTTCATAAATACCATCTCTATTTGCCGATCTCCAGTACACGTGAGTATCTGTCCCAACGTTTACCTTCTCTAGCGATGGGCAGAGTTTGGGCTTCAGCGATCCTCCTTAGATGCTGCTTGTGGTGCTTGTCTGTAGAACTGAAGCAGTGGGTTAACACTGCCTGCTGCCCATCTTTACACTGGAATTATACAATCTACAAGGGGTTCTATTTGCAGCACCCAATGAGCGCACAGCCACTTGTGTCTTGTCCAAGCTGCTAACCCAGCTCCTATGTGTTGCTGTAGGGCAGCACTGACCCGTGGTGCCCAACAAAAGGCTCCATTTACTTATGCACAGCCCCTGGCGGTAGTCGTGCTACTTTGAAAAGACAAATCGCACCCCTCACTAACTTCCCATCACTGTGACTCGAAGCTGACACTAGGTGTGTAACCTAAATGAACTGGCAGAATCCCTGCCATACGTTGCAACAAGAGCCTGAGGCAAATAATGGGGAAGTAATGCACTTTGCATATCAGACAACGCTTCTCCTTCCTGCCCCCGCCCCCCCCCCCGAGATTCAGTGTTGTGTAACCAGATGCAGCAGCAGCTCCCTCTAGTTCATCCCAACAATATGGCACCACCCCAACCTTAACAATCCCGACTGTGCACCAATGTGACACTTTCCCGATTCCCACGTTGGCCATCCTGCTGGATCGGAGATTAGCATGAGACTAACTACCAGAGTCACCCTGCATAGGAAGGAGGCTTTCATCCCTTCAGTCTGCTAGCTTTGAACCGGAGCCTGTAGCTCGTCCCTCCCTACTCCGATCATGTGCTGTTGGCCTGTTAGTAGCTGCCCAGTCCCACTGTTACACAATGGCCAGACACGCCCTCCCTCTGCAGTTCACCTGATTCGCTCCCCCCCCCCACTACTTTCCAACGCCTCCTAAAGATTCTGCTCCTTCCCTTTCTCCCTCTGCTCTGGAAACCGTTCTCTCCCACGCCTCTTGTCTTGGTTTGAAAATGCTACAATGCCGTTTGGTGTCCAATAGAATGACTACCACCCTCTCCATAAGGCAATTGGTTATTGATGCGTTTGCTACCAAGATCGTGGCATTTTGTGTTGCTGTCAAACATGGAATGTGGTCCCTGTCAACCTTTCCGATTCGAGACCTGCCTCTTCCAGCAGGTTTTAATGTTTTCAGCCCGATGCGGTAACCTTGCTTTTTTGCTAATGCTGATGTTGGTTTTTCCCCCAATGGGTTCAGCGACCCTGAGTCTGGTGGACCTGGCAGGCAGTGAGCGCATGGATAAATCACACCCGAAGGGTGATCATCTGCAGGAGGCTCAGGCAATTAACAGCAGCCTTTCTTGCCTTGGGCGTGTAATCAAGTCACTGTCAAAAAAGGTAAGATGCAGTATAGGAGGTTAAAGCCTTTGTGAACGGGACTGGTTCGGCTCCATACCCCTTTTACACCCTATCTAATGGGGAGAACTCCCTTGCTTGTCGAAATAGTACCATGGGATCTCTTGCATCCACCTGAGGGGACAGACGGGGGCCTTGGTTTAACATCTCATCTGAAAGACGGCACCTCTGACAGTTCAGCACTCCCTCAGTACTGCACTGGGAGTGTCGGCCTAGATTTATGGGCTCATGTCTCTGGAGTGGGACAGTGCTGGTCGGTGGAGCTATTTTACCAATAGTCTCTTGTCACTAAAGAGTTCCCTTGTTTTTTCCAGGAATCCCATATCCCCTTCCGGAACAGCAAGCTGACCTACCTGCTGCAGAATAGTTTAGCAGGCAATTCAAAGACGTAAGCTGCTTTCTCCTCCAGTCGGTACAATGATGTTCCATTTATCTAATTTGTGAATTTTTTAAAAAACTGGTAACCTTTTCCTTGCAGGCTGATGTTTGTGAATATCTCCCTTTTGGAAGAGAACTTCAGCGAGTCACTCAATTCCTTGCGCTTTGCCAGTAAGATATGTCGAATTCAAATGGTTCATGCCCCGTGTTGCAGAAACTGGCTGCTAGTGATTATGTACAGTGCGGCACAAATGAGTTTGTGATATTTATATGCTCGCCACTGAGGTTTGACAACAGTACAAGCTGTGACCCAATGACTAACTATTGTGTTGCAGTACAAGTCCTGCCGGACTCGGACCGTGATGGGGCGAGGGAGCCTGACAGGAGAGAGAGCCAGGATTGGATGCTTACCAGGAGAGGGAGCCCAACTGGAGAGAGAGCGGGGCTCGGACTCGGACAGCGAGAGGGAGAGGGAGAGGGAGCTGGGCTCGGAACGTGAGAGGGAGAGGGAGCCCGACTGGAGAGCCGGGCTCGGAATGGACTCAGACCGCTAGAGGGAGAGGGAGACCGACTGGAGAGAGAGCCAGGCTCGGACTCGGACCGCGAGAAGGAGGGGGAGCCCGACTGGAGAGAGAGCAGGGCTCGGACTCGGACTACGAGAGAGAGCCCGACTGGAGAGAGAGCCGGGTTCGGACCGCGAGGGGGAGACGGAGCCCGACTGGAGAGAGCCGGGCTCGGACACGAACCACGAGAGGGAGGGCGAGCCAGGCTCGGACCGCGAGAGGGAGAGGGAGCCCGACTGGTGAGCCGGGCTCGGAACGGACTCAGACCGCGAGATGGAGAGGGAGCCCGACTGGAGAGAGAGCCGGGCTCGGACTCGGACCAGGAGAGCGAGCCTGACTGGAGAGCACGGCGGGCTCGGACTCAGACCGTGAGAGGGAGAGGGAGCCAGACTGACGAGAGAGCCGTGCTCGGACCGCGAGAGGGAGCCCGACTGGAGAGAGAGCCGGACTCGGACCGCGAGATGGAGCCCGACTGGAGAGAGAGCTGGGCTCGGACCATGAGAGCAAGAGTGAGCCCGACTGGAGAGAGAGCCGGGCTCAGGCGTGGACCGCGGGAGGGAGAGGGTGCCCGACTGGAGAGAGAGCCGGACTCGGACCGCGAGATGGAGCCCGACTGGAGAGAGAGCTGGGCTCGGACTCGGACCATGAGAGCAAGAGGGAGCCCGACTGGAGAGAGAGCCGGGCTCAGGCGCGGACCGCGGGAGGGAGAGGGTGCCCGACTGGAGAGAGAGCCGGACTCGGACCGCGAGATGGAGCCCAACTGGAGAGAGAGCTGGGCTCGGACTCGGACCGCAAGAAGGAGTGAGGGCCCGACTGGAGAGAGATCCGGGCTCGGACAATGAGAGAGAGCCCGACTGGAGAGAGAACCGAGCTCGGACTATGAGAGAGAGCCCGACTGAAGAAAGAGCCGGGCTCGGACTCGGACCATGAGAGGGAGAGGGAGCCCGACTGGAGAAAGAGCCGGGCTGGGACTCGGACCATGAGAGGGAGAGGGAGCCCGACTGGAGAAAGAGATGGGATCGGACTCGGACCGCGAGAGGGAGTGGAAGCCGGGCTCGGACGGCGAGAGGGAGAGGGAACCCAACTGGAGAGAGAGAGCCGGGCTCGGACTCGTTCCAGGAGAGGGAGCCTGACTGGAGAGAGAGCCGGGATCGGAGGCTTACCAGGAGAGGGAGAGGGAGCCGGGATCGGACTCGTACCACGAGAGGGAGCCGGGCTCGGACCGTGAGGGGGAGAGGGAACCCGACTGGAGAGAGAGCTGGGATCGGACGCTTACCAGGAGAGGGAGCCCGACTGGAGAGAGAGCCGGGCTCGGACCGTGAGGGGGAGAGGGAGCCCGACTGGAGAGAGAGCTGGGATCGGACGCTTACCAGGAGAGGGAGCCCGACTGGAGAGAGAGCCGGGCTCGGACTCGGACAGAGAGAGGGAGAGGGAGAGGGGCTGGAGAGCCGGGATCGGAACGGACTCAGACCGCGAGATGGAGAGGGAGCCCGACTGGAGAGAGAGCCGGGCTCAGACTAGGATCAGGATAGGGAGCCTGACTGGAGAGAGCGGCGGGCTCGGACTCAGACCACGAGAGGGAGAGGGAGTCTGACTGAAGAGAGAGCCGGGCTCGGACCGCGAGATGGAGCCCGACTGGAGAGAGAGCCGGACTCGGACTGCGAGAGGGAGAGGGAGAGGGAACCCGACTGCAGAGAGAGCCGGGCTCGGACTCGGACCACGGGAGGGAGAGGGTGCCCGACTGGTAAGGGTGCCGGGCTCGGATTTGGACAGCGAGAGGAAGAGGGAGCCTGACAGGAGAGGGAACCGGGCTTGGACTCGGACCGCGAGAGGGAGAGGGAGCCCGACTGGAGAGAGAGAGCCGGACTCGGACAGCGAGAGGGAGCCCGACTGGAGAGAGAGCCGGACTCAGACCGCGATGGGGAGAGGGAGCCTGACTGGAGAAAGAGCCGGGATCGGACTCGTACCAGGAGAGGGAGAGGGAGCCCGACTGGAGAGCCGGGCTCGGAATGGACTCAGACCGCTAGAGGGAGAGGGAGACCGACTGGAGAGAGAGCCAGGCTCGGACTGGGACCGCGAGAGAGAGCCCGAATGGAGAGAAAGTCGGGCTCGGACTCGGACCACGAGAGGGAGACGGAGCCCGACTGGAGAAAGAGCCGGGCTCGGACTCGGACAGCGAGAGGGAGTGGGAGCCTAACTGGAGAGAGAGCCGGACTCGGACCGCGATGGGGAGAGGGAGCCTGACTGGAGAGAGAGCCGGACTCGGACTCGTACCAGGAGAGGGAGCCCGACTGGAGAGAGAACCGGGATCAGACTTGTACCGCGAGAGGGAGAGGGAGCCGGGCTCGGACCGCGAGAGGGAGCCCGACTGGAGAGCCGGGCTCGGAACGGACTCAGACCGCTAGAGGGAGAGGGAGACCGACTGGAGAGAGAGCCAGGCTCTGACCGCGAGAAGGAGAGGGAGCCCGACTTGAGAAATAGCCAGGCTCGGACTCGGACAGTGATGGGGAGAGGGAGCCTGACTGGAGAGAGAGCCGGGATCGGAATTGTACCAGGAGAGGGAGCCCGACTGGAGAGAGTGGCGGGCTCGGACTCAGATCGCGAGAGGGAGAGGGAGCCAGACTGAAGAGAGAGCTGGGCTCGGACTCGGACCATGAGAGTGAGAGTGAGCCTGACTGGAGAAAGAGCTGGGCTCGGACTCGGACCGCGAGAGGGAGAGGGAACCCGACTGGAGAGAGAGCCGGCCTCGGACCGCGACGGTGGGAGGGAGCCTGACTGGAGAGAGAGCCGGGATCGGACTCGTACCAGGAGAGGGAGCCCGACTGGAGAGAGAGCCGGGATTGGACTCGTCACGCTAGAGGGAGAGGGAGCCGGGCTCGGACCGCGAGCCCGAATGGAGAGAGAACCGGGATCGGACACATACCAGGAGAGGGAGCCCAACTGGAGAGAGAGCCGGACCGTGAGATGGAGAGGATGTCAGGGTCACAGCTACACGTTCCTCTGCTGGCTGCAAGTGGGCGGTTTAGGATGCCTCAGTACACTGCTGCCATATCTCTGTACCTCTCTCCTCACCTGTGTCTCATTAGAGTACTGTGAAAGCACTAACCAGAAAACTTGAGTATGCACACCAGATCGGACTTCCCCAGCGCGGTGTTCCGTTTCACCCCGGAGGTTACCGGTGAGGATTGGAGAAGAATTGATCGATATACACAGACGAGAATCCACTTCAATCCAGGTGTCCGAAGGCATCAAGAAGGAACTACCAAACTACCTCAACAAATTTGGGTATGAAGTGCCCCCACTGCCAGAACACATGGCGCAGCTGCGGAAGAAGTTCACCCAACCCCACAAGATGTATTACACGCTCCAGCAACAGAACAAGGACATGAAATAAAGGAGAGGAAATTAAGGTCACCACTTGGTGGGATGACTAACGGGACTGAACATTCTGATCCATCCGTGGATCCGCATAATATCGCGCGCATTAGTCGTGATTCAACTGTCGATTGTTGTCTATCTCCTTCATGACGTCTGGACGGGCCCGGCGAAGGAAAGCCAAAAAGGTTGGCTAAAGCAATAACCCGAGTAAGGGAAAAAGGGGAAAGCACACCTCTTAAACTAGGCCTGTATCATAGTATTTAGAGCAATCAAGACAGGTGGGTCTGTAGGCAGCTAGAGATAGGGAGTATGTACTGGTGCTTTAAACCCAGGCACAGCCAGGTTACTAGGACACAGGGGGAGTATGTCGTGGTGGTTTAAACTAAGGCATAGCCAGGTCACTAGGACACAGCGGGTGTATGTAGTGGTGGTTGAAACCCAGGCACAGCCAGGTCACTAGGGCACAGGGGGAGTATGTAGTGGTGGTTGAAACCCAGGTCACTAGGACACAGGTGACGCCATAAGAGCTTCAATAGTCGGGATGCGACACTTGTGGCTGTCCAGAGGATCCCTGGATATAAAGCCATTAGGTAGAACATCCGGGTGTGGCTGTTGGGGAGGGAAAGGATTCCTGAGCAGGGCCAACAGGAGGGATTGATGTGGGAAGCACAGGTTTAATGGGAATGTTGTTGTAACATGCTGGAGCTATGTTGGAAGCCATGTATTAGGCTGCCACCATAAGTACAAGGCATGATGGGAAGCTTGGCCATCCTGACAGAAGCAATGGGCTGGATTTTGTTACTGGGGCGGGCTGGGGTCGTGTAATCCGCATTTCGTGCTAGCCACCCAATTCTAAATCGATGTGGGAAAATGATGCCATTTTAACTTAATTGGCCAATTGAGTTCCAACGTGTGGGAACCTACAGCCAAGGAGATTACCAATTCGAAAGTCGCCTCTGATGATGTCATCATTGCTGCTGCATTTGAGGTCTGCAACAAGCCTTGCTTCTTCTACAGACTGCCAAGCTCTTGCCCTTGCATGTTAGAGGCACCTGCAGGAAGAATGGCCAGCCGGAGACCTAGGTCTGCACCCCACTTTGATGTTGCCCTGCAGGCTTTAGTAGAGGGAGCAAGAGCAAATAAAGAGGTGCTCTTCCCTTCTTCAGGGAGGAAGAAGCCTCCCCAGCAGACCAAGACTGTGTGGATCTAGGTGGCAGAGGAGGTCAACTCTCAATAACCCGCAGAAGCTGGGTTCAGTTCAGGAAGAGATTTCATGACCCTCTGTGCACTGGAAAAGTGAGTATGAATTTCCCATCACCCTCAATCTGATCCCCATTGCCTTTCCTCACCAGCACTCAGCTTTAGCAATCTCTTTCTCCACATCCCACTGGACACTGACATCCATGCACCCTTACCCATTCCCTCTCTATGGTCACATTCACCTAACTATTCGACTATGCAGCCCTCACACTTCCTATCACTGTGATGCAATTACAACTTACAACACACAGGGAGGGCTCTTGGTCTTGCCACCTCACTTCATCTTTGTCTCCTTCTAAACATCTATGCTATGGAGTCTCTCCACTCATTCCTTCATTTTCAATCAAACTCCACACGTCTCCCTCATTGCAGGAAGAGAGAGCTCACAATAAGAGGGAAAGAGCAACGACAGGAGGAGGGCCACCCTCAGTAGCCCAGCTCACCCTCTGGGAGGAGGCGGTCCTGGATGTCGTGGGAGTGGAGGAAGATTCCAAGGGGGGAGACATGGACAGACGGGCACAATACAGCAAGCTGGTGACAGAATAGTTTTCCATCTCTCTCACTGACATTGCATGAGTCGCTGATAATGATTCTGAAGCTCTAACAGATGGACATATGATCACCTGCAATATGCATGTAACCTTGGCCTCATCTGACTCTTTCCTTTACTGCCCCACAGGACCATTGCAAGCATCCGTCCCCACTAGCCAGGAGGAAGAGCATGAGCCTCAAGACTCCTCAGAGGAAGCTGCAACCTCTGAGGGCGCAGCGTCAGCCGAATTCACTGCACCCAGCACCAGCGCAGACACTCACACCTCGGAGGGAACATCGCGAGATAGTGTTGTCACCTGGTGTATCACAGCTCACAAGTGAGCATCAGCAGATTGTGGAGACAGGGACAGCAGTGGAGAGTCCTAGTCAGAGGGTGCAGGAATCTGCCAGCTCGGCTCAGCTGCATGTCGACCCTCTGCCTCTGGGTCCATCCATAAGATCAGCAGTGCTGGAACTCCAGGAACAGATGCAGGAGTCTCTGGCAGGTTTTGTCTCCAGGGTCACTGCAAGTGTGGAGCAAATGGAGGAGTCCATTGCAAACATGAGCAGAGCCTTTGTGGAGTCATTCACGCATGAACGCATCACCATGGAAAAAATGGCAACCTCCACGGACGTGATAATTCACCAAAGTGCAGAAAGCATGGTGAGTGTTCTGAATAGAATGACAGCTCTGGAGGAGCGATGATCATCTATTGAACAGAGTAACCAGATCTTCACGGAAGTCCTTCTGAGTAGGACTGCCAGTGCAGATATGTGTCCCCATGGCCCCCCTGATGTGCAGCAAGGTGCTCGCCAGCCACTTGCAGGCGCTGAGGGGGACCGGACCAGATGTGCACAGCAAACCACGACGATTCTGGAGACCCTGGCTGCCGAGTACTGCAGGGCTCCACCTGATCTATCCAGGCATCTGAAGCGCATCTTCAGCAAACCGATGGTTTGCTCGATTATGGCTCTGGTGGACATGTGGCTGGAGTTGTAGCGCTCCTCTACTTCGTTTGATGGGCTCTTCAATGGCGTCATTACCCTTGTCCTCAGGGGATAGCTCTTGTCTCCAAGTAGCCATCCGTTAAGTTGGTCTGGTAGACTGAATTGCGGAGGCACACCAGACTGGCGCAGTATGAAGGAGTCATGGCAACTGCCAGGGTACTTGACACAAACAGGCAAAATTTCCTTCTTGTGGTCACACACCAGCTGAACTTTAAGGGCGTGGAAGCCCTTGCGGTTGACAAAAATACCTGGATTGCGATGGGGTGCCTTAAGGGCCACGTGTGCAGTCAATGACGCCCTGCATCCTTGGAAAGCCTGCCAGATTATTTAATCCAACCGCACGTGCCGTGACACTTGCTTGACCCTGGGTGAAATGGATGTGATTGTGTGCGATGGCAAAGAGGGCATCGGTTGGTGTTGGGGCTCATGGCCCAATTTCAGAGGACCAAGGTGACAGTATAAACGGCACCCATGTTTATGGAATAGATGGCAGTTCAGGTAGAGATCAGAGGAGCAAGCTGTCAATGCTGTGATTGGTTCTACCAATGAGGTGAGACTAGATGGCAACTTTGCTGGAAACATTTGCCACCTGTCAAAAGCTAAGTCTGTGCTGAGAATGCAGTCACAACAGCTTCTGCCTGAGGAAAGTGATCAGCTGCGAGGTGGGAGCTTTTATCGTACATTTCATGCCAACATCGAATCAGCTGGATCAATGGCCACTCAACTCCTGCCTCAGGCCAACAGATGTGGTTCCGGAGCTGTGTGAATCCCGCAGGCAGCCAGGGAAATTAGAAAGTTAGTCTGAAAAAGGTGCTCAAGGGTCTGACAACTACCCGTTAATGATTTGAATTAGGTCGCCCACCTCTGCCTGTCTGGTTGCTGCTGCACCAGCAACGCACCCTTGGGAAAGGCCGGTGCCGGTGTGATGGCAGGTTCCTGACCTGCTGCAACTTTTCAAATTTCCCAGCCAACCCGCCTCCAATCACCTGCACAGACCCCTACTGTTGGGTGCCAGACCCCATTTATAGTTCGGGCTTGAATGGCTGCATTACATGAATATCTCCAGAGCTCCCTCAGACTTCGGCCCTTGACTCCAGGGGGCAGGGGATGCTTCTTTGAAGCAATGTGGAATAAATCAGCAAACTGGTGGGGTGGGGGAAGACAGGAAGGCGCCAATAAAGAGGAAAACAGTACCCGAGCTGCTACCAGCAGAGACATGGCTGCACACAGGAACAGACCGAATCCACCTCCCCCAACTGACCCGACAACACTTAAGATCCCTGTACCACGTCGGAGATACGTGGTGTGGGTGGGCGGGGGAAATACGGAGCGTGGTGGGGGATTCAGTTGTTGAGAATGCCTAAACAGCAAACTAAAAAGCACTTGCATTTATATAGCGCCTTTCACAACCTCACAGCCAATGAGTTACTTTTCCAGTCTAGTCACTGCTGCAACTGACGAAACAGCAGCCAATTCACACACAGCAAGATCCCAGAAACAGCAATTAGAAAGCCAACTGATCTATTTTCAGTGTTGTTGGTTGAGGGACAATATTGGCTCAGGACACTGGGGAGAACACCCTCTGCTCTTAGAAATAATGTTGAGATCTTTTACACCCACCAGAGGACAGATGGGGGCCTCTGTTTAACAGCTTATCTGAAAGAAGACACCTCCGACAGTGCAACACTCCCTCAGCACTGCACTGGGAGTGTCAGCCTGGATTATGGGCTCAAGTTCTGGAGTGGCCTCAATTGCTGAGCATATATATAACCTGTGGTGTATGTGCCTTTAAGAGCCCCTGTGCACTGTAATGCCGGTAGTGGCCACTCAGGCTATATAAGCCTGTATAGTGTCTTGTGTACATAGATACATAGAAGATAGGAGCAGGAGTAGGCCATTCGGCCCTTCGTGCCTGCTCCGCCATTTAATGAGATCATGGCTGATCCTTTAATTCAGTATCCCGTCCCCGCCTTCTCTCCGTAACCCTTAACCCCTTTTGCCCGTAGAAATATATCTAATTCCCTCTTAAATATATTTAATGAGCTGGCGTACACTGCCCTCTGTGGCAATGAGTTCCACAGGTTCACCACTCTCTGAGTGAAGAAATTCCCCCTCATCTCTGTCCTAAATGGTTTAGCCCTTATCCTTAAATTATGTCCTCTAGTTCTGTTCTCACCCGCCAAGGGAAACATTCCTTCTGCATCCAGTCTGTCTAGACCTGTCAGAATTTTATACACTTCTATGAGGTCCCCTCTCAATCTTCTAAACTCCAGTGTGTACATCCCTAAACTACATAGTCTCTCCTCATAGGTCATTCCCGCCATTCCTGGTATCAGCCTGGTGAATCGCCGCTGCACCCCCTCCATGGCAAGAACATCCTTCCTCAGATGAGGCGACCAAAACTGTACACAGTACTCGAGGTGTGGTCTCACCAGTGCCCTGTACAGCTGCAGCAAGGTATCCCTGTTCCTGTATTCTAACCCTTTTGCTATGAAGGCCAGCATACCGTTTGCCTTCTTGACCGCCTGTTGCACCTGCATGCTCGCCTTCAGTGACTGGTGTACAAGAACACCCAGGTCTCTCTGTACTTCCCCCTCTCCCAATCTATTGCCATTTAAATAATAATTTGCCCTCCCGTTCCTGCACCCAAGGTGGATAACTTCGCACTTGTCCACATTATAGTGCATCTGCCATTTATCCGCCCAATCGCCCAGTCTGTCCAAATCGCTCTGGAGCTTCCTGGTCTCTTCCTCTGAGCCCACCCCACCTCCTAGTTTAGTGTCGTCTGCAAA
The DNA here is from genome assembly GCF_052327205.1 of Somniosus microcephalus. Classification (NCBI taxonomy): domain Eukaryota; kingdom Metazoa; phylum Chordata; class Chondrichthyes; order Squaliformes; family Somniosidae; genus Somniosus; species Somniosus microcephalus. The sequence continues at coordinate 3,412,727 of NW_028225184.1, forward strand.
TTTGGAAATGCTGCATCCGACTCCCTGATCCAGGTCATTAATGTAAATTGTGAACAGCTGGGGGCCCAGGACAGATCCCTGTGGTACCCCACTTGTTACTGCCTGCCATTCAGAAAATGAGCCGTTTATTCCAACTCTCTGTTTTCTATCTGACAGCCAGTTCCCTATCCACGCCAAAACTTTCCCCTTTATCCCATGAGCCTCAATTTTCCATGCTAATCTTTTATGTGGGACCTTATCGAAGGCCTTTTGGAAGTCCAGGTACACCACATCTACTGGCTCTCCCCCATCTATTCTACCAGTTACTCCCTCAAAAAATTCCAATAGATTAGTCAAGCACGATTTACCCTTTGTAAATCCATGTTGACTCTGTCCTATCCTGTCCCCATTTGCTAAGTGCTCCGCTATTTCATCCTTAATGATGGACTCCAGCATTTTGCCCACAACTGATGTAAGGCTTACAGGTCTGTAATTACCTGCTTTTTCCCTACCCCCCTTTTTGAATAGTGGGGTAACGTTAGCTACCCTCCAATCCATCGGCACTGTTCCCGAGTCTAATGAATTCTGAAAAATCATCCTTAGTGCATCCGCTATCTCTAGGGCCACCTCCTTCAGTACCCTAGGATGCATGTTATCAGGCCCTGGGGATTTGTCCACCTTCAATCCCTTTAGCTTCCTTAACACCATATCCTTAGAGATATTGATTTGCGTCAGTTCCTCCTTTGCCAATGTCCCTATTTTTCCCGATATCCCAGGGAGGTTTTTTGTGTCTTCCTTCGTAAAGACTGACCCAAAGTATGCATTTAGTTGATCTGCCATTTCCTTATTTCCCATTATATATTCCCCCGTATCTGACTGCAATGGACCAACTTTGGTTTTCACCAGTCTTTTCCTTTTGATATATTTATAAAAGCTTTTGGAGTTAGTTTTTATATTTTCCGCCAGCTTGTTTTCGTAAGCTATTTTGCCCCTCTTGATCATGCCCTTTGCCCTCCTTTGCTCTATCTTAAACTGTTCCCAATCTTCCGCTCTGGCGCTTTTTTTGGCTATTTTATACGCCCTATCTTTGGATTTTATGCTGTCTCTAATTTCCCCTGTTATCCACGGTTGAGTCACCTTTTTAGATTTCCTTTTATGCCAGATTGGTATAAACAATTTTTGCAATTTTGTCATTCTATCTTTAAATGTTTCCTCCAGACTTTGTTCACCTCCAGACTTTGTTCAGTAAACACCTGTTAAACCAACTCCTGCATTCCGTGTCTCCATTAACACATGGATACAACATAACCCTAACCCAAATCTACAACTAGATAAAAAAAACAAGTTGAGGTAACCCCTCAGACTAGCAATGTATGGCACGAATGTACGTTAATCACTTGACAACCACGAACAGCAGCATTTCAAGGTGCACAGATCCCCCTCAACCAAGTCTTCAACTTGGCAACTTTCCTCGCTGGGGTTGAGTGAAGGAACTGGTTTCGGAGAGTCAGCAATGGCCAGCACAGTGAATCAGGAAGTGTTGTGGAAAAGACTACTTAAGAGCAGTGGAGTTATTGGACATCTTCCCAAGCCATTAACCAAGAACCCACTCCCTCACAATGATAGTGAGCAGATGGAGAATCCGATAGAAGGTTGTATTAATTCTCATGTAGTGGACACCTTCCCCTCGAGTCACTTTTTGTATCTGGTTTCCAATTTAGTGCTGCATATTCGTACATGAGATGAAGATTCCCATTCCCTGTTCATCCGTCAGGAAGCTCACCACCACCACCCAGGACAGAGCAGTTCACCTAGTCAGCAGTCCTGCCACTAGACTCACTATCCACCCTCTACCAGTGGTGCTGTGTGGCTGCTGCATGTCCAACCCACTGGGAGCAGTGTAGCAAGGTTACTGCCCTCCGTGACCTCTACCAGCAAGGACAAGAGAAGCAATGTTGTGGGACCATCACCTCCAAGGTCACACACCATCCTCACTTGGTGAAATAACACTCTTCCTTCATTAGTCAGGTCAAAGAGTTGGAATTCCTCAACCCAACACCATTGCCACAAAGACCACAGCTGTTCAAGGTAGCCCACCACCTTCAGGACTAGGGATGGGCTATAAATGCCAGCCGGTTCAGCGACACCCACATCCTGAACAAAAAGCTGATCCTAGCTTTCCTCAGGGCTTTGCTGCAATCAGTTCCCAGGAAGAGTCATTGACAGACAGTAGAGGCAGCAAGATCCTTGGCTTGAGGGATATGGCGAGAAGGTGGCGCCAAGAGAGAAACAGGCTTGTTGGGTCTAATGGCCTTTTCCTGTTCCTAAAAATTCTTGTGTCCTTGTGGCTTCTCTGCACACCCAAAGAATATAGCAAAAGTGATGCACACAATAGTTAACCAGCCACAAAGATCCAATGGCACTATTTTGAAGAGCAGGGGAGTTATCCCTGGTGTTCTGGCCAATATTTATCCCTCAGTTCATTATAAAACAAATGATCTGGTCATTATCTTATTGCTGTTGGTGCGACCTTGCCATGCATAAATTGGCTGCCTGTAAAGCACCTGAGACATGCTGAAAAAGATTCTTTACTAGATGATCTAAAAACCCTTCCAATTCCAATGACCCCAAAATGTAGAGAAATTGCTAGAATTAGACAGACATTCAGGAAACTTAACAGCACTGGGTAAAATGGGCAAGAGGCCATATGAAGCTCGACCAAGGTGAATTTTGCTGAGGGTATGGTGGCCTAGTGATTCTGGTGCTGGACTAGCAAACCAGTACTTGAGTTCAAATCTGTCCATGGCAAATTGAATTTGAATGGGCTGGTTGGAAGCTAACAGATTGTTGTAAAACCCCAATGATTCATTCCTGTTAAAATTAAAAACCAGCTTTATTTTTCAAAACTGCAGCCCAAGAATTGGTCTCCAGGAACTGGTTTCAGCAAGTGCATGAAGGTTTAGGGGCAGGAGTGCTCAGAGTCTAGGATTCATCGGAATTCAAGACTAAAATTCCATCTCAAAATATGGTCCAGTTGCCTCAAATGGATCTCCATTTCATCAAAAAGCCAAATTATTTACAATAACTCAGCACATTGTCAGGTAGCAGCGAATGCTCAAATCACAAAGCTGGTGGTCTGGTTCAGAAAGGCTAATGGAATGTTGGCCTTCAGCTTGAAGTTTGGAATTCACAGAGTGAGGAAGAGATATTTTGATTGCACAGAGTCTTGGTCAGACTCTATCTGGACACTGCGTTCAGTCCTGGGCCCCGCACCCCAGGAAAATACATATCGGCCTTTGAGGGGGAGGAGTGCAGATTCACCAGAATGATACCGGGTTTAAAGAGTTCAATTATGGAGGACAGGTTGCACAGACTTGTGTATTCCCTAGAGTTTAGAAGGTTGATCTAAATAGTTGCTTAAAAAGTGAAGGATTTGTATAGGTAGAGAGAAAAACACAAAATTTCTACTGGTGGGAAATCCAGAACGAGGCCATAATCTTCAAGCTCAGTCATTTAAGAGTGAAATCAGGAAGCACATTAGTGGAAATCTGCAACTTTCCCCCAAAGGCTGCAGTCAATTGAAATTGAATACAGATCAATAGATTTTTGTTGTTGGGTGAAGTAGAGATGTGGAGCAAAGGAAGGTAAATAGAATGAGGTTCACATCAGCCATGATTTAATAGAATAGCAGGTTCAAGGGGATGAATAGCCTCCTCCTGTCCCGATGTGTGACCTCCAACAGCTTAAAATGGCGGCACGCACGGACACAGCGGCTTTGTCTCTCCCGAGACTGAGCGTTTTCACTCTCTTCTGGACTCTGCTGATACGGGAATTGAGGACAGACCTACTGTACAGCCGGCAGACGCTCCTCGACATCGGGGCGGACTGCGTGCGGCTCACACGCGGCGCCATCGATCTGCCTCCCGACATCCCCCGACCCCCGGGAATTTGACAGTCAGATAAGGAGATATTAGGAGAGTTACATTTTAAGGAATGTCTGAAAGGAAGAGAGAGAGAGAGAGAGAGAGGGGAGGGGTTTAGAAGATAACAGTGTTCCAGGGAGCAATGCTAAGATGGAATCCATATGTACACAGTTCAGCAATAGGAAGGAAGATAGCACAATTCCCAGTGGGTTTTGCAGGCCAGTCAGCAGTTGAGGTGAGATAGAGGGGTGGCTGGGTAAACTAGTTGTGACGGATGCAATTTTGGGGAGATTCAAAATATTTCCTTTACTTTCTAAAAATGATGGTGGAAGTGAAGTTTTCATGTACTAGAGGAGGATGTGGGCCCACAGTTAGAGATCACTGTAGAGAAGGATTTGGATCTGGCTAAAGTAGCCGAGGTGGAGAAGTCACTGGGCTCAGAAATAATGCACCCCAGACTGTTAGAGGAAGTCAGAGAGGAGATAGGAGGGACTGACCACAGCATTTCAACCCACGTTTAATATCAAAAATATACAGGTGGACTGAAGAAGCCCAAGTGATGTTTCTGTTCTAATGTGGAGAGCGGATTACCCTGGTAACCAGAGACCATTGTGTAGAAACGCCACCAAATCTGTTAATCCAGGTCGAATTAGCAAGCATTTAGCAAGGAGGATGAGGGGAGGCTAGAATGGATTAGCTGTAGAAAAGTCGTATATGACAATTTTACGAACAATGAAGGACAGGTGAAGACCCTTTGGTCCATCCAGACTTTCCCAGACAATTGCAATGCTTTGTCATACTTTGTTCTAGCTATCCCAAACCAAACCATGGCTGATGTGAAAAAAACAGGCCAATTTGGGGGATTAAAATAGGGGAAATTCCTCTCCGACCCATCTAGGCGATTGAAACTAGTCCAGCAAATCAATCTTACACTGAATTCCCAGAAGTGTCTTCCTGTTGTAAGCGGTAATGTCCGCACCAAACAGGAACCGGTCCAGTTCTCACCTGAAGGAATTCACCGAGTCAGTGTCCACCGCCAGAGAAGGTATCCTGTTCCAGAGGTCGTCTATTCTCTGGGAAAAGAACCACCTCCTGACATTGAACTTAAATCTGGCCTTGCACAACTTAAAATGGTGACCCCTGGCCCTCCGTAAGCTATGTAATTGGAACAAAGTGGCAAATGGAACACAATCGATTCCCATCATATAAACCTCAATCAGATCACCGCTTAGTCTTTGCTTCTTGTAATGAAATCTGTTTGTCTTTATCCTGTACTCATTTTGCACTCATGTATATTACCCTCCCCCACTGTGCATAGTTTCACTTCCTCTTTCCCGACTAACCTGGGAGGTTCCAGGTCTTGGCAATTGGCTCCGCCCCTGACTTCGCTTCCATAAAGATCCCAGGATCTGTATGACTCATTCCTGTGAACCAGTCGGCGTGTTGAGATGTTAGCTCTGACCTTAGTGATTAAAAGCCAACTTGTTTAAGTCTATAACTTGTAGTTTTGTGGTTATTGAAGGCCCATCAATTTTAATCACTAAAGAATACTAGGATGGATCGACTCCTAAAACCAGAGCGTCTGGACTTGGATCCACATTCTGCTGAAGCATCAAATCAATTTGGACACTGGCTGAAATGCTTCAAATTCTTCGCGGGGGCCTCATCCACTAGCGAGGTAGATAAACTGAGTCTACTGACTACTCGCGCAAGTCATCGGATTTATTCGTTCATCCGGGACGCCACCTCTTACATGGAGGCCATCACTATCCTGAAGGCCCAATACCAGAGGCCGGTAAACAAAGTGTACGCCACACATCTGCTGGCTACACGCAGGCAGCGACCAGAGGAATCAATGGACGATTTCTTACAGGGCCTAAAGGACCTGGTCCGGGACTGTAACTGCAAGGCCGTGATGGCGAACGCGTACTCTGACGAATTGGTCCGCGATTCGTTCATCACGGGCCTCAAATAGAATTATATCCGGCAGAAACTGCTGGAGGTGGTGGTCCTGGACTTAAAAAAGGCAGTGGCCACTGCACGATCGCTGGACGTGGCCCAGAAAAACTCTGAATCTTATTCTTCTGGCCATGCGGCCCTCACCGCCTCGTGCGCACCGAGGGGGCCGCCATCTTCCCCATCCAGGTCTCAGACCAGCTCTACGCCGCCGGAGTCCCCACACAGAAGTTCACCCAGGAGTCCTACTACAGCGGCAATGTCTCGAGACCCGAAATGCTACTTCTGCGACCAGGCCAAGCACCCCAGACAACGATGCCCAGCGAAGGACGCTACATGCTTCAAATGTAAGAAAAAGGGGCATTTTAGCAAAGTCTGCAGGGGGAATTCGATTTCCAACTCAGTCACCACGTCGTGCGTGCCGTGCAGGCCGCCATCTTGGGATCCACCATCTTTTCCTGACTCAACGGCCGCCCAGGGCCCAACAGTGCCTTCGATCATGGTGGATCAATCCAGGCCACACCCGTTGACAAAATCCATGATGGACATACAGGTAAACGGGAATTTAACGAAATGTTTAATTGACTGTGGGAGTACCAAGAGTTTTATCCACCCTAGCCTGGTACGGTGGCACTCATTAACGGTAACCCCTACACGGAGCAGAATTGCTATGGCTGCTACGCCCCACACTTCGGACATTTTGGGCTACTGTGTGGTAACACTGACTGTAAAAGGCATGGACTACAAGGATTTTAAACTCCTCGTGATGCCAGAACTCTGTTAATGTAATCTTGGGCCTGGACTTCCAGTGCCACCACGAAAGTGTCATGCTAGCATATGGCGGGTCCCAGCCGCCACTCAGTCTGTGGCCTATCAACCTTAAAAATCAGCCCGCCCTCTTTATTCGCTAATCTCGCTCCGAACTGTAGGCCCATAGTGACCAAAAGTAGACGGTACAGTCTGAAAGACAGACACTTTATCAAGGCGGAAGTGGACAGACTCCTGCGGGAAGGCATTATTGAATGCAGTACCAGCCTGTGGCGTGCCCAAGTAGTCATAGTTAAAAATAGTGAAAAGAAACGGATGGTAATTGACTACAGCCAGACTGTTAATATTTATACCCAGCTGGATGCCTACCCTTTACCCCGCATATCAGAAATGGTCAACCAGATTGCGCAATACCGAGTCTTCTCGACTATCGACCTCAAATCCGCGTATCACCAGCTCCCCATTAGAATGGAGGACCACCCATACACCACCTTCGAGGCGAACGGGCGCCTCTACCATTTTCCAGAGTGCCCTTCGGGGTATCAAATGGGGTCTCGGTCTTCCAACGTGAGATGGACAGCATGGTTGATGAGAATAAACTACAAGCTACCTACCCCTATCTGGACGCACAACCAGCAAGACCACGATCTAAATCTTGCGAGATTTTTAAAAACTGCCCTAAAGCTGAATCTAACCTACAACGAAGACAAATGTGTCTTCAACACAACCCGTCTCTGTATCCTCGGCTGTGTGGTGGAAGATGGGGTAATTGGACCGGACCCTGACCGATTACGCCCCCTAAAAGGAACTGCCCCTGCCACACAATCCCAAAGCTTTAAAAAAGGTGCCTGGGATTTTTTTCATATTATGCCCAATGGGTGCCCAATTACTCTGATAAGGCCCGACCCCTCATTAAATCGACGTCCTTCCCACTATCAGCTGAAGCTCGGGAGGCTTTCATCAGTATTAAACAGGACATTAAAAAGGGCTGCAGTGTGTGCAGTGGACGAATGCATTCCCTTTCAAGTTGAAAGCGATGCATCAGACTTCGCCTTAGCTGCGACCCTCAATCAGGCTGGGAGACCTGTGGCCTTCTGCTCCCGAACCCTTCAGGGACCTGAAATCAGGCACTCTTCTGTCGAGAAGGAGGCACAGGCTATAGTGGAGGCAGTGCGGCACTGGAGACACTACCTAGCCGGCAAACGTTTCACCCTACTCACCGACCAGTGGTCGGTGGCTTTCATGTTTAATAACAAAAGGGGGAAACAAAATACTCAGGTGGAGGATCGAACTATCCACGTTCGACTATGATATTATGTACAGGCCGAGAGCCCTTAATGAACCCCCAGACGCCCTATCGTGGGGAATGTGTGCCAGCATTCATACGGACAAACTACAGGGTCTCCACAATGACCTCGGTCACCCAGGGGTCACCCGACTATACCATTTTATAAAGTCCCGCAATCTGCCCCACTCCATCGAGGTGGTCAGGGCAATGACCAGAGCCTGCCGCATCTGTGCAGAATGCAAGCCTCGTTTCTACAGGCCTGACCGTGTACACCTTATCAAAGCCACACGGCCATTCGAGCGCCTAAGTCTGGACTTCAAGGGACCCCCTTCCCTCTGCCGACCATAACGTATACTTCCTCAATATCATTGATGAATATTCCCGCTTCCCCTTCACCATTCCATGCCCAGACATGACCAGTGCCACGGTCATCAAGTGTCTCTGTAATCTATTCTGCATGTTTGGCATGCCGAACTACATAAACAGCGATAGGGGGACGTCATTCTTGAGTGACGAGCTGCGCCAGTTCTTGCTCTCGAAGGGGATAGCCACTAGCAGAACCACTAGCCTCAACCCCCGGGGTAATGGGCAAGTGGAAAGGGAGAATGCTACTGTTTGGAAGGCTGTCACGTTAGCCTTAAAGTTAAAAGGCCTTCCGACCTCCCGCTGGCAGGAAGTCCTCCCAGACGTGCTCCACTCCATAAGGTCTGTTATGTACTGCCACTAACGCTACGCCTCACGAAAAGATGTTCGTTTTCCCCCGGAAATCCACCTTGGGCATATCTCTACCCGCGTGGCTGACGTCTCCGGGGACAGTACTATTGCGGAAGCACGTGAGAGGCCATAAAACAGACCCCCTTGTGGAAAAGGTACAGCTCCTCCATGCAAACCCTCAGTACGCCTATATCGAATACTCTGACGGGCGAGAGGACACTGTTTCCATAAAAGACCTCGCTCCCTTGGGGAGCGGAGAGAACGATGGGAGACTACCCGATGAAGACCTACATTACAAACAGACAGGACGCCCAGAGATATCAATACCCAACTTTAACCTGGAGGACACTGCAGATAAACTGGAAGACACTGTGGAGGCCCGGACAGCAGAGGAACCAGAATCCACTCCCCTAGAGGCAACCCAACTGGCTTTGCGCCGATCACGGAGAACTGCAAAACCTCCTGACAGACTCACTTATAACAACTTTTAAGAAACATTACCCCGATGGACTAAATCTATAGATGGGGTGAATGTAATGAAATCTGTTTGTCTTGATCCTGTATTCGTTTTGCACTCATGTATATTACCCTCCCCCACTGTGTATAGTTTCACTTCCTCTTTCCCGACTAACCTGGGAGGTTCCAGGTCTTGGCTCTTGGCTCCGCCCCTGACTTCTCTTCCATAAAGATCCCAGGATCTGTATGACTCATTCCTGTGAACCAGTCAGCGTGTTGAGACGTTAGCTCTGATCTTAGTGATTAAAAGCCAACTTGTTTAAGTCTATAACTTCTAGTTTTGTGGTTATTGAAGGCCCATCACTTCTCTAAAGTGTAGAGTCCAAATTCTTAGCCTATCTTGATAACGAAGTTGCTTTATACTGGGAATTAGTCTAATGTCCCTCCTCTGCAACAGGTTCAAAGCCCCAATATCACCCAACTTATGTGGGGACCATAACTGGACACAGTATTCCAAGTGAAGCCTTACCAAAGTCTTGTACTAGGACAGAATAGGTCGCCTTATACCCTACTGTCCTATGAATGCACCCCAATATTTCCTTTGTTCTAGCTATCACTTCACGGCATTGCTCCTGTACCTTTAGAGATGTATACACTAGAATGCCTGGATCTTCCTTTCTCCCCCTTATTTAATGCCATGAAGGGTGTATGAATGTTGAGCACTCGCACTGCCCACAGGCATAACACGGCACTTATCTAAGCTAAACATCATTTGCTAGTCATGTGCCCAATCTCCTAACACATTAAGATGCAGTTTTGTGGAGCCGTGACTATACAGGTTGGTGGAATTTTGTACATGCGGTGTATGTGGGTTATCAGAAGGTGTTTGATAATGTGGCTCACCAGAAGGTGTTTGATAATGTGGCTCCCAGGAAGCTGTAGCCATTTGGTATACGATGACATGTAGCCACCTGGGTAGAAAGTGGATAATGTGTTTAGTTTTCTCCATTTGTGTTCACAGATCCGAACTCTACAATCACGGAGTTCTTGACAAAGTGCGACGATTACCAGCTGTTCAAGTTCACGAAATTCTACTGGGACAGACTGGAACAGGCGATTGAAGGAGGGGTGGATGGAGTCAGCTTATTGTTAACATACGAGGGGCATTTCAGTGGACAAGAACATTGGGTAAGTGGGAGGGACACAGAATGAGTCTGGATTATTTAAACATCACAGAACGGACAGGATATCAAATCTTAGAATCACAGAATGTTACCGAAGAGATACTCGTCAAATAGGAACTAAATAGATAAACTGAAAATATTGTGAATCTGAAACAATGATATGAAGAGGTGAAAATGCCCAGCGGCTCCGTCAGTATCTGTACAAAGGACAGGGGAACGGTTCGGGTATAACTCTTTGTGGACTGAAAACAAAGGGAACAGTTTTAGTGGGACTGGGAAAAGGAGAGGCCAGAGGCAACAGACAGGAATTACAGGGAACGTCATGAGTTTACTGACCTGGAAACTACTTAAAGTTCCTGACACAAAAACCACCTGACACGACCCCAGCCCGCCCCACTGGCAAAATCCAACCCTATATCTATACAGCTAAGGAATAGGAAGGGCAATAGCACATTTCGCGGTGGATTTTGCAGTCTATCGAGCAGTGCAGATGAGATAGAGGGAGGACTGTGTTGTGAGTAAACTCCTGGAATCTCTATTTGAATGTCAAATTCGTGAACATTTATTGATAGAGGGGATGATCGCGGTGGCTCGAACTGATAAGCTGTAGGCAAGTCGTGTTTGACAAATTTTCACACTGTTTTTAAGAATTTTCGATATAGATCGATGGAATGAAACACGTGATGTATATGGGTTTTCAGAAGGTGTTTGTTAATGTGGTTCTGTAATTCGGGGCCACTATGTCTAGATCTGTGTTTATATGGTCAATCATACATGTATTTCTGTGCTTTGGCAACATAAGATCTATCTCGTCATGCCAATAAAGTAATTTGAATTGAATTGAATTGAATTGAGTGAAAAGTGAAAAGAGATGGAGGCGTCTCACTCACTCTCCGGAAAGGTTTAACAACAGGCTCGGTGTCCTGGGATCTGAGGGATTCACATCAGGGAGGCACTACTGGGAAAAAGATTGAGTGGGATCAGGGAGTGGCCCGAGAGTCCATTGACAGGAAAGGCTATGTGGTAGCGGTACCAGAATCTGGACACTGAATACTGGCTGAGGAATGGAAATTAATACAAGGCTCTCACTTCACCGTCTACCCGCCTCACCCAGAGTGTGAAGCCCCGGAAGATCGGGGTGTACCTGGACTATGAGGCTGGACAGGTGTCATTTTACAATGCGGACAACATGTACAATCTCCACACGTTCACTGAGAAAGTCCACCCTTACATCAGTCCCTGTTTACATGAGGGTGGGAAAAATGCAGAACCGAAGAAAATCTACTGGATTGGAATTTATTAATTGCTTTCATTTCCTATGGCTTGATTATAGATTCTCTCTCCTGGTCTGGTGTAATAAACAGTTCCTGTTAATCAGTTTGTAATCAAAGTGTAATTAACACAGCACCAAGCAATTGAGCTCAACAGTTTCTAGTACTATGTCGGTGTGTTTTGGAACAAGTTATTCTAACCCACTGACTTACTCTTTGCGGGAGGAGTGAAAGGCTGCGATGTGATGTAGTGTCACCTGTTTATGGGATACAGGGGGAGAGAGGTGGTCAATGGCGGTGAAAAATCACCCAGTGATGTGGGACCAGGGGATCCTATAGTCAGACTGGAGGTGGGCACAAGTCAGAGTGACTGGTCTCTGCAACTTTATCGATGACCAAAGGGGGTGAGATTCACCTTGGGCAGTTCTGCAAAATGGGTGACAACCAATCAGCAGCCCATTTTACAACCTGTGGGAAAGAATATTGGGCGGAGTGTGAAATGGGCAGCAGATGCGCCTGTTTTGCGCTACCTGCCAAGACAAATTTCACCCTCTGTGTTGCTACAGGTCAGCACAGGGCACTAATGACATCACTGCCCTGAAGTTAAAAACATTTGATGCAACAATTGAAGAAGTGACAGAGTGGGCACTTCACCATTTGATGATGATCAGTGTACCATTCTCTTCAATCTGAGTGTTCGGACTGAGAATCAACATTGTGCACTGGGGCAGTCTGCAGGACCGGCTCTCTGACCTGCCATAGAAACTGTCCGATTGAGTGCTTTAAGGAGAGTGTGGCTACTCCTCGCTGTCAGTATGTGTACAGGCCTGCGGGAAGGTGACAAGGTCAGGCCCTGATCACCGGCCGAGTGTTGAGCCGCCAGCCTTTTTATCTGCACTAAATTGTCCTTATCACTGGACAATGTCAAAATGTCAATTTACTGATAGTCACTTGTCAATGAGAAAACCTGTCTATGTAAGTGATTGTCAATTATCAATAAATCAATCAGATAGAAATCCAGAAGAGGCATTGAATGTCAATCCCAGTGTAAACTTGGTGTGGTCTGCAGCCCTTTTGGATTCTGGGTCCAAGTGTTGTGGGTTCCAGCTCCACTCCTGGATTCTAGCCAATGATCGAGGCTGACATTCTGATCCCCACTGATTCACCACCTCCATTCAAACATTACAGGCACTGAGTGACACCCACAGTGGCGGCTCACATTGCGCTCTCCAGGCCCTGATTCCCTGCTCAAATCATTCCTGCCCATAACACACAGGAAAGATCTCCAACTTATCCCCAAGCTCGGTTGTCAGGCGGGTCTCTAGCGGCCTAACCAGCGATCCTTAAAGGCAGTGCTGGAGGCTGCCCAGGGAAAGATAATCAGACAATGGTTTCATTTCGGGGGCGTGAGGAGAATCAGGAATGCTCCTCCCCATTCCACAGAAAGTGTCAGCACCATTTGCAGTTAGTGTTTGTTGGGAGCAGGGATGCCATCAAACTTAGTTCTCTGACCTCAGTCACCAGTGAGAGCTGGATTGACATGAGATACAGTGGGACCTGATATCCTCGGTCGATTTGACATAATAGTAAGCAGTATTCTGCACAGGGAGGGGCACAAGTTGGGACGTGACCCTGTTACACCACATCGCCCCCCGCCCCAAACCCCTTTCAACTGGTCTTAAATTAGAGCCCATTTGGGGAGTGGCGCATAATAGTCCCATGTCACATTGAGCCTCGGCAGCAATGGCTGGGAGGGATGGTTGTGCAGAAAGATCCAGTGCAGGGGGTCGGGCGGGAGAACCGGGCTCGCATAAAATTGACGGAATTTTCCCCTCTTGCTATTTCCTCCGCCCAGCACTGTTCCACTGTGACCGGGCCTGTGCTTTGAGTTTCCTGAGGTGGGGACCCCAGTTGTGTTGTTAATGGGGGGCCTGCTGCCCGATCCATGTAAATTTCCCAGAGTCCAGAAAGTGGGATAGTGTGAGGGGAGCAGTTTGCGGGACATTCCATCCTGTCCCGGGTTCGCACCTTCTCTCAAAAGGAAAACTGGCGGAGGAAATTCCCGGCCAATGCGGGCTATGAAGAATTGTCCCTGAAATTTCACGGGGAGGGTTTCTCCTGATCTAACTTTGGTCGGAGATCCCTGACTTGGGGTAATTAACTGACTGAATTAAATGTAGTCTCGTCGAAGCTCTTGTTTCTGTAAATGGCAGAGTCTGGTGCCACGCAGATTCACCAGAATGATACCGGAGCTAAAAGGGTTAAATGTATATTATCACACAAACCACAGGTTTGCAGACTGAAATAACTGATATATTTAGTTACAATTAGATAGTGGTGCGTGGCAATCAAATTTGGCAAAATCTAACCATGTGATTTCTTTGAAAATAGAAGACTTGAATTGATATCGCGCCTTTCACAACTTCATGATGACCCAAAAGCACTTTACAACCAATGAAAAGTTTTTAAAATGTAGTCATTGTTGTAAAGTAGCAAATGCTACATCCAATTTGCGCACAGCAAGCTCCCACATACAGCAATGTGATAATGACCAGATAATCTGTTTTTAGTAATGCTGACTGAGGGATAAATGTTGGTCGGGACACCGAGGATGATTCACTCTTTTTCAAATAGTGCAGTGGGATCTTTTTTCCACCTAAGCGAGCAGACGGGCCCTCAGTTTAACGTGTCTTCCAAAAGACAAGCACTTCCGACAGTGCAGCGCTCCCTCAGTACCACACTGGAGTGTCAGCCCAGACTTGTGTTCAAGACTCTGGAGTGAGACTTGAACACACAACCTTCAGACTCAGACGACGGTGTTAACCGCTGAGCCACAGCTGACACCTACAATAAACTTCCTAACAGCTCAGATGCGTTTGGTGAGATTATCTGGAGATGCAATATATAAACCAATGTAGTTTAGCATCAAAGCCCTGGCCTGGGCCCTTCCACCCTCCCTCTGGTAATTAAATGGGCAGAGCTCGGGTGAGTGGGTGGAAGTTTGGTTCTGGATGCATTCCACCTATTTTCCGCCCATTGGCTTGCCTGCCACACATGGACAGGCCTATTGAAATGATATTCAAAGGACAGAAGTACGTCACCTGATATATTTACAGTAATTTTCCCCATAGCAATGCTGGGTGCAAGCGGCACCTGTTGATCTTTCAAACCCAGAGTTGCTATGGGTGGTGCGAGGGTCATTTAATATTCAGCACTGAGAGATGTGTGAACTTGTATCTGAAATATACAGCGGCAGAACTGAGGTTTGTCAGGGCCGGTGCAGCCATTCTCCATTCCCCCTCCCACTCCTACACACACTCCAGGTGGACTCCCGGGTTGGGACTTGCGAGCCGGGTAAAGTTGTGTAAATGACTGCGAAGCTGGAAGAGCAGCCGGGGTGAGAGGCGCCTCTGTGTGGGAGGCAGCAGTCGCACCATGCTGGTGATGGCCGAGAGTAGGTTCCAAAACACAATGGAATAGAATTCTGTCCGGCGGGGAGGATTGCAGCCAATGACAGAACCTGCCCAGATTCTCCTTCCATTGAAGTGAATGTAAGAAAGTCCTGCTGGGCTGTGTAAGGGGTATGGAGCCCCCACGCTGGATTTCACTTTCTGTGCTTCACCCAGGCGCTGCTTAATGCCCAGCCAGTAAAGCATAAAAATATACCTCAATGTTGTATATTGTGAAAGATATGGAACATTTTGCAGGATAGAATTACAGACAATATCTCTGCAGTAAAACGAGTCATTTATTTCAAATCAACATTGGTCTCTCCTCTCCCCCTTCCCCCTCGACTTTCCCAGCCTCACTAAAAAGCATGTTTCTCTCAGTCTGATGGAGGGTACATCCCAAAAAGTCACAGTCTGTGTTTTCTCCCTGCGGGATTGGCTCGAATGTCCTTCCTGTAGGGGGAAGCGCTTAAAGATCAATCCCAATAGGATGTCGTTTCACCCCCTCCCATTTCCCACTGGTCTGTCCCACAGTCCCACCCCCACACCCTGTGATGTACTTCCTCTTTATCAGGGACTGGGAGGGCAGCACTGGCTGAGATGTGAATCCACAGACCCCAAATACCCGATACAGGGTTTGAGTATCTCGAGATGTTTTCTATATCCAAAATCACTTTCATTTGCTCAAACATATACAAAAAAAGCTCCCAATTCATTCTGTACAGTATATAGTCATCCTGGAATTCAAGCCTCCCTTTCAATTCATCCATGCCCTCTACTGCATACACTCCATGTGGCAGCGAGTTCCACATTCTCACCACTCTGTGTAAAGAGATTCTTCCTAATATTGGAGGAAAGATGTCACTCCAAGTCCTTCCACAATCAGTTGATGTTTTTTTCTGGGCCAATGTCCCTGGGAAGGATCCATTGAGCACAGAGGCCTGTTAGGGAATTTCCTGGGAGGACCCGGCCTCTACAGAAAATCCACTGCATCTTCTCTCCAGACTGCCTCTGCAAACACACATTCCAGAAGCAGGTGGGCAGCCGCCTCTGCCCCAGTGGTAGGGGTCAGCTGTGACTCGGGGGGCGCGCTCTCACCTCTGAGTGTGAGGATTGTGGGATGAAGTTCCACTCCATAGACTTCATCACATAACCGAGGATAACACTCCGGAACAGCACTGAAGAATCTGTACTGTCAAATGGTGCCGCCTTTCGGTGAGATGGTAAACAGTGGCGCAGTCTGCTCTCTGGTGTGTAGGGAGTTCACAATAATTTCGAAATTTCCTACAGTTCCGAAGATTAATTTTGATTAAAGAATACCTGGATGATATACCTTTAAAATCCAGGTATCAAAATGGCCATCAGACCGCATGGCAGAAGATAAAGGACTTGAAAGTTACAGTAGTACAAAGGGATCTGGGGGTCCTGGTGCACGAAACTCAAAGTTAGTATGCAGGTGCAGCAAGTGATCAAGAAGGCCAATGGAATGTTGGCTTTTATTGCTAGGGGGATAGAATATAAAAACAGGGGAGGTATTGCTGCAATTATACAAGGTATTGGTGAGACCGCACCTGGAATACTGCATACAGTTTTGATGTCCATACTTAAGAAAAGACATACTTGCTCCCGAGTCAGTACAAAGAAGGTTCACTCGGTTAATCCCGGGGATGAGGGGGTGGTCATATGAGGAGAGGTTGAGTAGATTGGGACTCTACTCATTGGAGTTCAGAAGAATGAGAGGCGATCTTATTGAAACATAAGATTGTGAAGGGGCTTGATCGGGTGGATGCGGTGAGGATGTTCCCAATGATGGGTGAAACTAGAACTAGGGGGCATAATCTTAAAATAAGGGGCTGCTCTTTCAAAACGGAGATGAGGAGAACTTCTTCACTCAGAGGGTGGTAGGTTTGTGAAATTTGCTGCCCGAGAAAGCTGTGGAAGCTACATCATTAAAATAAATTTAAAACAGAAAGAGATAGTTTCCTAGAAGTAAAGGGTATTAAGGGTTACGGGGAGTGGGCAGGAAATTGGACATGAGTCTAGGTTCGGAATGGTCATAGCCCTGTGGGTAGTGGAGCGGGCCCAGGGGCCATGTAGCCTGGTTCTGCTCCTACTTCTTGTGTTCTAATTCTGTGTTAGATTTCAGGAGATGGTTTTATTCCTGTTCCTGGCTGGGGTGGAAATCACCTTTACAGAAGGCAAGTACTGTAGAAAATATAGGGACATAGTGATCTCTTGGAAGAGTTTCGATCACCTAGATGGGTCGGAGAGGAATTTCCCAGATCTTTTCTCACAAATTGGCCATTGAATTTTTTAATCTGGTTTTTCGCCTCTCCCGGGAGATCATATTGGTTCAGGTGGGATGGAGAGTGATAGAAGATTTGAGATTAGGATCAGATCAGCCATGATCTTATTGAATGGTGGAGCAGGCTCAAGGGGCCGATTGGCCTACTCCTGCTCCTATTTCTTATGTTATGTTCTTAGCCTGCAGTGTTTGTGAAAAAGGTTCAATGGGGCAGTCAAGCTGCCAATCAAAGGGGAGTTCCCCTCCCTGCAGCAGACAATCGATGTGTTTACAGAAACTGCTACTTTTGTACACAAAGGATTATCCACTTAAGACTGCGGTTTCGGTTGACCACAAGGACAATGACTTTCTGTTACCTTCAAGGCTGTTTACTCAAAGCAATCAAGGAAATAAACATGCCTTTTTTTTCCAAACCAAGGCAGTTTCATTCAAAGCCCATCACAGACAATTGAAGACACATTTAAACTGAGAAAAGGAACAGTTTAAATGAATGGGTAATTCATCCAAACCCATTCTAGACAATGGGGACAGTTTGGATCCCTTCAGTTTTAGCCCAGATACATCCGGATTTGGACGGGAAGGTTTCGGCCCCAAATGGGGTATAAAAGATAGCTTCTCAGAAGCCATCTCTCTCTCTCTGTGGCCTCGCCTCTGTGCCCTCTACAATGTGGGAGCCTGCCTGAAGAAGTGGAACACCAGCAGTTTACTTTTAAAATACTGGGGTGTTTTTACTTCGGGGCAGTGAGGATCAAAGATCGCAGGGCACGGAGCAGGCATTTTAATTGGTGAGCATATATTTTTCTGGCCCTTTGCAAGGTAAATTAGAATAGGTATAGGGGTGGGAATTAAGTGGGAATTTTGTTAGAACTGTGATTTTAGTCGATTTTCCCTCGTTGTGTCCATTTCTCCTCCCCTATTTTAAGTAAGACAGTGTTGCACTAGCAGAGAAGTGCTATAGTGAACAGTGAGTTCTATATTGAAACTGTATTAAAGGGGTGTTGTACCAAGCAGAGAAGTGCTGTGGTGAACACTGTAGCTGTTTTTTGTTTTTTTTAAAGTGTACTGTATTTGAAGGAGTGTTGCACTGAGCAAGGAGTAGTGAGTGTACTGCATTAAGCAAAATTGCTGTACCAGGCACAAGTGCTGTATCGATTACATTTTAAGTTTGTTTCTTTTTTTTTGTTTCAATAAATACTGGTCTGTTTTGCACCCAAACCATGAGTCACGTTTTCTGTCTACATCGCTACCGAATAAGTCCGGCAGTCAGAACCAGGAAGAGGGGAGCGCTTCAAAACCGCACGGGGGTCCCTGGAGCAGCTCAGAGGCTTCTGACTGGCCAGAGACAATAACCGCAACCCCGCTACCTGTGTGGAATTCCTACAAAATGGTGACCACGGCAGGACCGTCGGCAACGGTGTGCGATGTGGCAGACAGTGGTTTGAGTCTGGAGAGAGCAGCAGTTATTGGGTTTCTTTTTATCCCACTGGTTTGTTTGTGGTTAGGTTCCTGCGGGCTTGGGGAAGTCACCCGCAGGATTAGGGAAGCCAGGGCAGAGTGTTGGGATAGGGAAAGGGAGGTTGAGGAATACCAGGCCAAGGTAGAGCACCTGGTAGTTCAGTTTAGTGAGGGCAAAAGCCACACGAGGCACGAGTCAGAGTACCTGAAGTGCCCAGTTGCAGAGGCCAAGAGCAATGAGATGAGGGTGCGGGAGAAGAATGCTCACCTCATACAAGAATTAAAAGAGCAGGAGGAAAAGGTTAAGGAAGTGAAGGCAGCATATAAGCTGGCCTGCGAGCAAGGGTTTGAGGAAGCAGATCATGGCCCCTGTAGGGCAGAGTTAGAAAGCCTTAATATGGCTTTAAAAAGAGCAAAAGGGGATGATATGCCTGATCAGCCCGAAGGCATGTCAGTCGGATTTTACTGGCAACCCAAGTAAAACCGTCGCACTGGCAACACCCAGGAAAAGGTTGGTCAGGGAATCAAAGGTCCCACGACCACCACCCACAGCTCCGAGCTTTCAGGAGCTCTGGCAGCAAAGGGGGGGCGGTGTGGACGTTGGGAAGGTAGAGGAAGCTCAGCAGGCCTCGCTAGATAGGCCGGGACCAGGACCAGTGTACCCCCTCCGACAACAGAGGTACGGTCCACCCGTTGATGAAGACGACCCAGGGGCCATCCAGAATCAGTTTGTGGTGCCGTATGGCACCCATCAGCTCAGGGACATGGTTAGCCACATCCCTAAACTCACTAAAAAGGGAGACCCCTCTCTGCACTTCAGGGAGATAGAGCAGGCAGCTAGTGTAAATGACTGCGATGAGGCAGAACAAGCAAAAATGCTGCTGTTTTCCCTGGCAGGTGATCTCCTCCAGTCCCTATCTGGCAAGTGCAAGAGGGGGCAGAGGGATTATGAGGGTCTCAAGAATGAGGTATCGGAGGCCATGGGACTCAATGATGGTAGCCCATTCGCTCGGGTGGAAAGAACAGTGCAGCTCCCAGGGGAGTCCCCACAGGCGTTCACAGACAGGCTGTGGCCAGTCTACCGGACTGCATGCCCGGAATGCCAGGGCGGGCAGCACTGGACCCAGTCCAGTTGACTCACGTGTCTCATGACAAACAGCCTACCCCAGATCCAAGACCAGGTCATGGCTTGGTTTGACCCCCGAAACCCCCAGACCACTGAAGAAGCAGTGATCCACCAGCTCACAGTAGCCTTCAGGAACATGAGGGGCATCGAGGCTCCCCAACGCAAGGGAAGAGTCCATGAGGTTAAACCTGGGAGCCAGAGTAAGAAAGAGTGGCACCAGCCCTCTCAGGCTAGGTTAAATTGCTATGGGTGCGGGAAAGACGGTCACTGGAGAAAAGACTGTAAAAATCCTTGGAAGGACAAGGGAAAGGATCCCACAGCCCCAGCCCAAAAGGCAGGGCCAGACCTCCCTCCCACAGCAATTGAGTCATTTTTGCGGTCCCCACGGTCTCTTCTGACCGACCAGGGGAAAATAGCAGCCACCACCGATGCTTTGACCCCGTCTGCCCCACCTCACAACAGTGATGACAGTTCAAAACTACTTCATGGGCTGTGAAGCATTTTGGGACGTCCTGAGGTGGTGAAGGACGCGCTAGAAATACAAATATTTATTTTCTCTCTAACACAAGTCATTTCCCTTATAGCCCTTCTCTGTACCTGACATCTTATATCACTCTTTGGCAGCAATGGGAGCGGCTGCAATCATGAACACAATTCAGTTTATGGATCTCTATCTCACACCGTGTGTCACCAGAGGGTTTGTAGTCGGCAGTGAGTTCGGTCTGGAGCCAAGTGCCCTGGAATCTCGATCCCCGCCCATCTCTGCCTCCTCCCTCTCCCTCCCCCCACTGCTTTGCTAACCTCTTCCTCCACATTCCACTTGACAGTGACATCCCTACACCCTTACCCATTCCCACTCTATGATCACATTCACTTAACTATTCGACCATGCAGCCCTCACACTCTATCACTGATGCAATGACAACTTACAACACACAGGGAGGGCCCTTGGTATCCTTCTAAGCATCGATGCTTTGGATTCTCTTCACTCACTCCTTCATTCTCATGCAAACTCCACTTCTGTCCCTCATTGCAGGAAGAGAGAGCCCACAATAAGAGGGAAAGTGTGAGCACCGGAGGAGGAGGGCCAGCCTCCGTAGCCCAGCTCACCACCTCGGAGGAGGCGGCCCTGGAAATGGCCGGTATCGAGGAGGATTCTTAAGTGGGGACGGAGAGGTGAGCACATCACAGCAAGCTGGTGACAATGGTTTGGCATCTCGCTCATTGGCATTGCATGAGTCACTGATAAATGAATCTGATGCCCTAACACATTGACTTATGATCACCTGCACAATACAATGTGCATGTAACCTTGACCTCACAGCTCTAACTCTTTCCTTTACTCCCCCACAGGACCAGAGACAGCCCCCGTCCCCACTGTCCAAAAAGGAAGAGCCTGAGCTTCCAGACTCCTCAGAGGAAGCTGCAACCTCCGAGGGTGCAGCGTCAGCAGAATTAAGCGCACACATCACCAGCGCAGACACTAACATTTTGGTGGGACCTTCAGGACAGAGTACTGTTGTCACCTGGTGGATCACAGCTCACAAGTGAGCATCAGCAGATGGTGGAGACAGGGACAGCAGTGGAGAGTCCTCGTCGGAGGGCGCAGGATGCTCCCAGCTCGGCTCCGCTGCATGTCGACCCTGTGCCTCCGGGTCCACCAGAAGGACAGCGGTGCTGGAACTCCAGGAACAGGTGCAGGAGTCTCTGGCAGGTTTTGTCTCCAGGATCGCTGCGAGTGTGGAGTGAATGGAGGAATCCATCGCTAACATGAGCAGAGCCTTTGTGGAAGCGTTGGCGCATGAACGCATCACCACGGAAAGGATAGCAACCTCCGCGGAAAGGATGTCTAACTTAATGGTAAGGCTGGCTACTGTCGGCGAGGATGGCAAAGGTAGAGGAGAGGATGGCAACATCCATGGAAGAGCTTTGTCGCCAGGGTATGGAACACATGGTCATTGTTCAGAATAGGCTGACATCTCTCGGAGCGATATTCAGCTGTTGAGCAAACAAATGAGACCTTCATGCAAGTCCTCTGCACTGGGGCTTCCAGTGCAGAAACGGGTCCTCAAGGCGCCCCTGAAGTGCAGCAAGGTGCTGTCCAGCCACTTGCTAGCTCTGAAGTGGGGCTGACCCATGAGAGGGATGTTGGTGGCTCCTCTCCAAGCAACATGGGTTGATGTTCTCCCATCCATCCTGATCAGATTACCGGTGACCCCTAATAGAATTGCTGGCCTTGCACCATATGAATTAATGACTGGTCATGCAATACGACTTCCAGAGACACTAATTTCTGGGCATACTGATACCGAACCACTTAAAGATAGGATTAGGTGGTTTGTTGGAGTTATGTGAGCAGCTGAAGATGGTAAGGTCAGAGGTTAGGGATCAAGCCCAGGCATTTGACTTGAAAAGAAGGGAGGAATCTAGTTCCCGGGATGTACCACAGGTTGGGACTTGGGTGATGTATAAAGAAACTTCTGTGCGACCTGGATTCGCTCCACGGTGGAAAGGGTCCATTTCAGGTTCTCATGACTAGTGATACACGTGTAGGCTTAGACAGGAGAGGAGGGGGAATGTTGGAAACACTAGGTCACAGGTAAAACTGTTAAGTATGTGTATTGTATTGAACAATTAACACAAAGACTTAAACGTATAACTCAAACAGGCCTTTACTGGTTGGAGGTAGGGACTGCACATAGGTCTTTACTTCATGCCCACAGGCGGGAACTGAGGGGAATCAGTACCCACAGTACTATTTATACCCCTATGGCCAGGAGTGGTACTGCGTATCACTACGCCCAACAAGTAGTGCAGTCCTGTCCATAGGTTCAAAGTAGCACACATATTACATACACAACATTCCTCCCTTCCTAGCTTTACAGTCATCTCCCCATTTAACATAACGTAATAACATATATACATATATAACTTCAGGTTTACATAACAGAATAACATAGATACATAGATAACTTCATGTCAAAACAGATCACAGATTCAGTCTCTGCGGAAAACAGTTCACAGATTCAATCTCTGTGGTGTAGTCGGTTCACGTTGCTGGAGTGACTCATTCAATAGTCCTTCCATGGATTTAACAGTTTGAACTTCCGAACTGAATTGGCTCCGTTCGGAGGGACCACGTGTGTGATCTGGTAGAGGTGATAATGGTTCAGATGGGTCATCTTCTGTTTTTACTTTTCCTTTTCTGCTTCTTGGAGACTCTCTGGGCTCCATTGTCAGCTGCCACAGCTGCCAGCTGCATGCGCAGTTCCTCCTTCTCTTCCTCCTGTTTCCGTCGTAGAGCCAGCTTCTCCCGATGTTCCGTAGACTTTTGGTGCTCCTCCATGATTTCTGCACTTTGGGAGTCGAAGTTACAAGCTGGGCAGGACAGGACATCGTAATATTCGGTGTCGTCCTGAGCTAGACCAGTGAGAGGGTCGTCTATTTCCTCCATACCCAGCTGGACGTTAGCCAGCTCTTGTTCCAAATCCAGACATCTTTCCTGAAGAGACTTCTTCATGTGTACCTCTGCATCCAGCTTTTTCTGGGCTTTCAGCAAGTCGTTTACTAGTGACCTCATTTGTGATTTTAATACTTCAACTTCCTTTGGAGATTGATTGATCGGACTATGCAATCCCTCTACCGGAGCAGCTGTTTCAGCGGTCTGTTGTTCTACGTTGACGTGAGTCAGCGTACTTTTGGCATCCAATGGCTGCTCTGTTGCAGTCATCTCAGTCTGTGTTGCCACCTCAGCTCTTCCAATAACCTTTGAGAGCTCCGAACCCCTTTCGTTTGAATATTGAAGTTCATGTTCAAGTTTTTCCCATTTCAGAGTCCTGTCCTTCAGCATATGCAGGAGTTGGCTGACCGTTAACTCCTCTGACATCAGACGTTTTGTGTGCTCCTGCTCCATTTTCTCCATCAGCTGCTTCTGTTGTCTTTCCAGATTCTCCAACTCTATATCAAAGAACTCTTTCGTTGCATTCAACTCTTGCTCAAAACGGCGAAGCATTTGTTCTAATTGCTGTTGTAGTTTGAAATGGAGTTGAGTTCAAGCCCGGTGTCCCTCAGAAATGGGCACATCAGTAGACTTGCCAGACTCAGAATCCACAGTTAAACTATGTTGTTGTTGCTCAGTGGAATTCTGTGCTGAAACTTTGTCTTTTGCACCTGAGTTGGGCTTACCATCATCCGTTCCAGAGTCTGGGCCGACTATCTTCACCGAGTTCTCACTCGTTATTGTTTGTAGGAAATGCCAGTCCATATTCATTTTCCTAATCCACTCCCGTCCTAGTAGTGGAGGACCTCCTTCAGATATCACATATAAGTCCATTATTTGACTGTCTTCGCCCTTGTGGGCCACTGCAACCTCTATTTTCCCGATGGGGTACACTCTTTGCCCCGTGTATGTTTTCAATATAATCCCCGTATCCTGTAGGGGAATATGTTGGAATAACTTTCCGTAATCTTTCTTATTTATGACCGTCAATGCCGATCCAGTGTCCAATTCCAGTTTTACTTGGACTCCTTCTATCTGAAGAGTGACCCAAATTGTCTGGAGGTCTGCACCCTTACCAGCGTTGAGTACTCTTAAGCTAGCCAGTTCATTACAGCTTAAGCTAGCCAGTTCATTACTGCTAGCGTCTGAATCGGACTCCTGTTCGGTCACCTTGTGTACCTTTGCGTATTTTCCTTGCGGTGACTTCTTGTTGCTGGTCTTCTTCCCTGACCTGCATACCCTAGCTATATGTCCAAGCCTACCACAAGTTCTACATTCTTGGTTTTTAAACCAACACTGGTTCTGATCATGCGTTGTCTTTCCACAACGATAACATTTGCCAGAACTCACACCCAATTTGTGTGCACTGAGCTCCGGTGACCGTAGCTGCATTACTGCCGTGCCTCTCGCTGCGGCTTCGTGTGCTGCTGCCATAGTGACCGCCTTCTCAAGCGTCAGCTCATTCTCCTCGAGCAGTCGCTTTTGTGTATCCTGTTTAAATAAACCACACACAAATTTGTCTCGTAGTGCATCTGTCAATCCCGTTCCAAACTGGCAATATTTCGCTAATTTACGCAATTCCAGCAAATATTCAGCATTGCTTTCATGCTGTAGCTGCCTTCTGTCGTAAAATTTAAATCGTTCCGCTAGCATCAGCGGCGTGGGGTTTAGATGATCTTTCAGGACAGTAACAATCTCATCGAACGTCTTATCCGCCGGTTCATCTGGTGATAACAGGTGTTTCAATTGCCCGTACGTCTTCGCACCCATTAAATTTAATAATGTTAGAGCTTTATCTTGGTCACGAATTTTATTGGCCTTACAATAATTTTTTACTCTTTCAACATATATGGCCCAATCTTCGAGGTCACTATCAAAGGTGCTAATATTCCCGTGTTTAGGCATTGTAGATTTGCAATTTCTCAGATTTTATTTTCTTTACTTGTTATCAAAGATGGCGGCTTCCCGCTCTTGCCGTCGTCCTCCGCCCACAAAATGGCGGTTTTCCCGCGCTTGGCGGTCTTCACCCGTCCCCCGACGCCGTCTCCCTTCAGCCCTCGAGTGCGGCCCTTATCTTCGCCGCGATCGATAGCCCGCGCTGTGCACCGCGACTCTCGCACCTTGAGCTTCTGCAGCCGCCGCGCCTTTCAGTCCGAGTGCGGCTCTTATCTTTGGTCCCGATCGCTGGCCCGGCTGCGCCCCTCACTTCAAAGCGGCCCGGCCCTTATCTGCCGATCGCTATCGCCCTACCTCTCTCTCTTCCCCAGTCCTGTCTTTACTCCGGTTCACAAGCTGATGGAGGCTTCAGGGTCCTAATGCCTGTCACTTCCAGTCGCTGGAAGCTGTCAGGATTTCTGCTGCCCTTCAGTTTTGAGTGGGGTGTTGAGGATTGAAACCTCTCTTCAACGTCCTGTCTTTGGACGAAGCCCCCTGGAATAACTGCCGCAGGGTAAGAGCCTGACTCGTCGCCAGTGTTAAGTATGTGTATTGTATTGAACAATTAACACAAAGACTTAAACGTATAACTCAAACAGGCCTTTACTGGTTGGAGGTAAGAACTGCACATAGGTCTTTACTTCATGCCCACAGGCGGGAACTGAGGGGAATCAGTACCCACAGTACTATTTATACCCCTATGGCCAGGAGTGGTACTGCGTATCACTACGCCCAACTAGTGCAGTCCTGTCCATAGGTTCAAAGTAGCACACATATTACATACACAACAAAAACCATATAAAATTGAAACAAATCTGTTTCAGCCAATAGGAGGGCCATCAGCCAATGCCTTAATTATTTATTGCAGATAAAGAATGCGGCAACTGTACATCATCCTGGAAGCACCAGGAATCCTCCTCTTGGCAGTCCAGAGAGACTTGGAACAGGAAATAACGGGGAAATCAGAGGGTATGACGTGGACTTACCCTCAAGGGGCAGGGGATGAATGAACAGATGAGAGGCCATATAGGATAATATGGACATATGAGAAGGAAGGATTAAATTGTGCTCAGAATCGGAATGGCTCCACCAGACTAAAGTTATAAAGGGCGAGAGTATAACACAATTAGGACTAGAGAACGGGGAGTCAGCATGTATTAAAATGTCCAAATGGCAAGGTGGTGGCAAAAGGTAATAATAAATTATGAGTCTCAACATGGGAGAGCCCAAATACTGTTTCAACCTTGGCACCTAATGTCTTTCCCCAGCCACTTGGATGTTGGAAGGGAGAAACCTGTAGCAAACTGATCTTTCATGTATATATTTTGGAACAATGAGAATATTCTACCAATGTAAAGCAAGAAGAGACGATGCTCGTGTGTCGCGCCAAAGAGGCCGAGGTGTGACTTTGAGCCAGCCGTGTTAATATGCACAGACGGTGACCAATCCAACCTCCAACCATGTCCCCTACAAAAAATGGTAACATACCCAAACCCGTTAAACTGTTCGAAGCAAACACCGGGACCAAAGAATGGGTTGGTTTTGGTCCAGACAGGAAATGTAATGTATGATAATGTACACCATGTGTTGGTACCCGTGGTACTAGACTTGATGGGAATCCCTGGTTGTGTTCAAATAAAACCCAGAAGCTGTGTCAAATACTAACAAGAGAAGTGCTGGAAAAAGGTGTTAAAGGGAACGGCCGTCACCGGGCCAACACCTCAAGGCGACACAGGAGAAATACGCTTAATGATGTGGCGGCCATATTTAACACTGGAACCTCGATAGTTAATACGATTAATGTAGCAACCCTGGACAGTAAAATTAGAGACCTGGGCTCCAGAATTAAAGAAATCCTAAGGGAGCAGAATCAGAACCAGGACTCCCAATTGACTGAGGATCAGGTGCTTACCGGTTTGCTTCAGGACGTGGCTATTGTCAGAGGCGCATGCCCAAACCAGGAATAAAATTATTGAGGATAACCATAAAGCCTCCAAAAATGCTCCAAGGAAATGTAACACATTTGGAAATTGGGGTGGTGGAACAGACCAGGGAAAACTTTGCCCAGATAAAAAGGTGAGGTACCCTTATGTATTAGCAACGAGCAATTGGCTAATCCAGCCCATCAAGGAGAGACTAGCCCAGGATGCCAACACAGGGGGCTGGTGCAGGTATACCCACACACAAATTGAATGTAAGGTGAACAGTGGCAGTCTGCTGGGACTGTTACTTGCAATACCAGTGATCGGACCGGGAACAGAGCCTCGAGATGTATATCGAGCCCAAAACATGGGAATCATTCAGGGGAATACATGGGGTAATGCCTCATAATACGTTATGTATGCAGTAACATATGAAGATAGTTTCGTGGGAAATAAGTTGGAAGGTTGCACCACCCGTCAGGGAATAACAATTTGCCCTCAAAAATGAGTTGACCCAATTGCGGCCTGTGGATTTAATGCATCAAATAAAAAAGGGGTAAACTGTACTATGGAGGCCATTGGAGCCCGTTTAACACCAACACGGGCTGCTTATGTCGACAAAGGAAAGTACTGTGAAACCACTAACCAGAAAACTTGAGTACTCAGAGCAGATCGGAGATCCCCAGCCCGGTGTTCTGTTTCACCCCAAAGGTTACCGGTGAGGATTTGACGAGAAGTATTGATCGATAGACACAGACGAGAATCCACTTCAATCCAGGTGTCCGAATGCATCAAGAAGGAACTACCAAACTACCTCAACAAATTTGGGTACGAAGTGCCCCCACTGCCGGAACACATGGCGCAGCTACGGAAAAAGCTCACCCAACCCCAGAAGATGTATTACACGCTCCAGCAACAGAACAAGGACATAAATAAAGGAGGAAATTAAGGTCACCACTTGGTGGGATGACTAATGGGACTGGGGACTGAACATTCTGATCCATCCGTGGATCCGCATAATATCGCATGCATTAGTGGTGATTCAACTGTCGATTGTTGCCTATCTCCTTCATGACGTCTGGATGGGCCCGGCGAAGAAAAGCCAAAAAGGTTGGCTAAAGCAATAACCTGAGTAATGGAAAAAAGGTGAAAGCACACCTCTTAAACCAGGCCCGTATCAAAGTATTTAGAGCAATCCAAGACAGGTGGGTCTTTAGGCAGCTAGAGATAGGGAGCATGTAGTGGTGTCCTAAAGACAGAAAATTGAACTTTGGAGCATGGAATGTGCGGACACTAGTAGACAGTGCAACAAGTGATCGACCAGAGAGAAGGACGGCCATCGTATGCAGAGAGCTGAAACGATGCAACATTGATATAGTGGCCCTATCTGAAACTCGACCAGCAGAAGGTGGTCAATTGAAGGAGGAGAAGCTCGTGGATAGCACGTTTAGCGAGTTGTTCACGCCTCAGGGCAGGGCGGCACAGGGGGTGACCATCAGGCGGAGCAACAAAGGCAGGCAGGTAGTGCAGGGAACCCCTGCGGGCATCCCCCTTTCAAACAAGTATACCGCTTTGGATACTGTTGAGGGGGATGACTCACCAGGGGAAGGCAGCAGCAGCCAACTTCCTGGCACTGGGGGTGCTCCTGCTGCCCAGGAAGGGGGGAAAAAGAGTGGGAGAGCAATAGTGGTAGGGGATTCTATAGTAAGGGGAACAGATAGGCGTTTCTGTGGCCGTAGACGTGAATCCAGGATGGTTTGTTGCCTCCCTGGTGCCAGGGTCAAGGATGTCACTGAGCGGCTGCAGGGCATTCTGGAGGGGGAGGGTGAACAGGCAATGGTCGTGGTCCACATTGGTACCAACGACATAGGTAAAAAGAGGGATGAGGTCCTGCATCAAGAATTTAGGGAGCTAGGTAACAGATTAAAGAGCAGGACCTCAAAGGTTGTAATCTCTGGATTACTCCCAGTGCCACGTGCTAGTAAGTATAGGAATGGGAGGATAGAGCAGATGAATGCGTGGCTAAAGAGTTGGTGTAGGGGGGAGGGTTTTACTTTCCTGGATCACTGGGCCTGCTTCTGGGAAAGGTGGGACTTGTACAAGTCGGACGGGTTGCACATGAACCAGAGCGGGACAAATATCCTTGCGGGGAGGTTTGCTAGCACTGTTGGGGGGGGTTTAAACTAACTTGGCAGGGGGATGGGATACAGAGGGGAGCTGAAATAGGGGGGGATGTGCTGCCAATTATAGAGAAAAAAACAAGTCAGCTTGGTAGACAGGGCAAATATATAAGGGCAAGGCTGGATGGCATCTATTTTAATGTAAGGAGTCTTGCGAATAAGGTGGATGAACTGAAGGTGTTGATAAACACATGGGAGTATGATATTGTTGCTATCACGGAGACATGGTTGAGGGAAGGGCAAGACTGGCAGCTCAATATTCCGGGGTACAGAATCTTCAGGCGAGACAGAGGGGGAGGTATAAGAGGAGGGGGTGTCGCAATATTAATTAAGGAGTCAATTACTGCAGTAAGGAGGGATGATATATTAGCAGGGTCCTCCAATGAGGCCATATGGGTGGAGCTTAAAAACAAAAAGGGGGCAAGCACTTTGCTGGGAGTGTACTATAGGCCTCCAAACAGTCAGGGGGAGATAGAGGAACAGATATGTAGGCAAATCTCAGAGAAATGTGCAAATAATAGGGTAATAATAATGGGGGATTTCAACTTCCCCAATATTAACTGGGATAGTCAGAGTGTGAAAGGCTCAGAGGGTGTAGAATTCTTAAAGTGCATCCAGGAGAGCTTTTTGAGCCAGCATGTAGAAAGTCCTACAAGAGAGGGGGCGGTACTGGACCTAATTCTAGGGAATGTGGCCGGCCAAGTGGAAAAAGTGCTAGTAGGTGAGCACTTTGGTGATAGTGACCATAATATGGTAAGATTTAAGGTGGCCATGGAAAAGGACAGGGATGGGCCGGAAATAAAGGTTCTAAATTGGGGGAAGGCCGATTTTAATAGGATAAGGCAGGATCTGGCCAAAATGGACTGGGATCAGCTACTTGTAGGAAAATCCGCATCGGAGCAATGGGAGGCTTTCAGAAGGGAGATTGAGATCATACAATGGCAACATGTTCCCGTAAAGGTCAAGGGTGGTTCCAAAAACCACAGGGAACCTTGGATGTCAGGGGATATACGGGAATGGATTAGGAAAAAAAGGAGGGCTTTTGGTAGATACAAAAGGCTAAAGACGGAGGAAGCCCTAGAGGAGTACAAAAAGGGCAGGGGGATACTTAAAAAAGAAATTAGGAGATCAAGGAGGGGCCATGAAATAACACTGGCAAGCAAAATAAAGGAAAATCCGAAGATGTTTTATAAGTATATTAAGGGTAAGAGGATAACTAGGGAAAAAATAGGGCCCATTAGGGACAAAAGTGGCAATCTGTGTGTGGAGCCGGAAGATGTAGGAGGGGTTCTGAATGAATTTTTTGCGTCTGTTTTCACTATGGAGAGGGACGATGTAGACATAGAAATAGGGCGGGGGGACTGTGATATGCTCGAACATATTAACATCGAGCGGGGGGAGGTATTGGCGGTTTTAGCTGGCCTAAAAATGGATAAATCCCCAGGCCCGGATGAAATGTATCCCAGGCTGCTGTGTGAGGCAAAGGAGGAGATTGCGGGGGCTCTAACACATATATTCAGGTCCTCTCTGGCCACAGGGGATGTGCCAGAGGACTGGAGAACCGCTAATGTAGTACCATTATTCAAGAAGGGTAGTAGGGAAAAACCGGGGAACTACAGGCCAGTGAGCCTAACATCAGCGGTAGGAAAATTATTGGAAAAAATCCTGAGGGACAAAATTTGTCTCCACTTGGAGAGGCAAGGATTAATCAGGGATAGTCAACATGGCTTTGTCAAGGGAAGATCATGTCTGACTAATTTGATTGAATTTTTTGAGGGGGTGACTAGGTGTGTGGATGAGGGTAACGCAGTGGATGTGGTATACATGGATTTCAGTAAGGCCTTCGATAAAGTCCCGCACAGGAGACTGGTCAAGAAGGTAAGAGCCCATGGAATCCAGGGTGCCTTGGCACATTGGATACAAAACTGGCTTAGTGGCAGAAGGCAGAGGGTGATGGTCGAAGGTTGTTTTTGTGACTGGAAGCCTGTGGCCAGTGGGGTACCACAGGGATCGGTGCTGGGTCCCTTGCTGTTTGTGGTCTACATTAATGACTTGGATATGAATGTAAAGGGTATGATCAGTAAGTTCGCGGATGATACAAAAATTGGTAGGGTGGTAAATAGCGAGGAGGGTAGCCTCAGTCTGCAGGACGATATAGATGGGTTGGTCAGATGGGCGGAACAGTGGCAAATGGAATTTAACCCGGAAAAGTGCGAGGTGATGCACTTTTGGGGGACTAACAAGGCAAAGGAATACACAATGAATGGAAAGACCCTAGGCAAGACGGAGGGTCAGAGGGATCTGGGTGTGCAAGTACACAGATCCCTGAAGGTGGCGGAACAGGTGGATAAGGTGGTAAAAAAGGCATATGGGATACTTGCCTTCATTAGCCGAGGCATTGAATATAAGAGCAAGGAGGTTATGATGGAACTGTATAAAACACTGGTTAGGCCACAGCTGGAATATTGTGTGCAGTTCTGGTCGCCACACTACAGGAAGGATGTGATCGCGTTAGAGAGGGTGCAGAGGAGGTTCACCAGGATGTTACCAGGGCTGGAGCGCTTTAGCTATGAAGAGAGACTGGGCAGGTTGGGTTTGTTTTCCTTGGAGCTGAGGAGGCTGAGGGGGGACATGATTGAGGTGTACAAAATTATGAGGGGCATAGATAGGATGGATGCTGAGGAGCTTTTTCCCTTAGTAGAGGGGTCGATAACTAGGGGGCATAGATTCAAGGTAAAGGGCGGGAGGTTTAGAGGGGATTTGAGAAAGAACTTTTTCACCCAGAGGGTGGTTGGAGTCTGGAACTCACTGCCTGAAAGGGTTGTGGAGGCAGTAACCCTCACAACATTTAAGAAGCATTTGGATGTGCACTTGAAATGCCATAGCATACAAGGCTACGGGCCAAATGCTGGAATATGGGATTAGATTAGACAGGGCTTGATGGCCGGCGCGGACACGATGGGCCTCTATCCGTGCTGTATTACTCTATGACTCTAAGGGGGGTTACACATTCTACTGGAAAGGGAAACCAACGGAAAACCCCCGGATCCATGGAGTTGGATTTGCCATCAAAAGTGAACTTGTTAGCCAACTCTCCGAATTTCCTGTGGGAATCAATGAACGCCTCATGAAAATGCGTCTAACCCTATCCAACAATCAGATGGCAACAGTTGTGAGTGCTTATGCTCCCACCCTGGATTCGCTAGATGAAGTAAAGGAGATCTTCTATGCTGACCTGGATAAAACGTTGTCTGGTATCCCAAAAGACAATAAAGTCATTCTTCTTGGGGACTTCAATGCCAGGGTCGGTCAGGATTACCAACTATGGAAAGGCATCATAGGAAAAGAGGGCATCGGAAAGTCCAACTTAAATGGACTACTTCTTGTCACTAAATGTGCCGAGCACAACCTCAATCACAAACACTTTCTTCCGACAAAAAAAGTACAAAACCTCCTGGAGGCACCCCCGCTCAAAATTGTGGCATCTCATTGGCTTATGTCATTGTACGGGCAAGGGATCATCATGATGTTCTGGTCACTAGGGCCATGTTCAGCACTGATGACTGCTGGACAGATCATCGCCTTATCCGAGCAACTATGTCCCTCAAACTAAAGCCCAAGATACGTGCTCAGAAGCAGACGTTCCGGCCAAATTTAAACATTGAATGTCTTGAGGACACTGCCATACAGCAGTGCTTTCAGGATTCCATCAGGCAGTCTGCCAAAGGAATACCCACATGATACTGGAGAACATTGGGAACTGCTGAAAGCCACTATCCTCAACACCTCCCAGAACATACTCGGTTTCAAGTCCAGGAAACATCAGGACTGGTTTGATGAGAACGACTCAGAAATTGAACAGCTCATAGAAAGGAAAAGGAAAGCTTTCTGCGCCTGGCAAAACAACATGAGCAGCAAGGCCAAAAGAAAGGCTCATGCCAGAGTTAAGGCAGATGTCCAGCAGAGAATAAGGGAGATGAAGAACAACTGGTGGTCTCAAAAGTCCCTAGAAATACAACGTATGGCTGATACTGGGTACTCGAGGCTTCTTCAGTACCACCAAGGCAGTTTTCGGACCAAGCTACCGTGGCTTAAACCCCTTACGCTCTAAGGGCGGTTTAACTCTGCTCAAGGACAAGGAGGCAATTGACACAAGATGGAGGGTGCATATTCAAGAACTGCTCAACCGACACAGTAGCACAGATCTGGAGTCCATCAATCAATTACCGCAGAGACCAGAAAGGGAGGAAATGGGGGCACCCCCAAGCATTGTAGAAGTGCAGAATGCCATCAGGTCCATGAAAAACAAAAAAGCTGCCGGCTCAGATGGGATTCCAGCAGAAATCCTTAAAAGGTGGACGTGAGTTCCTGACACACATACTTCCTCCTGAAAATATGGCAGCAGGAAGAAGTTCCACAAGATCTCAGACGCTTTGATTGTTACTATCTTTAAAAAGGGGGAAAAGTCGGTGTGTGGTAACTACCGAGGTATCTCCCTTCTTTCTTCCACAGGTAAAGTGCTTGCCCATGTCCTTGCTAACAGACTTTTGCCGTTATCTGAGGAGGTGCTTCCGGACAGCACGTCAATTACAGGAGAAATGCCATGAACTAAAGCAACCACTGTTCATGGCTTTCATAGACTTAACTAAAGCTTTTGACACTGTCCACCGCCAGACTTTATGGCATATTTTGTCGAAGCTTGGTTGCCCCAATAAATTCATCTTAGTTCTGAGGCTGCTACATGACAACATGTCCGCAGCAGTTCTCAGCAGCAGCGTTTCTATTTCAGAGCCCTTCACAGTTGAGACAGGAGTAAAACAGGGCTGCATCATTACTCCATCCCTTTTTGCAGTGTTCATCAGTTATCCTCCATCTCATCAGCAATGATCTGCCCATCGGAATTCAAATCCTTTACCGTACTGATGGCCGACTTTTTAATCTCAATAGGCTTAAGGCCAAGAGCAAAGTCTCCATCACTACCATTATGGAGTTACAGTATGCAGATGATAACGCCATCACAGCTCTTTCCGAGCATGATCTACAAAACACTTTGAATGCTTTATCCAGAGCCTACAAACTTCTGGGCCTCACCATGAATATAAAGAAAACCCAAGTGCTCCACCAGCCATCACCTAATCAGCTTGCAACTCCTCCTTCTGTAGATTGATAATAACACTTTTCCATATCTTGGTAGCCATTTATCCTCCAAAGCGGACATTGATTCTGAAATCCATCACCGCCTGAGTTGTGCAAGTGCAGCCTTTTCTAAACTGAGGAGAGTCTTTGAAAATCATGACCTCCAAGTCCAAACTAAAATCCTTGTATACAAAGCCATCATCCTTCCCACCCTTTTATTTGGAGCTGAAACCTGGACTACACACAGTAGACATCTCAAAGCCTTAGAGCAATACCACCAACGCTCTCTACGCAAAATCTTGAGGGTCAGCTGGGAGGACAAGCGTACAAACTGGAGTATACTTGAAGAGGCCAATATCTACAGCATCACTACGCTCATCATGCAGCATCAACTCCGATGGATAGGACATGTCATTCGCATGTCAGACTCACGTCTCCCAAAACAGGTTCTGTACTCCCAGTTGAAGGAAGGGCAGAGGTCTCCTGGTGGTCAAAAGAAGCGTTACAAAGATAACATCAAAGTAATCCTTAAAAAGTTCCATCTCGATATTAATAACTGGAAGGAAATCGCACTGGACAGAGACAATTGGAGAAAATGTATCCACAACGGAGCTGCACTACATTAAAAGAATCTCCAGCATGCCGCTGAGGATAAACGCCAGCGCCGTAAGGAGAGACAACAACTTAAGACGACCCATACTCCAGTCACTACCAATAGTCTTACATGCCCACACTGTAGTAGAGTCTGTGGATCTCGGATTGGCCTCCACAGCCACCTGAAGACCCACAAGTAGATGACTGAAGGAGGACATACCATACTTGAATTTGACTGGTCGCCGATGGTGAGTGGTGGTTTAAACCCAGGCAGAGCCAGGTCACTAGGACACAGGTGACGCCGTAAGAGCTTCAATAGTCGGGATGCGACACTTGTGGCTGTCCAGAGGATCCCTGGATATAAAGCCATTAGGTAGAACATCCGGGTGTGGCTGTTGGGGAGGGAAAGGATTCCTGAGCAGGGCCAACAGGAGGGATTGATGTGGGAAGCACAGGGTTAATGGGAATGTTGTTGTAACATGCTGGAGCTATGTTGGAAGCCATGTATTAGGCTGCCACCATAAGTACAAGGCATGATGGGAAGGTTGGCCATTCTGACAGAAGCAATGGGCTGGATTTTGTTACTGATGAACTAAACTGACAGAATCATTTAATTTTGTTTCCAATTACAATTAATGAACAGATGTCAAAATCAATTTAGGATCCAATAGGGACTGGGGTCTTTCGACAGATTGAGCAACATCAGAACTTAAAGGAGACTCCTTGAATTAGCGCCCCCTGGAGGCCCGGGAGTCTGGTGGGTGTAGACAACTGAGTTAATCAATTATGATTAATCCTTAAATGGAAGCACTTAAACCCTCAATCATAATGGTCCCTTTTTAAAGGAGCACAATGGATTCCAAATCCCAATAAAAAAACTTACCAAATGATAATATCGTTCCCTTTATCCACAATACAATGAGCACACTGGATACAGCAAAGGCTATGGCCCCCGGCAACATCCCGGCTAACGTGCTGAAGACTTGTGCTCCAGAACTAGCCGTGCCTCTTGCCAAGCTGTTCCAGTACAGTTACAAAACAGGCATCTATCTGACAATGTGGAAAATTGCCCAGATATGTCCAGTCCACAAAAAACAGGACAAATCCTAGAAAGATTACCTGTAATCATCTGGCATTATTCTGACTATATAAGCTGTGTCTATGTGCATCTCTTCATTTCACCTGATGAAGGAGCAGTGCTCCGAAAGCTTGTGATTTCAAATAAAGCTGTTGGACTATAACCTGGTGTTGTGTGACTTCTTACATTTGTCCATCCCAGTCCAACACCGGCATTTCCACAACATGGCTACTATCGACACCACAAACTGCCGGCTCAAAGTGGAGAGGATCTCCAAGAAGATCACGCATATCGACACATACATCAAAGTTTCTAGAGATGCAAGAAAGCAGACAAGATCCCAAAAGGACTACAGATCACGAACCCACTCAAGTCGACCTACAACACAGACTACGCGGAGAGACTCTGCCATCGTACCTCTCGCTCACTCCTCAACCATCTCGTACACCAGCTCTACAGCAGGCGCCGCAACCTCGAAACCGAGATGGAGTCCATGTTCTCAGCCTGTGCTCAACCCAGGCATCAGAAAGAGGAAAAGGCCATGGGTGGGGAAAAGCTGTTCGCAACGCTTCACGCGCTGAATCAGGAACGCCAAACTGTAGCCAGCCAACATCAGGCTAAAGTAGATTACCTGGAATGCCAGGTTACTGAGGCAAAGATTCATGAAGCGAGAGTACAGGAGAAAAGTGCCCACCTCGCACAACAGCTAAGAGCACAGGAGGAGAATTTAATGGAAGTTAAGGCAGCTTACAAGCTGGCCAGCGAGCAGGGGTTTGAAAGCGCAGACCACGGCCCCTGCCAAAAGGTGATAGAAGTCCTAAGAATGGCCCTGGCTAAGGCAAAAGGCTTGGTATGCCTCGTAAGCCCAAAAGGCAAGTCACTTAGACTTCCTGGAGGAATCCAAAAATAAGATTCGACGTGAAGTAGTTGTGGCACCAGTCACTGAACCCTTAGCACCGCCGAGCTATAAATGAGGTTTGGCCTGAAAAGGGGGCGGTGGAAGCCGAGGTAGAACAGGAGGGAGGAAGAACAACCCCCGCTAGTGAAGCCGGAGCCGGCACCAATGTGTCCTACTCGGCACCAGAGGTACGGTCCCGCAGCCATAAATGGCGATGACGACCCCTCCTTAACCATCTCATACTGCCCCACAGTGCCCAACAACTCAGAGCGATGGTGAGCCACCTCCCAAAACTCTCCGAGAAGGGAGATCCCTCAGTCCATTCAGGGAAATGGAGCAGACAGCCGCCATCAATGACTGCGATGATCCAGAACAGACTAAGATGTTGCTGTTCTCCCTGGATAGCACGATCCTTCAGTGCCTCACAGACAGGAGTAAGAGGGGGTATCAGGAACTCCAGGAAGAGGTCCTGGGAGTGGACGACGGCAGCCCGTTCCTCCATGTGGAAGGGACTATGCAGCTAACTGGAGAGCCCCCACGGGTTTTCGGGGAAAGGCTGTGGCCAGTGTATTGGCGCAGCTGTCTGGGCATGCCAGAATGGGCCACAATGAACGATGTCCAGCGGGTTCATTGGCTCTGCTGCCTGGTTGCCAACAGCTTACCGCAGATACAGGCCCAAGCCAAATCTTGGTTTGACCCCCAAGGTCCCAGTACCACAGAGGAGACCGTGCTCCGACAGCTCACCATTGCGTATAAGAATTGCAGGGGTCAGGTGGCACCTCCCTCCAAGGGAAAAGTGCATGAGGCAGAACCCGCAGCCCCAAGTAAAAAGGACTGGCATCAGGAGGGGAATCGCCCTCCCCAGGCCAAGCTCAATTGCTACGGGTGTGGGAAGGATGGACATTGGTGCAGGGACTGTAAAAATCAGTGGAAGGATAATAAGGGAAGATCTCCCACAGCCCCAGCAAGAGTCCAGGTCCAAGCCGCAGCCCGTCCCAGAATAAGGACCGGTGCAGCTATAGATCCCGCTGCAATAGAGTCAATTTTAGAGACAATGCGGTCTCTTATGATCTCAGAGGGGTGGGTAGCAGTCGCCACCGGTCCTGTCGTTCCGGCAGCCCCGACCGCTTCACCCCAATGACTGGAGCCCACGCAGCCCGTTTACGTGTTTGTTGCGATATGATTTATGGAGGCGACCCCTCATGGAGATGGAGGTAGAGAAGGTAAAAGGGACCTATCTGTTGGATACGGGGGCATCGTGCACCATGATCCACACAGCTAACCCTGCCACCTCACCTCTGTCCACCGGGGTTCCATATATTCTGTCGGGCTTCACGGGCAAAGAACAGGCTGGCACATTCTCCATCCCCCTCTCCATACCACGTCGAAGTGTGTACTGATGAAATGGGAGGTGGAAGGTGGAAAAGGGATCCTTGGGTCCGATTTCGGTGGCATAGTGGTTAGCACTGTTGCCTCACAGCGCCAGAGACCCGGGTTCGAATCCGGCCTCGGGCGACTGTCTGTGTGGAGTTTGCACATTCTCCCCGTGTTTGCGTGGGTTTTCTCCGGGTGCTCCGGTTTCCTCCCACAGTCCAAAGATGTGCGGGTTAGGTTGATTGGCTATGATAAATTGACCCTTAGTGTTAGGGGGATTAAATACGTGGGGTTACGGGGATAGGGTGGGATATGTGTTGGTGTAGGGGTTACGGGGATCGGGTGGGATATGTGTCGGTGCAGGCTCGATGGGCCGAAATGGCCTCTATCTGCACTGTGGGGTTTCTGTGATTCTGTCTGAGTATTAATTACTTGAACAACTCACAGACTTAACACTGGCGACGAGTCAGGTTCTTACCCTGCGGCAGTTATTCCACGGTGGCTTCGTCCACAGACAGGACGTTGAAGAGAGGTTTCAAATCTCACCACCCCACTGGAAGCGACAGGCATTAGGACCCTGAAGCCTCCATCAGCAACTGAAAACTGGAGGACAGAAGACATCCTGCAGCTTCTTTTTCAACCTCGGTGGTGGGTAAGCCGAGCAGCGTCGGCTGCAAAGACAGGGCTGGGGGAAGTCGGAGGTAGAAGGGCCATCGAACGCAATCCCTGATAAGGGCCGCACTCGGGCTGAAAGGCGCAGCGTCGGCAGACACTGAAGGCGCGAGAGCCACGGTGAAAAGCGCGGGCCATCGATCGCGGCGGAGATAAGGGCCGCACTCGGGGCTGAAGGGAGATGGCGTCGGGGGACGGGTGAAGACCGCCAAGCGCGGGAAAACCGCCATTTTGTAGGCGGAGGACGACGGCAAGAGCGGGAAGCCGCCATCTTGGATAGCAGTAAAAAAAAAAATCTGAGAAATTGCAAATCTGATAAAGTACTACAATGCCTAAACACGGGAATATTAGCAACTTTGATAGTGACATCGAAGATTGGGCCATATATGTTGAACGAGTTAAAAATTATTGTAAGGCCAATAAAATTCGTGAGGCTGATAAAGCACTAACATTATTAAATTTAATGGGTGCGAAGACATACGGGCAATTGAAACACCTGTTATCACCAGATGAACCGGCGGATAAGACGTTCGATGAGATTGTTACTGTCCTGAAAGATCATCTAAACCCCACGCCGCTGATGCTAGCGGAACGATTTAAATTTTACGACAGAAGGCAGCTACAGCATGAAAGCAATGCTGAATATTTGCTGGAATTGCGTAAATTAGCGAAATATTGCCAGTTTGGAACGGGACTGACAGATGCACTATGAGACAAATTTGTGTGTGGTTTATTTAAACAGGATACACAAAAGCGACTGCTCGAGGAGAATGAGCTGACGCTTGAGAAGGCGGTCACTATGGCAGCAGCACACGAAACCGCAGCGAGAGGCACGGCAGTAATGCAGCTACGGTCACCGGAGCTCAGTGCACACAAATTGGGTGTGAGTTCTGGCAAATGTTATCGTTCTGGAAAGACAACACATGATCAGAACCAGTGTTGGTTTAAAAACCAAGAATGTAGAACTTGTGGTAGGCTTGGACATATAGCTAGAGTATGCAGGTCAGGGAAGAAGACCAGCAACAAGAAGTCACCGCAAGGAAAATACGCAAAAGTACACAAGGTGGCCGAACAGGAGTCCGATTCAGACGCTAGCAGTAATGAACTGGCTGGCTTAAGCAGTATTGAACTGGCTAGCTTAAGGGTACTCAACGTTGGTAAGGGTGCAGACCTCCAGACAATTTGGGTTACTCTTCAGATAGAAGGAGTCCAAGTAAAAATGGAATTGGACACTGGATCGGCATTGTCGGTCATGAATAAGAAAGATTACAGAAGGTTATTCTAACATATTCCCCTACAGGATACGGAGATTATATTGACAACCTACACGGGGCAGAGAGTGTACCCCATCGGGACAATAAAGGTTGCAGTGGCCAACAAGGGCGAAGGAAGTCAAATAATGGACTTATATGTGCTACCGGAGGGAGGTCCACCACTACTAGGCCGGGAGTGGTTTAGAAACATAAATATGGACTGGCATTCGCTAAAAGCCATAAAGAGTGAGAACTCGGTGCAGATAATCAGCCCAGACTCTAGAACTGATGATGGTAAGACCAACCCATGTGCAAAAGACAAAGTTTCAGCACAGAATTCCACTGAGCAACAACAACATAGTTTAACAGAGAATTCTGAGTCTGTCAAGTCTACTGATATGCACATTTTTGAGGGACACTGGGCTCGAACTCAACTCCATTTCAAACTACAACAGCAATTAGAACAAATGATTCGCCGTTTTGAGCAAGAGATGAATGAAATAAAAAAGTTCTTTGTTACAGAGTGGGAGAATCTGGAAAGGCAACAGAAGCAACTGATGGAGAAAATGGAGCAGGAGCACACCAACCATCTGCGCGAGGAGGCCGAATGAATCAAAGCTGATTCAGGTTCTGAAGGTGCGTGCCATAATCTGGTGTCAGAAGAGTTAACGGTCAGCCAACTCCTTCATATGCTGAGGGACAAGACTCTGAAATGGGAAAAACTTGAACACGAGCTGCGATCTTCAAAGGAAAAGGGTTCGGAGCTCTCAAAAGTCATTGAGATGGCTGATGTGACGACACAGACTGAAACGACTGCAACAGAGCAGCCATTGGATGCCAAAAGTACGCTGACTCACGTCAATGTAGAACAACAGACCGCTGAAACAGCTGCTCCGGTAGAGGGATTGCATAGTCCGATCAATCAATCTCCAAAGGAAGTTGAAGTATTAAAATCACAAATGAGGTCACTAGTAAACGACTTGCTGAAAGCCCAGAAAAAGCTGGATGCAGAGGTACACATGAAGAAGTCTCTTCAGGAAAGATGTCTGGATTTGGAACAAGAGCTGGCTAACGTCCAGCTGGGTATGGAGGAAATAGACGACCCTCTCGCTGACCTGTCGGACGACTCCGAATATTACTATGTCCTGTCCTGCCCAACTTGTAACTTCGACTCCCACCATACAGAAATCATGGAGGAGCACCGAAAGTCTACGGAACATCGGGAGAAGGTGGCTCTACTACGAAAAAAGGAGGAAGAGAAGGAGGAACTGCGCATGCAGCT
This sequence comes from Somniosus microcephalus, assembly GCF_052327205.1. Lineage (NCBI taxonomy): Eukaryota > Metazoa > Chordata > Chondrichthyes > Squaliformes > Somniosidae > Somniosus > Somniosus microcephalus. Next base: position 3,454,424 of record NW_028225184.1, read on the forward strand.
GGCAGCTGTGGCAGCTGACAATGGAGCCCAGAGAGTCTCCAAGAAGCAGAAAAGGAAAAACAGAAGATGACCCATCTGAACCATTATCACCTCTACCAAATCACACACGTGGTCCCTCCGAACGGAGCCAAATCAGTTCGGAAGTTCAAGCTGTTAAATCCATGAAAGGACTATTGAATGAGTAACGTGAACCGACTACACCACAGAGATTGAATCTGTGAACTGTTTTCCGCAGAGACTGAATCTGTGATATGTTACGTTAAACATGAAGTTATATATGTATATATGTTATTACGTTATGTTAAATGGGGGGATGACTATAAAGCTAAGAAGGGAGGAGTGTTGTGTATGTAACCTGTTCCACCTTGAGAGCTTAAGCCTGTTCCACCTTAAGAGATGTACTACTTTCTCAGGCTGCTGTAGATGTAATACCGGGGGTGAACACACCGGTATATAAGCACTGTGCAGTAATCTTGTATTCAGTGTAGTCCCTACCTCCAACCAGTAAAGACCTGTTTTATTGTTACTGATTAAGTCTGAGTATTAATTACTTGAACAACTCACAGACTTAACAGTAACGATAGTGAACGATAAGTGGTTTACCACAGATACCAAGGGCCCTCCGTGTGTGTTGTAAATTTTCATTGTATCAGTGATAGAGTGTGAGGGCTGCATGGGCGAATAGTTAAGTGAATGTGATCATAGCGAGGGAATGGGTAAGGGTGTAGGGATGTTACTGTCAAGTGGAATGTGGAGGAAGAGGTTGGCAAAGCAGAGTGCTGGTGAGGAGAGGCGATGGGGATCAGATTGAGGGTGATGGGAAAGTCATACTCGCTTTTCCTGTGCGGAGGAGGTCTTCCTGCATTGCAGCCAGGTTCTGCAGAACACAGATGGCATTGACCGCCTGGGCCACTTGCAGCCACACAGCTTTCGTCTGTTGTGGTGGCATTTTTCTCCCTGAGGAAGGGAAGAGCACCTCCTTATTGGTTCTTGCTCCCTCCACCAGAGATTGGCGGGAGGGCTCATCAACTCGTGGAGCACATTTTTGCCTGCTGGTGGACATTCGTACAATAAATTCCTCAGTACAGTCAGCATAAAGATTGCAGTCTCCAGAAGAAGCAAGGCTGCTTGCAGGCCTTAAATGCAGCAGCACTGATGTCATCGGAGGCGACTTTCTGGATGGAAAGACTAATGGGGCCAGGGGTTCCCACACGCTGGAAATCAAGTGCCCAATTAGGGGAAAATCACACTTTGTTTTTCCCACATCACATAGGAGTCGGGGTCCTGACAGGAAAAACACCTGACACGCCCCAGCCCGGCCCACACTGGTGAAATCGAGCCCTAGGCTTCAGTCAGGATGGCCAAGCTTCCCATCATGCCTTGTAATTATAGTGGCTTCCAACATAGCTACAACATTCCCATTAACCCACATCAATCAATGCTCTCCCTGCAGGCTTGTATTAAAGAATTTTTGCATCCGGGACTATAGGTGACTGGTGTTTTCTCCAACAACACACTGCTTACTTGTGCCTTGTAGATTAATTGAGAGGCTTTGGGGAGTCAGGAGGTGAGACACTCGCCATTCTTGTTGCCACAGACTACGCTGCCTTGCCTCCTAGAGGGTCAATCACTCTAGCAACACATCTGCCCCGCTTCCTCAACCATCAACTAGTTAGCACCTCTGTTCAACAGCGAATGGCCATCCTGATTGTTTGGCTACTCATCAATTTAGCCCGTTTGGCATTTCGAAGGGACCCGAGATGAAGTTCAGCCCATCCCAGATGGTGAATGTCATATCATTGCTAGTCTATCTAGAAACACAGAAGACAGCAGCAGGAGTAGGCCATTCGGCCCCTCGAGCCTGTTCCACCATTCAATGAGATCATGGTTGATCATCAAAATTCAGTACCCTGTCCCTGCTTTCTCCCCATATCCCTTGATCCCTTTTAGCATTAAGAAATATTTAACTCCTTCTTGAATGTATTTAATGAATTGGCCTCAACTGCCTTCTATGGTAGAGAATTCCACAGGTTCACCACTCTGTGGGTGAAGAAATTCCTCATCAGTCCTAAATGGCTTACCTCTTATCCTTAGACTGACCCCTGGTTCTGGACTCGCTGACCATCGGGAACATCCTTCCTGCATCTAGTCTGTCTAGTCTTGTCAGAATTTTATAAGTTTCAATGAGATCCCCTCTCACTCTTCTAAACTCCAGCGAGTATAAGCCCAATTGACCCAACCCCTCCTCATACGTCATTCCTGCCATCAACCTTTATAAAACACTGGTTCGGCCACAACTTGAGCATTGTTTAACAATTCTGGGCACTGCACTTTAGGAAGGATGTGAAGGCCTTAGAGAAGGTGCAGAACAGCTTTACAAGAATGGTTTCAGGAATGAGGGACTTCAGTTACGTGGATTACGTAGAGGAGCTGGGGTTGTTCTACTTAGAGCAGAGAAGGTTTAGAGTAGATTTGATAGAAGTACTCAAAATCATGAGGAGGGTTCTAAACAGTAGATAGATAAACTGTTCCCATTGGTGGAAGGGTGGTGAACCAGAGGAGACATATATTTACGGTGATTGGCAGAAGATCCAAAGACGACATGAGGAAAAGCTTCTTTACACAGCGAGTGGTTCGGATCTGGAATGCACGTGCCCAACACTGCAAGAAAAAGAAAAAAATCGGAAGGCATTGGGTTGAAAGCCTTGAACAGCACAAGCTACGAAACGAATCAATTGGTCCCATTTCCAGAATGGGATTTACTGTTCAGAAACATACCTACAAAACAATGTAACCGCTTTCAAGTCGATCTATTGAAAGCCGATGAATCAACATTTATAGGCTGGAGAAGATGGGAGTGTTCTCTTTAGAGCAGAGAAAGTCAAGGATGTTTTTGACAGGCTTTCAAAATTACCATGGGTTTTGGCCAGAGTAGATAGAGTGGAACAATTCCCACTGGTTGGAGGGTCTCCAAACAACAGAATTAATTCAATTGGCAAAAGAACCAGGCAGAGATGACGATAGATGATTTACACCGAGTTATGATCTGAAAGCACTGCCTGAGAGTGATGGTGGAAGCTAACTCAATAGACAGAAGGCATTTCCACTATGGACGAGTCCAAAGCAAGGAGCTATAAATACAAGATAGCTACTAATGAATTCAATAAGGAATTGGCAACCCATCCACCACCCTAAACATTCACTCCTGCACCACCGGCGCACCGTGGCTGCAGTGTGTACCATCTCAAGATGCACTGCAGCAACTCACCAAGGCTTCTTCGACAGCAACCCCGAAACCCGCGACCTGCATCACCTAGAAGGACAAGGGCAGCAGGCGCATGGAGACACCACCACCTCCATGTTCCCATCCAAGTCTCAACATCCTGACTTGGAAGTATATCGACATTCCTACATCATCACTGGGTCAAAATTCCTGAACGCCCTCCCCAACAGCACGGTGGGAGTACCTCCACCACGTGGACTGCAGCGGTTTAAGGTGGTAAATCACCACCAGCTTCTCAAGGGCAATTCGGGATGGGTAATAAATGCTGGCCTTGCCAGCGACGCCCACATCCCATGAATGAATAAAAAATAATTAATGAACTTTTTTACTCCGAGTAGTTACAATGTGGAACCTGCTACCTCGAACAGTTGAGGCAAATAGCATAGATGTATTTAAGGGGAAGCTGGATAAGTCAGAGAGAGCAACAGAAGTACAGCTGAGAAAGTAATAGGACATGTTGATAGGATGAGTTGACGTAAGATGAGGAGGCTGCTGTGAAGCATAACTGGCACAGACCAATTGTCCGAATGGCATGTTTCTGTACTGTAAATTCTGCATTAACATTCTAAATGGAATTGGAAACATACTTGAAAAGGAAACATTTGCTGGGCTTGGGAAAAGAGCAGGGGAGTGGGACTAATTGGATAGCTCTTTCCAAGAGCTGGCACAGGCACGATGGGCTGAATGCCCCCGTGTTAAATGGTTCTATATAATCGTGAATTAAAGCACATGTACAGAGCTATGTGGATTCTCTGGATGGCTGTTGAGCAGGTGATGTTACCATTGGTTTCAAGGCACTCATACTTACTTCTCCCGTTAATGATGTGGCCTCCTCTGAGGGATTTGGGTTGCGAGGTTTGGTAGATGTATCTGCAGAACTGCTGGCACTCCTGGGTGAAGCTCTCGTCTGTCTGGTGTTCAGGAATGGTTTCCATTGCGTGCAGATTGCTGCCAATGGGCCGGACAAAGACAAAACACTTCCGTTTGGGGAAAAAAGTTCCGGTTGCACTGCCGGGGCAAATTATACTCCATCACCTTTTTAGAAATACCTGAATTAAAACAGAAATTGTAATGTGGGAAGGAATATTGATAAAGATTATAATTCGATAGCAATCCAGCAACAGAACACTGAAAAATGCGCTAATTTAGAAAGAAATTTAATAGTCACAGTAGGTGACTAACAAAACGGGAAGCTTTAATTTTATTTTACAGCATTAGGAATCCATGTCTATAAACCACTGGTATGATCTCAACTGGAGTATTGTGTCCAATTCGAGACACCGCACCTTAGGAAGGATGTGAAGGCCTTAGAGAGGGTGCAGAAAAGATTGACAAGAAAGGTTCCAGGGGATGAGGGACTTCGGTTACGTTGTTAGACTGGGGAAGCTGGGATTGTTCTCCTTAGCGCATAGAAGGTCAAGAGGAGACGGAGTAGATGGAGAGAAACTGTTCCCATTGGCGGAAGGCTCGAGAACCAGAGGAGACAGATTTAAGGTGATTGGCAGAAGAACAAAGCTGACATGAGGAATTAAAAAATAAATGCAGCCCATGTTTAGGATCTGGAATGCATAGCCTGAAAGGGTGGTGGAGGTAGATTCAATCGTGGCTTTGAAAAGGGGATTGGATAAGTAGCTGAAGGAAAAATAATGCAGGACTACGGGAAAAGGGCGGGGGCTAAGTGGGACTAGCAGAGGTGCTCTTGCAGTGAGCCAACACGGGCCGAACAACCTCCTTCTGTGCTGTAACCATTCTGTGCATGTGTCGTAGGTTTAGCGGAGGCAGTTCTCCTGCAGTGATCCACAAAAACAATTGGATTGACACGCCGCTAATGCGAGATAGAAAAAAAAACAGATTTTTGGCAAGAAAATACACTGGATTTGTCAACCTTAAGACTTGGAAAAAGATTCCCCCTCCCCAAAAGTGATGCTATTACAAGGATCACAGATATGATGGATCGAATGGACTCCTTCTGTGCCATGAATTTCAATGATTAGCGATCTTTCCTCCTCGCCAAGTCAAGCACCCTTGGAACAGAGATCGGAAAAATCAACACACACCCCCCCCCCTATTTCAACACACACACCCTCAATGTGTTTTACAACCAATACTTTTGTATTTCAGTCCCTGTTTTAATGTAAGGAATTAATGCACACCAATGTCCCACAAACACGGAGTGACCCAGATCAGCTGTTTTTACTTTTAGTTAAGGGGTTCGATGGGTGGTGAGGGAGGGAGGGGCTATCTTTTACATCCACCGAGAGCAGATGGGGCCTCGGTTTAACGTCTCATCCGAAAGACGGCACCTCCGACAGTGGAGCTCTCCTTCAGTACGGCAATGGAAGCGCCAGCCTAGATTATACGCTCAGGTCTCGGGAGTGGGACTTGAACCCACAACCTTCTGTCTCAGGCCGGAGCACTACCAACTGAGCCAAGGCGGAACGAATTCCTGCACAATCAACAGGTTTATTACCCACAACAGGGCTGGCAGTTTAAGTAACTCTTGGAAATTGGGCTGTGGCGTTATCACAAGTAAATTAAGATGGAGGGACTCGGATCACATTCGATTGTGTCCACAAAGGGAGCCCAGCAGTCTGGGCTGCATTGGAACCCAATACCTTAGATTGACTGGGGAATGGTCCAAAATCAGTTGTCATTTTGGAATCAAGGTTCCTGGGAAACATCGTTTATGTGAGGCAGTTCAACAATTCGAGGGGAGGATAGGGAAGAGGAAAGGACAATTGACTGAAACAAGATGGTTCCCCCCTGCAGAATAAAACGCACTACCTTTTTTCGGTAGCAGAGCGTGTTCCAAATATTTGTCCTGATTCACCGCTTTGCCCTCGATTTTCAGTTCAAGACTGAAGTCCCTGACGGACCAGACAAAAGTCGGGAAAAACTTCAAATATTCGATCTCGTCGTCTTCATGGAAATCGTCGCTGGCTTTAACTTTGATCAGCTCGGTGGCAAAAATGGACTGGTTAAAGAATCAAGTTTCAAACAGGAAACAAGAACTACACACAAACCGAGACACCAATCGCACAAAGTTGCTACTATTTTGCCATGTGTAATTGGAGAGGTTTGTATTGCTTAACTTTATTGCACCTTCAATGCATTAAAACTCTTGGATAGTTAGTGCTCGACGTAAGCAGGCAATTTGTGTACAGCAAGATCCCACCATGCTTATGGCAGCATTGGGCGAGTGAAGAATTTGGCCAATGCACTGGGGTAACTCGGGCATTCGAATGGTGCCATGGGACAGTTAATGTACAGTGGATAAGGAAATACTTCCTGGTTTAGGGTCTCATTTGACACCTGGAACAGTGCAGCACTGAGCTGGACTTGAGCCTATATAATGAGCCGAGCTGTGCTCCTGGCGCGGAGCTTCAACCCAGAGGCGACTGTGCTACCAAATAAGCCAAGGAAACATTTCAGCATCTGACCGTTAAGACATGAAGACCAGCCGAGTTTTACTAACCGGTAGGATATGTCCACAAGCTGTCATAGCCCAATGCATAGTGGTTGTCAATACTTGGTGGGACTAGAAATCAGTAGTACAGCACAGAAGGAGGATATTCGACCGATCGAGTCCGTGCTAGCTCTTTCGAAGAGCAATCCAGTTAGTCCCACTCCCCTTCCCCCCCCCCCCCCCATATCCCTGCAATTCTTTCTCCTTCAAGTATTTATCCAATTCCCATTTGAAGGCTACTATTGAATCTGTATCCACCACCCTATCAGGCAGTGCATTCCAAATCCTCGCCACCCGTTGCGTTAAAAAGTTTTCATATCACCTCTGGTTCTTTTGCCAATCACCTTAAATCTGTGCCCTCTGTTTATCAACGCTTCAGCCATTGGAAACAGTTTATTTATTCTATCTAAACCGTTCAGGATTTTAAACACCTTATCAAATCTCATCTTAGCCTTCTCTGCACAAAGGAGAACCAACTGTCTAGCCGCACAACAGTAATCACCCATCCCTGGAACCATTCTAGTAAATCTCTTCTGTACCCTCAAGTCTTCATGCCCTTTCTAAAGTATGGTGCTTAGAATTGGACACAATACTCCAGCTGGGGCCGAACTAGTGGTTTATATAGGTTTAGCACAATTTCCGGGGTTTTGTACTCTGCCTCTATTTATATAAAGATCCGGATCCCATCTGCTTTATTCACCTGTCCTGCCACCTTTAAATATTTGTGTACAAACACCCCGAGGTCTCTGTTCTTGCATCTCCTTTAACATTGGACCAATTGGCTTGTGTTGCCTTATTTTTCCCCCAAAATGCATCTCCTCACACTTAATTGAGCAAGATAAACCTCATTTGAGAATAAAGGATTGTTGAGATGGGCAGCTATTAGGGCGCCTCGTTTCAGAACAGGCGTTGATGCACAACCCTCCAATAGAAAAAAATGGAGGATATGTTCCATCAAACCCACAGTAGCTGAAACATTTCCCGTAGCCCAATGCAAGGTCAACCTTAAGTCAAGTAATAGAATTACTGAAACTGAACGTCGAACATTCAGCATTCTCGTGTTTGACTCAGATGAGCAAAATGTTCGACATGGGCTTGTACCGAGTTGAATGAACTATAGGCTCATCTTCGTCCAAGTTCATGGCTTGTGAATCCATGTCATAGGCCGACTACATTAGGCTACCCATTCTCATCCATCATGTTTCCTCCTGGCTGGCCTCTCACGTTCTACCCTATGAAAACTTGGTCATCCAAAAATTTTCTGCCCAATCCCTAACTCGCATCAAATCCCGTTCACCCATCACCCTGCTTTTGCTGACCTACAGTGGCTTCTGGTTGAGCAACGCCTCGATTTTAAAATATCTCTAACCTCCTCCAGCCCCACAACCCCCGAGATATCTACGCTGCTGCAATTCTGGTTTCTTGAACATCCCCGATTTATAAATCGCTCAACCACTGGCAGCCGTGCCTTCAGCTGCCAAGGCCCTATGCTCTGGAATTCCCTCCCTAAACACCTTCTTTAAGACAGTCCTTAAACCCTACCTCTGACCAAGCTTTTGGTCATCTGCCCTAATTTCTTGTCTTCTAATATTCCTTTATACAAATACAAGTTGTTGTTGGTTCGTGTTGTGGCTGAAATGTCTCAATCTGGACACTGAGGCCCAGCGGGATGCTGAATGCCATTAACTATTCCAATCGACCTTGGGTGATTTTTTTGGGGTGATTTCAATCCCATTCAAAGGATACTGCAGTTTCTCCAGGGCATATTGATCGATTGTGCCTATGCTGTTGTATACAAGGGTACTGCTCAGAAGTACCGCAAGAGCAAAGATCCAGCTGTCGTTTTTCTGATCGCCCTGAAGAAAGCAAACATATTTTGTCTAGTTTTTGCAGTGTCAATTACAAAGGAACATTTTAGCAGAATATTTTCACCCATGTGATGTAGGAATCGCGTTCAGATTCACAGGGATTAACGTATCCATTACAGTATGCTCAAGCAGAGTTCAAGAACGGCAGCATCGCTCAACCTAGCTCTGGAGAATGATATGGGGAAAACAATTAGTTGTGCTCAATTCCACAATAGAAGCTATAAAAGGAGTCAAAGACAGTGCTAGACTGGAAAAGGACAGTTCAGTGAAATAAAAAGGAGATTCCCCAAATTAACTAAACAGCAAGTTAGCAAACTGGTACAGATCATTGGGAGATGTTCAGAGTAAAGTACAACATAACATAAGAAATAAGAGCAGGAGTAGGCAATTTGGCCCCTCGAGCCTGTTCTGCCATTCAATAAGATCAAGGCTGATCTTCTACCTCATCTCCACTTTCCTGCACTATCCCCATATCCTGGGATTCCCTTAATATTCAAAGACCCATCAATCTCAGTCTTGGATATACTCAATGACTGAGCCTCCACAGCCCTCTGGGGTAGAAAATTCTAAAGATTCACCATCCTCTGAGTGAAGAAATTTCTCCTCATCTCAGTCCTAATTGGGCAATCCCTTACTGAGACCGTGACCACTGGTTCTAGACTCCCCAGCCATGGGCAACATCTTCCCAGCATCTATCCTGTCAAGCCCTGGAAGAATCTTGTATGTTAAGGCTAAAATGGTGTACAATGTTTGGCGGATAAATGAGATTAAGTGGAGATATGTAGTATTTTAGCCTCAACTCTATCGCAATAATGCAGTGGGGAGGCGAAAAGGGAATTAGAGTATAAAGAAAAAAAGGTCTCAATATAACGGGAATATAAATATTCCATTTTCTATTTGCCTTGTGCTGTGACAGATAAATATTGGGCAGCGGTATAACAAATTGTGGAACAACAGCACAAGTGAATGATAGGAGAGTGTGTGAAAACAGTTGGGGGGAATTGGCTTAGAAAGAACCCAAGGTGGATCCATGTCAGATCACAGCGGAGGCTCTGGGTTAATTCTTGATTCTGAATTTCTGCCTTGGGACTAGACACCCACCAATAAAACACCCTTGTTCAATGGTGTGCACAAACTAGTTAATTGTAGGTCAGTTGCTCTCAGTTGTGGGCAAACCTTCAATCCATAACTCAAAATAGAACTAATGAGCATTTAGAAAGTCAGAAGTTGAGGAAGGAGTCGTATGTGACAAATTCTAGGTGTTTTTAGCAGTAACCGATTGGATAGATGATGGGAATTCGGGAGAGCGAGTATATGGATTTTTTGATTCATTTCAACAGGGGTCTCAATTGATTGGATAGAAACAAAATAATAGAGCAAGTGGCAGGAGGAAACGTGCCATTATTGATAAAAATTAGGTTGACAGACAGAATGGCTGAGCTGGTGTACCACAAGTCTATGCAGGATCCCCCATTTGTGAGAGAGGATTTGGAATTGACAGAACAGTCTCTGAATGGGTTAACAAATGTATGGGTTATTCAGCGAGAATTGTTTCAGGCAGACCAACAGGTGGGGAATTTTGCAGCATGCCCCCATCACCAGCCCTTCATCACGCTGCACTGCCTCGACCGGTCGCTCAAGGTCCAGGTGTGCAGCCTTGAGGTGGTCCACGGAAATGTGGTCAGGCTTGCCCCCGATGTCCACTAAAAAACTCTTGGCACCTGCCTGTCTTACCTGGAACGGGCCCGTATATGGAGGCATGAGGACTACGGTGGGTTTCATGCCTGACAAAAACAAATTTGGCCCGCATAAGCTCCGGCGTGACACGGGCAACCCGTGATGTGACGTCGGAATGGGCCGGAAAGATTGAGCTGCATCCCGGTGAGCCTGCAGTTGGTCGGCCACCGACCAAGGACGCGTTGGTGATGGAAGAAACTCACCGGGCACCCGGAGCGGTTGTCCATAAACCAGTTCAGCAGCCGATTCCTGCAGGTCCTCTTTAGGCACTGTGCGTAACCCGAGCATCACCCAAGGCAGCTTGTCCATCCATGCGGTCCCCTGGAGGCTGGCCCTCAGTGACGCCGTCAAGGACCGATGAAAACGCTCTCAATCCATTGGCCTGTGGATGGTAAGCCGTGGTCTGATGGAGCTTGGTGTCCAAACCCAAGGCGACGGCGTTCCACAAAGCAGGCAAGAACTGTGGCCTGCGATCTGACGAAATATCAGACGGAACGCCAAACCGTGCATCCCAAGATGAGATGAAAAGCCCGGGCGACATCCACGGTGGTGGTGGTGGACATCAAAGGAATGGCCTCCGGCCACCTGGTGGTACAGTTGACTATAGTCAAAAGATGTATGAAACCTTGTGATGGCGGCAGTGGGCCAACGAGGTCGACATGGACGTGATCGAAACGCCGCTCCGGTACTTCGAAAACGGCGACGGGAGCATTGACGTGTCGCTGCACCTTAGCCTGCTGGCACACGACGCAGGTGTTGGCCCAGTTGCGGACATCTTTCTGCATTCCTCTCCAGACGAATTTGGTCGCCAGTAGCTTTTGCGAAGCCCTCACGCCAGGGTGCGCAAGCCCGTGAATGGCATCGAAAATGTTCCTACACCTCGGAGCAGGGAGCAGCGTGGTGAGGAGCCCGGTATAAAAACCGGAGGCACCAGCGAGGCCAGAGCACTCGGAGCAGGGAGCAGCGTGGTGAGGAGCCCGGTATAAAAACCGGAGGCACCAGCGAGGCCAGAGCACTCGGAGCAGGGAGCAGCGTGGTGAGGAGCCCGGTATAAAAACCAGAGGCACCAGCGAGGACAGAGCACTCGGAGCAGGGAGCAGCGTGGTGAGGAGCCCGGTATAAAAACCGGAGGCACCAGCGAGGCCAGAGCACTCGGAGCAGGGAGCAGCGTGGTGAGGAGCCCGGTATAAAAACCGAAGGCACCAGCGAGGCCAGAGCACTCGGAGCAGGGAGCAGCGTGGTGAGGAGCCCGGTATAAAAACCGAAGGCACCAGTGAGGCCAGAGCACTCGGAGCAGGGAGCAGCGTGGTGAGGAGCCCGGTATAATAAGCGAAGGCACCAGTGAGGCCAGAGCACTCGGAGCAGGGAGCAGCGTGGTGAGGAGCCCGGTATAAAAACCGAAGGCACCAGTGAGGCTTACCAACTCAGCAGCGGGGAGAGAGGTAAAACGTAATCAGTGTGTGACGTCACCAGGGAGCAGGTAGGTGATTGGTTGGTGAGTATTTCTCTTTTTTCAATAGAAGCTTGAATTCTGTGGTGTAAATTTCTGTGGTGTAGTGGGGATAGTTGGTAAATAAAGCGCCCTAGAGTATACCTGTAACTGGGGTATTGAATAAATTTTTTAATTAATTAAAGGAGTAAGTCATGGCAGGAGAGTTCAGACCCGTGTTCTGCTCCTCTTGCTCCATGTGGGAAGTCAGGGATGCTGCCAGTGTCCCTGACGACCATGTGTGCGGGAAGTGCATCCAGCTGCAGCTACTAGTAGACCGCATTGAGGCGCTCGAGCTGCGGGTGGATGAATTTTGGAGCATGCGCGATGCTGAGAGGCTCGTGGATAGCACGTTTAGTGAGTTGTTCACGCCTCAGGGTAGGGCAGCACAGGGGGTGACCATCAGGCAGAGCAACAAAGGCCGGCAGGTAGTGCAGGGAACCCCTGCGGACATCCCCCTTTCAAACAAGTATAACGCTTTGGATACTGTTGAGGGGGATGACTCACCAGGGGAAGGCAGCAGCAGCCAACTTCCTGGCACTGGGGGTGCTCCTGCTGCCCAGGAAGGGGGGAAAAAGAGTGGGAGAGCAATAGTGGTAGGGGATTCTATAGTAAGGGGAACAGACAGGCGTTTCTGTGGCCATAGACGTGAATCCAGGATGGTTTGTTGCCTCCCTGGTGCCAGGGTTAAGGATGTCACTGAGCGGCTGCAGGGCATTCTGGAGGGGGAGGGTGAACAGCCAGTGGTCGTGGTCCACATTGGTACCAACGACATAGGTAAAAAGAGGGATGAGGTCCTGCAGCAAGAATTTAGGGAGCTAGGTGAAGGATTAAAGAGCAGGACCTCAAAGGTTGTAATCTCTGGATTACTCCCAGTGCCACGTGCTAGTGAGTATAGGAATAGGAAGATAGAACAGATGAATGCATGGCTAAAGGGATGGTGCAGGGGGGAGGGCTTTAGTTTCCTGGATCACTGGGTCTGCTTCTGGGAAAGGTGGGACTTGTACAAGTCGGACGGTTTACACCTGAACCAGAGGGGAACCAATATCCTTGCGGGGAGGTTTGCTAGCACTGCTGGAGGGGGTTTAAACTAACTTGGCAGGGGGATGGGGTACAGAGTGGAGCTATAGTAGGGGGTGATTTACAGCCAAATGCAGAGGGAAAAACAAGTCAGCTGGGAAGGCAGAGCAAATATGTAAAGGCAAAAGAGAATATGGCAGGGCTGGAAGGCACTTATTATAATGCAAGGAGTCTTGCAAATAAGGTGGATGAACTGAAGTTGTTGTTGAACACATGGGAGTACGATATTGTTGCTATCACAGAGACATGGTTGAGGGAGGGTCAGGACTGGCAGCTCAATATTCCGGGGTATAGAATCTTCAGGCGAGACAGAGGGGGGTGTAAAAGGGGAGGGGGTGTTGCAATATTAATTAAGGAGTCAATTACTGCTGTAAGGAGGGATGATATATTAGCGGGTTCCTCTAATGAGGCCATATGGGTAGAACTTAAAAACAAAAAGGGGGCAAGCACTTTGCTGGGGGTGTACTATAGGCCCCCAAACAGTCAGGGGGAGATAGAGGAACAGATATGTAGGCAAATCTCAGAAAAGTGCGAAAATAATAGGGTAATAATAGTGGGGGATTTCAACTTCCCCAATATAAATTGGGATAGTCAGAGTGTGAAAGGCTTAGAGGGTGCAGAATTCTTAAAGTGCATCCAGGAGAGCTTTTTGAGCCAACATGTAGAAAGTCCTACAAGAGAGGGGGCGGTACTGGACCTAATTCTGGGGAATGTAGCCGGGCATGTGGTGGAAGTGTCAGTAGGAGAGCATTTTGGCGACAGTGACCATAATTCGGTGAGATTTAAGGTGGTCATGGAAAAAGACAAAGACGGCCCGGAAATAAGAGTACTAAATTGGGGGAAGGCCGATTTTAATATGATAAGGCAGGATCTGGCCAAAGTGGACTGGGAGCAGCTACTTATAGGAAAATCCACATCAAAACAGTGGGAGACTTTCAGAAGGGAAATAGAGAGAGTACAACGCCAACATGTTCCTGTGAAGGTCAAGGGTGGGACCAACAAGCAAAGGGAACCTTGGATGACAAGGGATATACAAAAATGCATTAGAAATAAAAGGGGGGCTTTTGGCAGTTACAAAAGACTAAAGACGGAAGAAGCCCTAGAGGAGTATAAAAAGTGCAGGGGCATACTTAAATAAGAAATTAGGAGGGCGAGGAGGGGCCATGAAATAACACTGGCGAGCAAAATAAAGGAAAATCCTAAGATGTTTTATAAGTATATTAAGGGCAAGAGGATAACCAGGGAAAGGGTAGGGCCCATTAGGGACCAAAGTGGCAATCTGTGTAGAGCCAGATGATGTAGGCGGGGTTTTAAATGAATTTTTTGCATCTGTGTTCACTATGGAGAAAGACGATGCAGACATAGAAATCGGGCAAGGGGATTGTGACATACTTGAACATATTAGCATTGAGAGGGAGGAGGTGCTAGCGGTTTTAGCAGGCCAAAAAGTGGATAAATCCCCAGGCCCGGACGAGATGTATCCCAGGCTGCTGTGGGAGGCAAAGGAGGAGATTGCAGGGGCTCTGACACAAATTTTCAGAACCTCTCTGGCCACAGGGGATGTACCAGAGGACTGGAGAACAGCTAACGTAGTACCATTATTCAAGAAGGGTAGCAGGGATAAACCAGGGAATTACAGGCCAGTGAGCCTAACATCTGTGGTAGGGAAAGTATTGGAAAAAATTCTGAGGGACAAAATTAGCCTCCACTTGGAGAGGCAAGGATTAATCGGGGATAGTCAGCATGGCTTTGTCAAGGGTAAATCATGTCTGACAAATCTGATTGAATTTTTCGAGGGGGTGGATGAGGGAAATGCTGTGGATGTGGTTTACATGGACTTCAGTAAAGCTTTTGACAAAGTCCCGCATAGGAGACTGGTCAAGAAGGTAAGAGCCCATGGGATCCAGGGTGCCTTGGATCCTAAACTGGCTGAGTGGCAGGAGGCAGAGGGTGATGGTCGAAGGTTGCTTTTGTGACTGGAAGCCTGTGTCCAGTGGGGTACCTCAGGGATCGGTTCTGGGTCCCTTGTTGTTTGTGATCGACATAAATGATTTGGATGAGAATGTAAAAGGTATGATCAGTAAGTTCGCAGATGACACGAAAATTGGTGGGGTGGTAAATTGTGAGGAGGAAAGCCTCAGGCTACAGGACGATATAAACGGGTTGGTCAGATGGGCAGAAAAGTGGCAAATGGAATTTAACCCTGAAAAGTGCGAGGTGATGCATTTTGGACGGACAAATAAGGCAAGGGAATACACAATGAGTGGTAGGACCCTAGGAAGTACAGAGGGACCTTGGTGTACATGTACATAGATCCCTGAAGGCAGCGGAACAGGTAGATAAGGTGGTTAAAAAGGCATATGGGATACTTGCCTTCATTAGCAGAGGCATAGAATATAAGAGCAGGGAGGTTATGATGGAACTGTACAAAACGCTGGTGAGGCCACAGCTGGAGTACTGTGTGCAGTTCTGGTCGCCTCACTATAGGAAGGATGTGATTGCTTTGGAGAGGGTGCAGAGAAGATTCACCAGGATGTTACCTGGGGTGGAGTGCCTCAGCTATGAAGAGAGGCTGGACAGGCTGGGGTTGTTTTCCTTGGAGCAAAGAAGGCTGAGGGGGGACCTGATTGAGGTGTACAAAATGATGAGGGGCATAGATAGGGTAGATAAAGAGGAACTTTTCCCCTTAGTAGGGGGGTCAATAACAAGGGGGCATAGATTCAGGGTAAGGGGCAGGAGATTTAGAGGGGATTTGAGGAGGAAGTTTTTCACCCAGAGGGTGGTTGGAATGTGGAACTCAATGCCTGAAAGGGTGGTAGAGGCAGGAACCCTCACAACATTCAAGAAGCATTTGGATGAGCACTTGAAATGCCATTGCATACAAGGCTATGGACCAAATGCTGGAAAATGGGATTAGACTGGACAGGGATGGATGGGCGGCGCAGACACGATGGGCCGAAGGGCCTCTTTCTGTGCTGTAAAGCTCTATGACTCTATGACAGCGGAACGATCGGGCAGGGGTTCCCCAAGGAGACATCGCAGAGCAGGGAGGTGCCAGCTGAGTGGAAAAGCACATCTCCTGCCTTCAGCTGGTGGGAGTCGGTGCAGAAAGCTTGCATTTCCGGATCGGCCACTTGGTCAGCAGCCATGAGTAAATAATCGAGTCCCAGCTGGACAGCCTGGAAAGTCGCACGCGAGAGGCAATCGGCGACCACGTGGTCCTTGCCGGCCATGAACTCGGAAATAAAGGTGAGTTGTCGCCGTTGTCGAGCTGACCACAGCTCAGCCGTCTTGGCCACAGCAAACTACAGGGGCTTGTGATCCACAAACGCGGTGAATTGGCGTCCCCAACAGAAAACGGAAATGGCGGATGGCCAGAAACAACGCCAACGGCTCCCTGTCGTACGTGCCGTAGCTACGTTCATTACAACGCAATTGGCGACTAAAAAACGCCAGCGGTTGCCACGTCCCTTCGACCCGTTGCTCCTGCACGATGCCTACAGCGTAGTCTGAAGCATCGGTCGTAAGCACGATGGTGGAACCAGGCTACGGGTGCGCCAACATCATTGCGTTTGCGAGAGCATGTTTTGTGTCCACAAAAGCGCAATCCATCTCTGGTGTCCAGACCACAGGTTCCTTCCCCGGTTTCCCTGAGTGCCTCGTAGAATGGTCGCATGAGCTGCGTGGCCCGGGGAACAAACTGATAGTAAAAATTTACCATACCGAGGAACTCTTGGAGCGCTTTAATGGATTGCGGGCGTGGAAAAGCAACAATCGCCTCCTCCTTTGACTGAAGCAGCACTGCTCTTTCCGCAGTGATGCAGTGGCTCAAGAGGTCGATTTGTCGCAGCCCGAATTGGCATTTGGCCGGGTTAATTATGAGGCTATGCTGATGGAGGTGGCGAAAAAGGAGGCGCAGGTGGCTGAGATGTTCCTCTTTCGAAGCACTGGTGACCAGGATGTCATTGAGATACACAAACAGGAACTTGAGATCCTGCAGCACTGAATCCATAAGGCGCTGGAACGCCTGCGCCGCATTCTTGAGCCCGAACGGCATTCGGAGGAACTTACAGTCCGAACGGGGTAATGACAGCCGCCTTCTGGATGTCCTGGGGGTGGACGGGCACTTCATGGTACCCCCGGACGAGGTCGAACTTGGGAAAAAAACAAATTGCCCACCGAATGGGCGGAGAAATCTTGGATGTACGGTATTGTGTAGCGGTTGGGCATCGTGGCCTCATTGAGGCGCCGATAATCACTGCAGGGCCGCCAACCACCGCCGGGCTTAGGGACGATATGAAGTGGCGAAGGCCAGGGACAATCCCCAGCCGCTCCCATGTTGGTGAACTCCGCCTTCGCGGCCTCGCGTTTGCTGGGTTCCAGCCGCCGAGCCTGGGCATAGACCGGAGGGCCGGTCATCATGATGTGGTGCTCCACACCATGTTTGGCGGTCGTTGCCGAGAAGATGGGCTGAGTTATATCTGGAAATTCACCGAGAAGGCGGGCGAATTTGTCGGGCGCTGGCGCGGTGCAGGAAACCGTGTGAGTCACGCCGAGACCCCGAAAGCACAGGATGGAGGCAAACGTGGCGGCGTGAATCAGACGGCAATTTCGTAAATCAACCAATAGGTCATTGAAAGAGAAGTCAGCGCCGAGGATTGCCTGTTCGATTTGGGCGGTGATAAACTCCCATAGGAAACGTTGCCCGCCGAAACACACCTCGATCCGCCACGTCCCGAACGTACGAATAGCACTGCCGTTGGCGGCCCGGAGTGGAGAACCACGCCTCCCGGCCCTGACGTCGAGGAGCGAAGCGGGAAGGATGCTGCAGTGGGCGCCCATGTCACACAAAAACCGCCGGCCCGAAATGGAGTCGGTGATATAAAGTAACTTGCTGGAATCTCCAACCGCCATCGTAGTTGCGAAACCAGCCTTGGGGTCGTCCTTCCGCTCACGCAGCTGGTGCTGTTGCTTTCTCGTTGCATTCGGCACGAAACTACAGGGAGGACGGCAGCATCTGGCTTTTGGGCCGAAACGGGCATGATAGTAACAGAGACCGGATGGTGGAGGTGCCAAGGCGGGGTTCTTCGGGGCACGACGCTTCGAGGTGGCGCAGTTCTGCTGCATCACCGCATAAATGGTGTAAGCTTCGGCCGCGAGTGCTACACCGTCCATAGCCTCCGACCTGGCGAGGGCTGTTTGCACCTGCTCGGGGAGCTGGCTCAGGAACAGTTGCCGAAACAGAAAACACTGCGGCTCAGAACCGAGGAGCATGAGCATCTGGCGCATCAGCTCAGACGGCTTGGCATCGCCTAACCTGGGCAGTGTGAGTAAATGTTGTGCGCGCTCCGGTTTCGTGAGGCCGAAAACTTGCATTCGTCGTGCCTTAAGCATATCATACTTGTTATCCACAGGCGGGGTCTCCAGCAGACTGATGATCTTCGAAGCCGTCGAGCTGTCCAGTGCGGAGACCACGTAAAGATAACGGGTCTGATCCAGCACGATGTTCCGAAGCTGGAACTGAGCCCCCGCTTGGACGAACCAGGAGGTCGCCGCCTGTTCCCAAAATTGAGGGAGCTTCAAGGTCGCTGCGTTGACATCCATCGTTTTGTTCTGCGCGTCCTCCGCAAAAATCATCTGCGAAGCTTCGGGGTCACCAATGTAGGAATTGACAGATCCCTAACTGAAGTACTGAGGTCGAGTCAGTCCGATAATAAAACGAAGTTTAATGTAAACTAGAGAACAAACAATGGTATGCAGGAGAAACAATCAACAGGTCTTTTCTTAATGCTGGCTTCACGAGTTCTGAGCTGGGAACCACCCAGTCTGACTTCATGACGTCATCACGTTTCCCGCCGTTCGGGACGTCACTTGACCAACGTGATGGCGTCATCGCGCTGGTTCTGGGACCCACCCAGAACTGACTATTTACATACAGTAAACAAACTTAGGTGCTGTAGCACTCTTTTTTAAAGGCAGTTATACAGGAGTCCCTTGGTGGCTTTGTCACTATATATTAAGCGTGAATATGCTGGGTGAGTTCAGATACATTTTACACATCAAACAGGCTGAACAAATCTCCACATTATGGAATTCTCCAAATGCCACGACACTAAAGGCGGTAATTCTGAAGTTAATTATTTGTGAGGAATGGCAATGGTAATCTAGGCCTAGAGCACAAACTGAAAGCATCAAGGGGGATGCGTGCTGAGAATTTCGTGCAAAGCTCATTTTCCTTAATGCACATAGGGAAATTGCTGCAGCGGTCACAGATACCCAGACAACAGGAATGCTACTTACAATTTTCATTTTAACTTTCAACGCATTACTGGACTTAATTCATCAAATCCGTCTGATTTTATTATGCAAGGGCCTCAGGGTATGAAATCAAATACGGATGCAGAGCAATGGACACCAGTGGAATGTGTTTGGTGCAATAGGTATTCATTTTTGAGCAAGACGACCAATTTTCAGTCAGTAAACTTAAGCTGGGGGGTCGCTAAACTTTGAGGCGAGCATTACAGCAGAGCAGATGTGTCGTAACATGGTTCAGCTGGGCAGCATGCAGGAAAAACCTGAAGGCAACAGGAAGGGATGAGTTGGCTGATTGGTGCAGAGCTCGCTTCTTAAAAAAAAAAGTCATTATACAGATGAGCAAGGTAGGAGCAAAAGGAACAAGTCAACAGGGTAGATTCAGATTGGGTGTGGTAAACACGTTATATCTGTGTATGCGACATGAGACGAGAACGTGGAGTTAGAATCATAGAATGGTTACACAACAGGAGGCCATTCGGCCCGTCCCGGCCCGGCATTCTGCAAGAGCACGTCAACTGGTCCCACTCCCCACCCGTTCCTGTAGCCCTGCATTTTTTCTCTCAGGTACTTATCTAATTCTCGTTCCAAGCCACGATTGAGTCAGTCTATTTATGTTCTTATGAGGATTATTTTAATTGGCTTAACTAGGATAAATATCCCTAGCAGAACTGGCGGAGTGAAAGCTCGATTCTAAACACAAACACTAGTATAGACCAAAAGCGAATCAATGCACGCATTCTACATAGCCTTCCTAGCATTTAGAACCAGAATGGTGAATAAAAAGTTGGGTGGCATAACCAGGTTATCTACCTTTTTTTTAAAAACCAGTAATACCGTTGAAAGCAATATAAATTCGCCAAAACATACAATTGGTTGTCAATAAACAACACCTGCGGTGGAACACTTTCTTAAACCAAAGAGATTTGTTAAACCAGTGACCGTGCAGAAAGCGATTATAGCAATTATTAAGTAACAAACACGATACCAACGGTGCACCTACCTTCAACACAACTGATTAAACTTTAAAATCCCGGAAACCGAGGCAACCTTTTCCCAACTGCAATGAAACAGCACAGCATTCGGCCGAGACTGTCATTCCCGTGGTTTTGATCAGCTGGTGGGGAGTGCGATTGGCTAGCAATTGATTCACGTGGATCTGGTGAATTCAAAAACTTGTTCCACATGCAATAAATTGAAGCATAATTAGGTCAGCCGATTTCTTCACATGGCCCACACGGGTCTCACGTTGATTTTTCAATTTGCGTGATTACTATAATCCTCCAACATCCCATAATCCAATTGAATGGTAGTGTAGTGGTAATGTCATGGGGCTAGTAATCCACGTTAGACCTAAACCCAACTGATCCCAGTAGACGTGAGTTCAAATCCCACCACGGTAGCTGGGGAATTTAAATGCAGTTCATTAAATAAATCTGAAATAATTACTAGTATCAGTAACAATGAAACTATCGGATTGTTGTAAAAACCCCACTGGTACTCTAATGTCCTGTAGGGAAGGAAATGTGCAATCCTTATTTGATCTGACCTATGTGTGATTCCAGACGCACAGCAATGTCGCCTAGCATCTCAGCCCTAAATGGCTTACCCCTTATCAAGAACATAAGAACATAAGTAGGAGCAGGAGTAGGCCATACGGCCCCTCTGGCCTGCTCCACCATTCAATAGGATCATGGCTGATCCAAACATAGACTCGCATCCACTTCCCTGCCCTCTCCCCGTAACCCCTTATTCCCTTATCAGCTAGGAAACTGTCTATCTCCGTTTTAAATGTATTTAATGTCGCAGCTTCCACAACTCTGAGGCAGCAAATTCCATAGATTTACTACTATCTGAGTGAAGAAGTTGCTCCTCATCTGTAAGGGGTTTCTTTCTTGGGTCTCTCTCTCTCTGGTGCGACCTCCTCTCTTTTGCACAATAATTTACCGAGTGGTTCGACCCACTCACCCCTTAGGTTCTGTACACTGGACTTTGAGGCAGGAACTACAATGCAGAGAATACTCTGTAGACCAAGTTTAATGAAACGAAGTGACATTTTATTGCATAAAGAAAAATTGAATGTAAGCCAATAAGGTACATGGGAGGGAAAAACAAATCATAATACAGTATTAACCAAGATATCCACAGGCATATTATACTTTTACAAGGTTCACCATGAAATAGGGAAACACACGGAACATTGAGGGACAACAACTCATTGTTAATTATCCCCTAAAATTCCCAGCCCCTAAACCTAGCTAGATTAGATTGAGGGGGCCAGAAACATGCTCACCAATCCAAAACTGCGGTTGGGTTGGGGTTCTTCACTTGGTGCTCTCTCGGGCCTGCCGTCGTCACGTGGTCGTTGGGCTGTCGGAGCAGCGGGCTGCCCAAGCTGATGGCTTCTTGGACACTTTAATTCAGCAGGACTCGCCGTCCATTGTATCGCCCACAGGCCATTTTCTCGGTGCTCCTTCACCCGACGACGGTGGTCGCAGCCCCGATTTCTCTGTGCTCCTGCATATGACGCTGATGGCTACCCATTTTGTAAGGCGGTTCGTTTCTTCTTCTTCATCAACTTTCTTCTCATCTCATCAACGGCCCGGGGTTTGTCGATCTCCCGATAACTACCCCGGGTCCCGTCGTCGTCTGCCGAGTCTGAACGGCCTTCTTTGGACCCCCGAGCGATCTCTCGAAAAATGATCTGCCCTGGTCTCTCGAATCCTCCCCAATGAAGATGACTCTGAACTCTTCACTAATGTCTACCCCAGGTCTCCAGTAATACTTTTCGTGGAGGCCCTTATCTCCCGCCATATCAAGGTTAGTCTTTGTTTAAAATTTTGGCGGGCTTGTAGTCATTGGCCTAGAAATTCAGTGCCCTTAGCACCGATTTTGCGGCGCTAGAGGGCCTAGCGCTGCAATTGGCGCCGGTTCCTAAATTGCCTGGGGCCCTTCCGCGGCGGTAGACCGGTAGCGCTGCGCCGGCACTGATGACGTCATCGGTGTGCGCAGCGTCCCGGTTGCCGTGGTAACCCGGCCCCAAGCCGAAATTCAGTTGCGGCCGCCTCGCCAGTGGCAGCCGCAACTAAGACTCCGGCAAACGAGTGTTGCCGGAGTCTGCGCCGGCGCTTTAAGGAGGCGCGGCGGCCGGCCGTTTTCCCGCCGGCCGCCTGCCCGCAGCTCCCTCCCCGGACTTCTTCCCCCACCCCCCCCGGAACAGATGCAAGCCCGGCACTTGTCCGAGGTGCCGGGCTCATTTTTGCAGAGATTTGCGCGGGCCGCGGCCGGGTGCAGGCAGCTCCTCCTTAACGGAAGGAGGAGGCCTGCACTTCCCGAGCCTGCCGCACCGCATCGGGCGCCGCAGCGCCGGAATAGCGCCGCAATGCGGCGCGTAGCGCCAGTTTTCAGGCGCAAACAGCCTTCAGTAGCGCCGGCAGCCGTTTGGGCGCGGCGCTACTGAATTTTTGGCGCGCACAGCGCGACTTAGCACCGGCGCTAAATTTCCGGCGTTAAGCCCCGGCGCAGCGCAACCTCAATTTCTAGGCCATTGTGTTTAAAGTACTTTCAGGATGGCCGGTAACTGCCATCTCTGCTCTGGAATGACCTTGTATTGTTTTTAATGGGTCTTGATGTCCCCCTTTGAACTTGAAGCTGTTTCCCTTTGTCTGGGTAAACATTTGATGGCCTTTATCTACAGGCCGATCTGATGGGATCTGCATCCAATCTTTATGTATGGAGTTCTGTCTGGTTTCGTTTTCTCCGAAACTACATTCCAGTACTTACTGTGGGCTGAATCCACAAAAGCTGTCTGTGGACTGCAGGAACCATTTAAAAATGTCGCAAAAGCTGGTCACGGGGTCTGGCGTCCATTTTTTGTGTCCCTTTTTCCTGGGCTTCTTTTAAAACTCTCTTTAAAATTAAGGCCTTTTCTGCCAATAGACCCTTATAGGACAATGTTCAATGTTGCGAATCCTACAGTCCTCCCTGATACTATAACTTGCTTGAAGTATCATAATTCTGGGTGAGAAAAATTTTCTGACTCTCCATAATCAAACCATCCCCTGTATTTACTTATCTATGACCCCACGACAAATGCATTTCCCATTTCAGAAAACCCACAGTGTACACTAAACATATATAGATGGCAATACATTGGAGTTAAAATCTGACACACCCATTTCCAGGTGTGGAGGGGGGCCTAATACCCCTACACCACCTGGTTCATACATACTATCTTTTATTAATAACATAATAAACTTCAATAAAAATAATAAAAGAAAATTCACACAATCACATGAATACTATCAAAAATAGAGGAGGGAGGGAAACTTTAACTCTATACATAGCAGCAAAATTTTAACTGGTGTCTCCTCATCTACCTGCACATAATGCTCCCTCCATTCTCCTCTGTTCTCATACTTCTGGAAACATTTGTCCCTCTTACAATGTACAAAGAGTAAATAAATCACAATAAAAATCTGACATACTATGAGGATGTGGGAGGCTATCCTAATCCATGAAGGGACTTCTATATTAGTGAACAGGTCCCACCAGTGCGGGGTCACTATATCTAATAAGTCTGCCCCTATTTCTAATGACTTCTGCTCCAGCGTGTAAAAATGTTTCTGTGAAACGGCAACGGTTTTTAGTATCTTGGTGAGGTGTTCAGGGAGAGAGGGGAACGACGTAGCCAAAATGCAACGAATCGTTGCAGATCGGTGAAATTTTCTTTGACAGTGAGGTGAACAGTGGAAGGTTCAGGAATGGGGACAATTTGCTCTTGGGCCACTTGAACTTCTGCCTTGGGTTTGAAGCAGAAACTGCTGTCACTGACCAGACACCAGCCATGCTGTCCATGTTGGTAGTGGGGCGCTGCAGTGGTGACAGTATGTCCCACCTATATATGCCACCTGCGGGGGCACATGGCTTTGTGCCATTGCCTCCATGGTGCAATTTATAGGCTTCATGCCAGCAGTTCTGAACCCGCACTGTGGTTTCGAATAGGCATTCAAGTGCTGGGGACACAGGATGATGTGTGCTCCCCGGCTCCGGCACCCTGAGAGGTCAGTACACGTCATTGCATGCTCCCAATGAATGACATAAGGTGGGACCGCTGTGTAGCGAATGTGTGCACCCCCTTAAATGACTCCAATGTTCTCCACCCTGTATACCGGGGCGGGTTTAGCTGTCTTTCCCATAACCGGCATTCTTACTACTATACCCATAATGGTGCGATTAGACCGCCCACAGTCCACTGGGCCTCTGAAGCTAGTCTGAGCTGGCATGGACTTGATGTGTTCTCAAGGGTGGAGGGCTGCGAGGTGCTTATTGCTGATCAAGGAGGGGACCAAACCTTGTTTTAAATCCTCCAGATTACTGCGGCCCTCACCCAGTAACCATGCCCCGTACAGCACGCACGCCTTATTCTGTGCAGCCTGATCTGACGCATTCCGATCCCCTCTGATGAGAGCATTTACCGTTTTAGCATGTTTCTCCAGCTCGGCTATGATTTCTTTTAAGTGTAATGTCACAGCCTGGTCCTCATGTAACTCAGAACCCACTACCTTATTCTCGTCCGTCAGTATCGTTTTTAACTGCGCTATTAAACCATTGATCTGGGTCTGCAGCTCCACGTCATCCAGAGTGTTGATGACGGAAGTCCCTGAGTTAAAGGTGGTAAAAATATAATTGACTGTACCCCTTCTTTGTCTCCCTACCCTGTCCAAGACCGTGTGGTGTACAATCCAGCTCTGTCGACATCGGCAAAGTCGAACTCATAAAATTGTCTGAACATATTTGTTAACAGGACCTGGTACAATTGCTCCATTTCCTTGGGGCACCACTCTGGCAATCGCACCTCGATGAGGTTTAAAATCGCCAAGGCTACCGCGTAATGCACCCCTTGGTACATCACCTGACCTGTAGGTACCAATACCAGTCCGTTCCCGGGTCCCTTGATAGTGGTGGGTCACCCTTCCTTGCAGGCTTTGGCTACCGGAATCATGGGCAGGGACTTGCGGGGGCGGGTGATGAGCTCAGTGGCATTCACCGGGATCGGAGAGTAAGGGACTCCGCATGCCCGCGTGCTGATGTCCCACCTCATCCCTTTCCCAGCATCCTGCCACTGTCTCTGGAAAAAGATGGAGACGCCTGTGGGGCAGATGCATTCTGAACCCCACATGCAGATGTAAATCCCCTCATCTGGTTCCCACCATTTGTCCCAACAGACACTCAATCCCCCATGAGTCCCCGTAATAGTCTGATGGGTATTGTTACCCAGTCGCTCCCACTCGACCGTGGAGTTTTTCATGGTCTTACTCAGCTTCCGAAGCCACCACCATCTGTCCAAAGTAAAATGTCCGTTGCATACTAAACAAATCTTCCTCCTGACTGTTATGCTGACTCTAGGCACGATGATCCTCACCCTGGAACACATTAGAGAAGTCTCTCCATATGTAAACCCAGATTGGCTGGAGTATTCCATAGAGTTCGACCCCAGCCATCCTGGCCACCTCCCTTCATGGAAGTAGGTGGCTGTTTCCTCAATGTCCCATCAGTCGCGATGGGGGCTGTGACCCCAGAGCATCCATACATGATGGAGTCCTTGGTGTAGCCCCGATAGGTCAAGCTACACCCGATCACCGCGAACATGATGAGAATCCTCTCCGTGGTACCTTTTGGTTCCTGCAACAAATTAAACGATATAGCCAGGCTCCCGAGAAGGCATGATCGGGTCTTTCGACCTCAATCCAAAACAAACACTCATGGGCAGATTCCAACTATTTCTTATAACACCCATCACCTTAAAAATGTACACACCTTATACTTAACTAAAACTATGTACAGCGCCGCCCGTCCCCAGGCGGCCTGTCTAATCCCTGTTTGGACTGCAGCTCACAGTCCCTGTGGCGGGGCCGCACTGACCTGTAGCTTGAGTCCCCCGCAGCCTTTTGCTGCCAATTGGGGACTGCGTCTCTCTAGGGATTTCCCAAGTCGGTGTCTGCTGAAGTAGGGGAAATCGGGCCAGAGTTTTATTGGCTGAGGCGTCCGAGACGACCTGCGAGGGGATACTTTGGGCAAGGCTCCCTTTGCAAGTGGACCTTTGGTTGGGACTTTAGCCCTCACAACCTGTGGCTTCTCCATGACTGCCGGCTTCGGCTCCCTTCCCTCAGACTCCGCCCCTTTGGGATTTGGGTCTGTGGCAGATGACTCCTCCTCAACTGTCCCTACAGGTGGAGCATCTCCGCCCCCAATTTCTACCTCCCCTAAGCTTGAGTCGAGGGCGGGACCTCCGTCCTCCGACTCCACCTTCTCCAGAATTGTGTCGGGGCGGGGCCTAGCTGTTCGGGCTCCCCCTAACTGTGCTCAGGTCAGGGGGAGGGCCTTGGCCTTCGGGCTTTTCCTTGTCCGAGTCCCAGGCCAATGGGGAAACCTCCCAGGTAAGCGGGATAGCTCCTCCCCTCAAGCAGGCTGCGGCACCAGCCTGTGGTCTGTGACTTATTGCACGACTCAGGCTGAGGAATTTTACCCTCAGACCTGGCTTCGGTTGTTGGCTCTTTTGCACCCGGCTTAAATAGTTTGCACTGGTTTATGTGAAACCATTTAGTGCGCCGGGGCAACTTCATTGCGTAGGTGGTGGGGACCGGTGGGTCTTGCACTGATTCCCGTCTAGCCTTGTCTATGGCTCTCTCTCCAGCGCGGATGGTCAGACCCAGGAACTTTACTTCCTGCTGGCCGATCCGTGCCTTCTTTGGGTTTACCTTGGCACCCTTTCTGCCTTTCTTACCCGTACTCGCTCCCCAGAGACACTGATTTCCAAGATCCACGAGGATCCTGTGTTCTACGAAGAAATCGGACCCAAGGATCCCTTTTCCACCTTCCACCTCCCACTTCATCAGTACACACTTCGACGTGGTATGGAGAGGGGGATGGAGAATGCGCCAGCCTGTTCTTTGCCCGTGAAGCCTGACAGAATATATGGAACCCCGGTGGACAGAGGTGAGGTGGCAGGGTTAGCTGTGTGGATCATGGTGCACGATGCCCCCGTATCCAACAGATAGGTCCCTTTTACCTTCTCTACCTCCATCTCCATGAGGGGTCGCCTCCATAAATCATATCGCAACAAACACGTAAACGGGCTGCGTGGGCTCCAGTCATTGGGGTGAAGCGGTCGGGGCTGCCGGAACGACAGGACCGGTGGCGACTGCTACCCACCCCTCTGAGATCATAAGAGACCGCATTGTCTCTAAAATTGACTCTATTGCAGCGGGATCTATAGCTGCACCGGTCCTTATTCTGGGACGGGCTGCGGCTTGGACCTGGACTCTTGCTGGGGCTGTGGGAGATCTTCCCTTATTATCCTTCCACTGATTTTTACAGTCCCTGCGCCAATGTCCATCCTTCCCACACCCGTAGCAATTGAGCTTGGCCTGGGGAGGGCGATTCCCCTCCTGATGCCACTCCTTTTTACTTGGGGCTGCGGGTTCTGCCTCATGCACTTTTCCCTTGGAGGGAGGTGCCACCTGACCCCTGCAATTCTTATACGCAATGGTGAGCTGTCGGAGCACGGTCTCCTCTGTGGTACTGGGACCTTGGGGGTCAAACCAAGATTTGGCTTGGGCCTGTATCTGCGGTAAGCTGTTGGCAACCAGGCGGCAGAGCCAATGAACCCACTGGACATCGTTCATTGTGGCCCATTCTGGCATGCCCAGACAGCTGCGCCAATACACTGGCCACAGCCTTTCCCCGAAAACCCGTGGGGGCTCTCCAGTTAGCTGCATAGTCCCTTCCACATGGAGGAACGGGCTGCCGTCGTCCACTCCCAGGACCTCTTCCTGGAGTTCCTGATACCCCCTCTTACTCCTGTCTGTGAGGCACTGAAGGATCGTGCTATCCAGGGAGAACAGCAACATCTTAGTCTGTTCTGGATCATCGCAGTCATTGATGGTGGCTGTCTGCTCCATTTCCCTGAATGGACTGAGGGATCTCCCTTCTCGGAGAGTTTTGGGAGGTGGCTCACCATCGCTCTGAGTTGTTGGGCACTGTGGGGCAGTATGAGATGGTTAAGGAGGGGTCGTCATCGCCATTTATGGCTGCGGGACCGTACCTCTGGTGCCGAGTAGGACACATTGGTGCCGGCTCCGGCTTCACTAGCGGGGGTTGTTCTTCCTCCCTCCTGTTCTACCTCGGCTTCCACCGCCCCCTTTTCAGGCCAAACCTCATTTATAGCTCGGCGGTGCTAAGGGTTCAGTGACTGGTGCCACAACTACTTCACGTCGAATCTTATTTTTGGATTCCTCCAGGAAGTCTAAGTGACTTGCCTTTTGGGCTTACGAGGCATACCAAGCCTTTTGCCTTAGCCAGGGCCATTCTTAGGACTTCTATCACCTTTTGGCAGGGGCCGTGGTCTGCGCTTTCAAACCCCTGCTCGCTGGCCAGCTTGTAAGCTGCCTTAACTTCCATTAAATTCTCCTCCTGTGCTCTTAGCTGTTGTGCGAGGTGGGCACTTTTCTCCTGTACTCTCGCTTCATGAATCTTTGCCTCAGTAACCTGGCATTCCAGGTAATCTACTTTAGCCTGATGTTGGCTGGCTACAGTTTGGCGTTCCTGATTCAGCGCGTGAAGCGTTGCGATCAGCTTTTCCCCACCCATGGCCTTTTCCTCTTTCTGATGCCTGGGTTGAGCACAGGCTGAGAACATGGACTCCATCTCGGTTTCGAGGTTGCGGTGCCTGCTGTAGAGCTGGTGTACGAGATGGTTGAGGAGTGAGCGAGAGGTACGATGGCAGAGTCTCTCCGCGTAGTCTGTGTTGTAGGTCGACTTGAGTGGGTTCGTGATCTGTAGTCCTTTTGGGATCTTGTCTGCTTTCTTGCATCTCTAGAAACTTTGATGTATGTGTCGATATGCGTGATCTTCTTGGAGATCCTCTCCACTTTGAGCCGGCAGTTTGTGGTGTCGATAGTAGCCATGTTGTGGAAATGCCGGTGTTGGACTGGGATGGACAAATGTAAGAAGTCACACAACACCAGGTTATAGTCCAACAGCTTTATTTGAAATCACAAGCTTTCGGAGCACTGCTCCTTCATCAGGTGAAGTGAAGAGATGCACATAGACACAGCTTATATAGTCAGAATAATGCCAGATGATTACAGGTAATCTTTCTAGGATTTGTCCTGTTTTTTGTGGACTGGACATATCTGGGCAATTTTCCACATTGTCAGATAGATGCCTGTTTTGTAACTGTACTGGAACAGCTTGGCAAGAGGCACGGCTAGTTCTGGAGCACAAGTCTTCAGCACGTTAGCCGGGATGTTGCCGGGGGCCATAGCCTTTGCTGTATCCAGTGTGCTCATTGTATTGTGGATAAAGGGAACAATATTATCATTTGGTAAGTTTTTTTATTGGGATTTGGAATCCATTGTGCTCCTTTAAAAAGGGACCATTATGATTGAGGGTTTAAGTGCTTCCATTTAAGGATTAATCATAATTGATTAACTCAGTTGTCTACACCCACCAGACTCCCGGGCCTCCAGGGGGCGCTAATTCAAGGAGTCTCCTTTAAGTTCTGATGTTGCTCAATCTGTCGAAAGACCCCAGTCCCTATTGGATCCTAAATTGATTTTGACATCTGTTCATTAATTGTAATTGGAAACAAAATTAAATGATTCTGTCAGTTTAGTTCATTTTGTTTTTTTCTTGTGGGGTTCCTCTTTTGGTAAAACCATAAATTTAGACAGATAAAAACTGTAAATAAACCATTAAAACTGTAAATAAACCAATAAAACTGTAATAAACCAATAAAACTTCAAATAAACCTTAATAATCAAATTAAAATTTGGTTCTCCAGCCCAATCATGCACTCCAGTCCCCGCGGCGCCCACCGGTCACGAAAGTGATCTAGCGCGCCGGCGGACACCGCGTGCTCCAGCTCTAGGGCCACCCGGGCGCGAACATGGCCACGGAAGAGAGGGAGGCAATCCGGCCGGACGACCCCCTCGACCGCCCGCTGCCTGGACCAATTAATGGCCTTCTTCGCCAGGCCCAGGAGCAGACCCACGAGGAGGTCCTCCGACCTGCCCGCTCCCCTCCGCACCGGGTGGCCGTAGATCAAGAGCGTGGGACTGAAGTGCAACCAAAACTTGAGGAGCAGCCCCTTCAAATAATGAAAGAGGGGCTGCAACCTCTCACACTCGATATAAATATGAAACACGGACTCCTCCAGACCGCAGAACAAACATGCGGTCTGGGAGTCCGTGAACCTACTTAAATACCTATTGCACGGGACTGCCCTGTGCAACACCCTCCAGGCCAAGTCCCCAATAGAACAAGGGAGGACTCCCGCATAGAGAGCCCCCCATTGGGGACCTCCGCCTCCGTCGGAAGGTAAAACGGCACGCCACGGCGTGTCCGGACGGCAGGCGAAGATGACAAAGTGGAAGGTGTGCAGGAGCAGCCCGTACAGGAAACCCCTCCGTGCGGAATGAAAAGGCATGGAGGGTATTGCCTCGAGATGGCTCAAGTTGTGAGGCGCCGGCTCCCGAGGGGGGGGTCGGGGCTGGGCGCCGACAAGGAATTCCGTCCGAACGGGGGAAAGCTCAGACGGGATCGCCCCACACGCCTGAGCCGCCTCGATACACCTAGTGGTGCCGGGGCGTACTTTTGCCTTTATCGACTCGATGGCATCGGCCGCGAGCCGGACGTTTACCCAAGACATGCGCCTCGCCAACTCCTCCGGCGCCATCCAGCCCACTCCTCCGCCATCGAGCAGGTCCCCGACTCGAGTCACCTTGCCAGCCACAGCTCTGTGCTCCGCCAGCCACCCGAACCTGCGGACGTGGAGGTGCGGATTCCTGAACAGTGGCTCCCGAAGGACAGCCACCATTCCTGTCGGGGGAGAGCTGCGCCTGGAAGCGACCCGGTTCCAAACCCATAGCAGTTCCTGGTAGAAGACAGGCAGCCCCCGCAGGCTGGCACGCGTGCCACCCACTTCCACAAACAGGAGCTGCGTGTCATAATTGAGGCCACGCAGCTGGCGGAAAAAATACGTCGCCAGCGCGCACCATCTTGGAGGAATCTCAACGTACAGGTATCTCTGCAGCGTCTGAAGATGGAAAGTCGCAGCCTGGGTGCGAAGGCACACCAGCGCCTGACCGCCCTCCCTAAGCGGGAGACTCAGAACTGCGGCAGAGACCCAGTGCATCCTGTTGTTCCAGAAGAAGTCGACGAGCTTCTTCTGTATCTTGGCGACAAACGCAGGGGGAGGGATCAGAGTAACCAACCGGTACCACAACATGGCGGCCACCAGTTGGTTTATGACCAATGCCCGACCCCTGTAGGACAACACTCGGAGCAATCCCGTCCAGCGACCTAAGCGAGTGGCGACTTTGGCCTCCAACTCGTGCCAGTTCGCCGGCCAGGCGTCCTCGGCCGGGCTGAGGTAGACTCCCAAGTAGAGGAGGTGCGTAGTGCTCCAGGCGAAGGGCCTGAACTCCTCCGGCAGGGAGTCCACCTGCCACTGACCCACCAGGAGTCCAGAACATTTCCCCCAGTTGATCCTGGCGGAGGATGCGTCCGAGTAAATCTGCTGGCATTCCCGCATCCTCCGCAAGTCAACGGGATCCGTGACCATGAGGAGCACGTCATCGGCGTAAGCCGAGAGGACCACCTCCACGCCCGGCCCTTGCAGAGCCAGTCCCGTCAACCTCTTCCGCAAGAGGCGCAGGAAAGGCTCCACGCAAATGGCATATAACTGGCCGGACATGGGGCATCCCTGACGCACCCCCCTCCCGAAGCGAAGGGGCGCCGTCAAGGACCCGTTAACTTTAATCAGACACTCCGCGGCAGCGTACAGAAGTCGGATCCGGGCGACAAAATGCGTCCCGAACCCGAATGCGCGCAGAGTCCCGAAAAGATACTCGTGATCCACCCTGTCGAACGCCTTCTCCTGATCTAGGGAAAGGAAGGCGACCGACAGACCAGCCCTCTGGGAATGGTGGAGCAGGTCCCGGACCAGATGGATGTTATCATGAATAGACCGGCCCGGGACCGTGTAGGACTGGTCGGGGTGGATCATGTGGGCCAGCACGGCGCCAAGGCGAGCAGACATGGCCCTGGCAAAAATTTTATAATCCGTGCTGAGGAGGGAGACCGGGCGCCAGTTCTTAAGAAGCCGGAGATTGCCCTTCTTAGGCAGCAGGACAATCACTGCCCTGCACCACGAGAGGGGCATCTCCCCGGTCGCCAAACTTTCCCCCAGGACCCGCGCGTAGTCGCCCCCCAGGACGTCCCAGAACGCCCTGTGGAACTCCACGGTCAGCCCGTCCAGCCCCGGGGACTTCCCCCTAGAGAGCTGGCGGAGGGCGCCGGTCAGCTCCTCCAGACACAGAGGAGCATCCAATTTTTCAGCGCCCTCCAGGCCGACCTTCGGCAGGTCCTCCCACAAAACTCTGCGCGCGTCCTCGCTGGACGGATCCGGAGAGTACAGAGCCCCGTAATAGGCGCGGGTCTCCGCGCGGATTCCCTCTGGATCCGAGACCGGAGATCCGTCGTCGGCCAGCAGCTCCAGGAGCTGCTTACGGACCCCCCGTCTTTTTTCCAGCGAGTAGAAGAAGGGGGAGCCGCGGTCCAGGTCCCGCAGGAACTGAATCCGCGACCTCACGAACGCGCCTCGGGACCCGACGAGCTGCAGGTCCTTCAGCGCGCCCTTCTTCTCTTCGTACACCAACCGCAGGGCCGGGTCCTCGACGACTTGACCGAGACGGGACTCCAGGTCGAGCACCTCCTTCTCCAACCGCCCGACCCTGGCTTCCCGCCTCTTGGTCGACCCCCTCGCATACTCCTGACAGAAGAGACGGACGTGAGCCTTGCCCACGTCCCACCATAGCCTCAAGGAGGGGAAGCCCCCCTGCTTCCTTCTCCAGCCGGCCCAGAACCGACGAAACGAATCCTGGAACCGCGCGTCCTCCAGCAGCAGGTTGTTAAAATGCCAGTACGCGGACCCCCCCCCCGCGCGCAGCGGAACGAGCTCCGCCCACACCAGGTGGTGGTCCGCGCACGGCACCGGCCGCATGGAAGCCGCCGGAATGCAGGAAACGTATGCCCTGGAAATGTAAAGGCGGTCGATTCTGGACGCACCTCTCCCAGGCCTCACACAAGTGAAAGCGCTGGAGTCGGGATGGAGATTTCGCCAGACGTCCACCAAGTCGAGGGACCCGACCAGGTCCCTCAACTTCTCCATCGCCGCCGGGCATCGCAGGTGGCCGGTACGGTCCCTTGCCTCGAGGGTGCAATTAAAATCCCCCCCGAGGACGACGCACTCGCCCGCGTCGATGGAGCCCAAAAGAGTGGACACTTCTTCAAAGAAGCGCGCTTGCTGCGCACCGGCCCCAGGGGCGTACACGTTCACTAAATGGAGCGGCACGCCCCCCAGGCGAACAGTGACCTGGAGCAAGCGGCCCGGCACGAGCTCCTTGACCCCCAAGATCTCCGGCTGAAAATGCGGGGCCAGCAAAATAGCCACCCCACTGGAAACATTGGAGAGGTGACTCATGCTGACCCCTCCTTGCCACTCCAGGAGCCACGTGGCCTCGTCTCCCGGAACGGTGTGGGTTTCTTGCAGGAAGCACACCGCATACTTCCCGTCCCGAAGGACCGAAAAGTTATTAAATCTGCGGCTAGCTTCCCTGCTGCCGTTGATGTTGAGGCTGGCTATGGTTATCTTCATTTCAGAAGCATAATCCAACCCCTACTTAACTCTAACGGGGGAAGGGAGGGCGGCCGCTAGTCGACCGCCACTCCCTTTGCAGCCCAGTGAGGAAGGACCGGAACTGACGCAGCTCGAGCGGGTCCACGCCCGCGTCCGCGACCATGGTCTTGAAGGCGACGCGGGCCGACCCGACGAGCAGCGCCAGCCCCGACCATCTATCGAGGGCCAGCCGGGTCCTCTGACGACCCTGGCACGTGGCCACAAAGTCCCGGAGATCCTCAATGGGAATGAGGGGGGTCCCGGCGAGGGGCGCGAGGTCCTCCATCTCCTCATCAGCGATGGAGTCGCATTCCTCCTCCGCCCCCACCACCGAGTCCCCCTCCTCCTCCGGGGGGTCGCCACCGGCGGCCGACCCGTCCGCCACGCGGAGCGCAGCGAGCGGCTCGGCCGCGACGGCCGGCCCCGCCTCCGCCCGGATCCCACCCCCAGGATCGGTAGCGGAGGATTCCTCCCTGGGCTCCTCTAGGGGCGCCGGGCCAGAAGACGGCGGCGGTTCAGAGCCCCCCTCCGCCCCAGGCGCCAGAACGACCGGAGAGATCGGAGAGTAGGTAAAAACGAACTCCTCCATGTCGCCCGGCGCCAGAGACAGAGACAGAGGGCCCCCCTCTTCCGCGCCACCGGCCTCCGACCCAGCGGATGGGGTAATTTCGGTCAACCCCTGGACGAGGTCGAGCAGCACCTGGGAGACGACCGGGTCACTTTGGGCGAGCTCATCATCCGAGGACTCGCCCGACCCGGACCCCAGGCCGCCCGACCCGTCGAGGGGTAACGGTACCGATAAGGGGTCTACTGCCGCGGGTTGCTCCACGACCCCCCCCACGGGCAGGGTCTCGTCCCCATCCCCGGGAGGCACGAGCTGGGCAGACACCTCTGCCTCAGCCCCCCTAGGGACAGGCGACCCCTGCCGTTCGCCCGTGATGGTATTAGCGGTGGGGTGGGGCGCAGTACCCGCGGCGGGCGACGACTCCCCCTGCCCGGAGGGACCTTCCTCCTCCCGGTCCTCCTCCTCATCCAGGGGGTCGCGCCTTCTTTTAAGGGCTGAGGGGCAGAGGGAGACCTCCATTTCCGCAGAGGCCACCCCTGCTCCCTCCGGCGGAGCAAGTTCTTCGGGTCCCCCGGGCCCGAGCCCGGCCGCAGATTCTGGTGCTACCGCCTCGGCGGTCGCGGCCACAGGCTCGGACACGAGGGCCCCCCCCCCCCCGCACTCCGCGACTAGCGCGGCGACGCTCTCTGGCGTCAGGGGCTCCATATTGTGGGGCACGCCCTCCCCGGGGGGACCCGCCCTCCGGTATTTGCTTTTCCCCCGCGCCTTCCTCCCGACCGGACAACCCTCCCCCCCCCCGCCGGAGGCCAGGATGGCATCGACCTCCGACGACGACCGCACCCCAGTGGTATTTGTTTGAGGGGGGGCACGGCTAGACCCGGGGGGAGGAGCGGCGGCGGCGCCAGCTACGGCCACGCCAGACGATCTGGCGGCCTTGGAGGCGGGGCAGTTCTTACGGATATGCCCCACCTCCCTGCAGGCGTGGCACCGCACGCCGTCCGTCGTGTAGAAGACGCGGTACGGGGTGCCCTCGTGGAGGACTGTAAAGGCCCCGTCCGTCTCCCCCTCCCGCGCCAGCTGGATAAATGCCTGGCGCCGGAAGGAGAAGACATGGCGAAGGCTGGGTTCCCGGAATCCGAGCGGGATTGGCGTAATCGCCGACCTCACCTCCCCAAGTTGGTGCAAGTGGGGGAGGAGGAGCTCACCGGAGATGAAGGGCGGGATGTTTGACAACACGACCCTCTGCGCGGTGGCCTCAAGAGGGTCCACCGGCAGGAAGGTCCCGCCCACGGTGAGCCCCTGGGCGATGGCCAGGGCCACCGCCCGCTCGGACTCCAGGAAGAACACAGCCTTCCCATACATCCTCGAGGCGGCGAGGATGGCTGAAGGGCCGACAACCCCAGCCATCGCCTTCACACAATCCTCGATTGTCATGTTGGGGTGAGTGTAGCTCTTCACCCCGAGCTTCTTCGTAACGAGTCGGAACGGCGACAGGGCAGCGGAAGGAGCGGGAGCAGCCGCGGCTTTGGCCGTCACCGCCGCATACGTTCTCACTGGCCCCGTCACCGCCGAAGACGTCGAAGCCATACTGGGGTGGTTTGTTTTTTGGGAGCTACACACACCCCAAGTCACAGGCCCTGTGATATTAAGTGGCCTCGGGAGTAATTTTAATGTCTGCCACCGAGCAGAGGGAGCTTAAAGCCAATGGCCCGCCTCTCCCCTTGATGGAATGATTGGGAGAGGGGCCTCCTCCTCTCTGCTCCAAGTGGCTATTAGTGGTTTCAATAGAGGTGCCCTCTGAGAGAGACAAAGGAGAGGGATAAAGAGAGAGAGAGAGAGGGGATGGGTGGGAAGGAGGGGGGGCCGCAAAGGCAGGGTCCGCACTCTAGGTGGTTGTTGGTGGGTGGGTGTCAGCAGGGGTGCACTCCCCGATGGTGACAAAGTCTATGCAGATGGTCTTCGGGCAGGGGGAGAAGATGTCTTCGCCTGGGTAGGCTGGAAGAAGCCCAGGCTCAGCCCCACACCAGGTCTTCTTGGTGTAGGTAAGCAAGTAAGAGGCTTCACCTGGGCAGCTCCAGCCGACCCAGGCCAGGCTTCCCGACCCGTCTTCTTTCCTCCCCCCGCCTAGAATACACAGTCTCTTGGGGAATGCACAAGAACACACCCACCTGCAGATGTTGGGAGTAACGAAGCAGCTCCTCCCCTCCTTCCAAGTAGAAGTTGGCTGGTGTTCTCCTCCCCTCTCTCCTCTCCTGAGATGGAGGCCTTTCCTCTCCTCCTCTCCCTCCAGGCACCTCAGTTGTAGATGGTCTGGCTGTTGGTGGTGCTTCTCCTTCTTGCCTGGTCAGGAGGCCAGCACGCTCTTCTTTCCTCCTGGAACTCAGAGCAAGCCAGAGACAACCTGCAGCACTCAGAGCAAGCCAGAGAATGAGCTCTTGTGGGGTTTGGGTGGGGTGACGAGAAGGGAAACCAGGTCAGGCAACTGGTTAGCCTCCTCAGCCAAGTGGTGTATAAAAGGCCCAGCCGGCCTCTTTCCCTGATTGGGAGAATGCAAGGGGCTGTGTGAGGGAAAGGCTGGAACTGAGGCAGCCAGAACATGATATGCCTGCACAAAGGTTTAAGAGTGCTTACTGGGTTGGGGAGAGATGTTAATTCTCCTAATGCAAAGCAGTTGAATTTGAGAATGGAAAGCCCCTGGTCATTGAGATGTGAAATTGGGAGTTTCTTTGATCTCTTAGAAAGATATGAGGAGACTTAAAATTGCAGTAATTGCAAAGATCCTTTTTTTGGAAAGTCCATGTTGTGACTGCAACTCTTCTAGTTTCACACCTGGTTTATGCTCTGCTTTTAATGCTTTTGAAGCTGGAGTTATAGTGGGTTCACTTAGCTGGTGTACAAAGCAGCTTGAATGCTCAGTGTGGGCTAATTTATAAACCTATTAAATTTTTCTATAAAAGAGAGAGTTGAGGGGTTTCCCAATGGATTGATGAAGCTCAGCTTAAACGTGGCTCAATAGCAGTACGCTTTGCCTCTAAGGCAGAGAGTGAGGGGTTCAAGCCCCACTCCAAGACTTCAGTACATAATCTAGGCTGACTCCCTGGTGTCATTGGAGTGCTGGATTGTCAAGAGTTGCTGTCTCTGATGAGATGACTAATCTAAAACTAACTTGTGTTTAGGAACACTTGAGAAGTGAGACTGAACTAATGAGTTCATGGATTGGCCTTGTTCAGACTGATCTTCAATGGGAATGGTACAATCCAGTTTAATAATCTCTTTAACAAGCAGTTGGGATTTGACTAACGTTACAACCAAGCATGTCTGATGCTGCAACTAATTGGGCTGAAAAGGCAGGAGACCAATTTAAACTTTATTGACTCCCTTCAAACTTCTATAAAGTGGGGCAGGTTTCTCAATTGGAGACCAGTGTTTACCAGGAGTATCAAGTAGTTAATGATTGAATGGACTGGGGTTAGGATTGAAAATTGGATTAGTAATCACCAATTGATCCAGTTCAAGAAACACTGCTGTTAATTGGACAGGTGCTGTGATCAGGGGGAGTGCTTCTGAGCACTTGGTTAACAGCAAGCTATTGCTCAGACTTTTAAATAGCAAAAGTTAGTCAGTGGAAAGAACATGCTGAAAAGCTATAAGGGTTTGTGGTTCTGGGGGGTGGAAGCATTTCTCAATACAAAACCAATTGAGTGGGCCTTTAATTAGGGATAATTGATGGGCAGTTTTTCTGTTCTCCATATCTTTCTGGGAGAGACTTCATTTCAGCTCTGCATGAATTTCAAAGAGAACCTTTTTTAAAAAAAGGTTGTCCATATCACCAACTTCCAATTGCACACCTGGTTTACACTATAATCCCTTTTGAAACCCAGATTCTGAATGGTGTAGACCTGACATTCATGATTGAGCAGGGAATGGGTTGGTTCTGTAGAGATATAGGAGCAAGCATGATACCGAATCTTGAGCTGTTGGGAGGTCACCCATCTGGACAGGAGGAGGCTATTCATCCCCTTGAACCTGCTATTTTATTAAATCATGGCTGATGTGAACCTCATTCTATTTACCTACCTTTGCTCCACATCTCTACTTCACCCAACAACAAAAATCTATTGATCTGTCTTGAATTTCAATTGACTGCAGCCTTTGTGGGAAAGTTGCAGATTTCCATTAACGTGCTTCCTGATTTCACTCTTAAATGACTTCGCTTGAAGATTATGGCCTTGTTCTGGATTCCCCACCTGTAGAAATTTAGTTTTTCTCTCTACCTATACCTATACAAACCTTCATTTTTTAAACAACTATTTAGATCAACTTCCTAAACTCTAGGGAATACACAAGTCTGTGCAACCTGTCCTCCATAATTGAACTCTTTAAACCCGGTATCATTCTGGTGAATCTGCGCTGCACCCCCTCAGAGGCCGATATATATTTTCCTGGGGTGCGGGGCCCAGGACTGAGCGCAGTGTCCAGATAGGGTCTGACCAAGACTCTGTGCAACCAAAATCTCTCTTCCTCTTTGAATTCCAACCTTCAGGCTAAAGTCCAACATTCCATTAGCCTTTCTGAACCAGACCACCAGCTTTGTGATTTGAGCATTTGCTGCTACCTGAGCTCAATGTGCTGAGTTATTGTAAGTAATTTGGCTTTTTGATGAAATGGAGATCCATTTGAGGCAACTGGACCATATTTTGAGATGGAATTTTAGTGTTGAATTCTGATGAATCCTAGACTCTGAGCACGCCTGCCCCTAAACCATCATGCACTTGCTGAAACCAGTTCCTGGAGACCAATTCTTGTGCTGCAGTTTTGAAAAATAAAGCTGGCTTTTAATTTTAACAGGAATGAACCATTGGGGTTTTACAACAATCTCTTAGTTCCATCCAGCCCATTCAAATTCAATTTGCCATGATCAGATTAGAACTCAAGTATTGGTTTGCTATGCCAGTACCAGAACCACTAGGCCACCATACCCTCAGAAAAATTCACCTTGGTCGAGCTTCATATGGCCTCTTTCCCATTTTACCCAGTGCTGTTAAGTTTCCTGAATGTCTGTCTAATTCTAGCAAGTTCTCTACATTTTGGGTTCATTGGAATTGGAAGGGTTTTTAGATCGTCTAGTAAAGAATCTTATTCAGCATGTCTCAAGTGCTTTACAGGCAGCCAATTTATGCATAGCAAGGTCCCACCAACAGCAATAAGATAATGACCAGATCATTTGTTTTATAATGAACTGAGGGATAAATATTGGCCAGAACACCAGGGATAACTCCCCTGCTCTTCAAAATAGTGCCATGGGATCTTTGAGGCTGGTTAACTATTGTGTGCATCACTTTTGCTCTACTCTTAGTGTTTACAGAGAAGCAACAAGGATACAAGAATTTTTAGGAACAGGAAAAGGCCATTAGACCCAATAAGCCTGTTTCTCTCTTGGCGCCACCTTCTCGCCATATCCCTCAAGCCAAGGATCCTGCTGCCTCTACTGTCTGTCAATGACTCTTCCTGCGAACTGATTGCAGCAAAGCCCTGAGGAAAGCTAGGATCAGCTTTTTGTTCAGGATGTGGGTGTCACTGACCAGGCTGGCATTTATTGTCCATCCCTAGTTGTCCTGAAGGTGGTGGGCTACCTTGAACAGCTGTGGTCTTTGTGGCAATGGTGTTGGGTCGAGGAATTCCAACTCTTTGACCTGACTAATGAAGGAAGAGTGTTATTTCACCAAGTGAGGGTGGTGTGTGACCTTGGAGGTGATGGTCCCACAACATTGCTTCTCTTGTCCTTGCTGGTAGAGGTCACGGAGGGCAGTAACCTTGCTACACTGCACCCAGTGGGTTGGACATGCAGCAGCCACACAGCACTACTAGTAGAGGGTAGATAGTGAGTCTAGTGGCAGGACTGCTGACTAGGTGAACTGTTCTCTCCTGGGTGGTGGTGGTGAGCTTCCTGAGGGATGAACAGGGAATGGGAATCTTCATCTCATGTATGAATATGCACCACTAAATTGGAAACCAGGTACAAAGTGACCCGAGGGGAAGGTGTCCACTACATGAGAATTAATACAACCTTCTATCGGATTCTCCATCTGCTCACTATCATTGTGAGGGAATGGGTTGGGAAGATATCCAATAACTCCACTGCTCTTAAGTAGTCTTTTCCACAATACTTCCTGACTCTCTGTGCTGGCCATTGCTGACTCTCCGAAACCAGTTCCTTCACTCAACCCCAGCGAGGGAAGTTGCCAAGTTGAAGACTTGGTTGAGGGGGGTCTGTGCACCCTGGAATGCTGCTGTTCGTGGTTGTCAAGTGATTAACGTACGTTCGTGCTATACGTTGCTAGTCTGAGGGGTTACCTCCGCTTGTTTATTTATCTAGCTGTAGGTTAGGGTTATATATATACTCAGCAATTGAGGCCACTCCAGAACTTGAGCCCATAATCCAGGCTGACAGGTGCAGTGCTGAGGGAGTGTTGCACTGTCGGAGGTGTCTTCTTTCAGATAAGCTGTTAAACAGAGGCCCCCATCTGTCCTCTGGTGGGTGTAAAAGATCTCAATGTAGGAGTCTCTGCACTCCTAGCAAAGAATCTATAAACTCACTGGAAATTAACAAACTGAGTTTAATGTATTAAAACTTTACAAAACAAGAAAATGCAAGAGAAGCTCTAAACGGGTCTTTTCACTATCACCTCCACATGAGGACTGGCTGACCACGCCCTCTACCTCTGACATCACATGACCCACGTGATGATTTTATCGCGTCAGATTGTGATTTTGTCGAACTAGCTGTTTAACCAGAGCCAACATTAAAAGGTAATAAACCTGCTTAAAGGCAATTATACAAGTCACTGAGAATCTCTTAGTGGCTTTTTGCCACATCAACACTATTTTTAAGAGCAGAGGGAGTTCTCCCCAGTGTCCTGAGCTAATATTGTCCCTCAACCAACATCACTGAAAATAGATCAGCTGGCTTTCTAATTGCTGTTTCTGGGATCTTGCTGTGTGTGAATTGGCTGCTGTTTCCTCAGTTACAGCAGTGACTAGACTTCAAAAGTAACTCATTGGCTGTGAGGTTGTGAAAGGCGCTATATAAATGCAAGTGCTTTTTAGTTTGCTGTTTACAGGCACTCTCAACTGAGAATCCCCCACCACACTCCGTATTCCCCCCCACCCCAACCCCACCACGTCTCTCCGATGTGGTACAGGGATCTTAAGTGTTGTCGGGTCAGTTGGGGGAGGTGGATTCGGTCTGTTCCTGTGTGCAGCCATGTCTCTGCTGGTAGCAGCTCGGGCACTATTTTCCTCTTTATTGGCACCTTCCTGTCTTTCCCCCCACCCTACCAGTTTGCTGATTTACTCCACATTGCTTCAAAGAAGCATCCCCTGCCCCCTAGAGTCGAGGGCTGAAGTCTGAGGGAGCTCTGGAGATATTCATGTAATGCAGCCATTCAAGCCCGAACTATAAATGGGGTCTGGCACCCAACAGTAGGGGTCTGTGCAGGTGATTGGAGGCGGGTTGGGTGGGAAATTTGAAAAGTTGCAGCAGGTCAGGAACCTGCATTCGCACCGGCCTTTCCCTAGGGTGCGTTGCCAGTGCAGCAGCAACCAGACAGGCAGAGGTGGGCGACCTAATTCAAATCATTTAACGGGTAGTTGTCAGACCCTTGAGCACCTTTTTCAGACTACCTTTCTAATTTCCCTGGCTGCCTGCTGGATTCACACAGCTCGGGAACCACATCTGTCGGCCTGAGGCAGGAGTTGAGTGGCCATTGATCCAGCTGATTCGATGATGGCGTGTAATGTACTATAAAAGCTCCCACCTCACAGCTGATCACTTTCCTCGGGCAGAAGCTTTTGTGACTGCATTCCCAGCACAGACTTAGCTTTTTACAGGTGGCAAGTGTTTCCAGCAAAGTCGCAATCTAGTCTCACCTCATTGGTAGAACCAATCACAGCATTGACAGCTTGCTCCTCTGATCTCTACTTGAACTGCCATCTATTCCATGAACATGGGTGCCGTTTATACTGTCACCTTGGTCCTCTGAAATCGGGCCATGAGCCCCAACACCAACCGATGCCCTCTTTGCCATTGCACACAATCACATCCATTTCACCAAGGATGAAGCAAGTGTCACTGCACGTGCGGTTGGATTAGCTAATCTGGCAGGCTTTCCAAGGGTGCAAGGCATCGTTGACTGCACACATGGCACTTAAGCACTCCATCGCAATCCAGGTATTTTTGTCAACCGCAAGGGCTTCCACTCCCTCAGCGTTCAGCTGGTGTGTGACCACAAGAAGGAAATTTTGCATGTTTTTGTCAAGTACCCTGGCAGTTGCCATGACTCCTTCATACTGAGCCAGTCTAGTGTGCCTCTGCTATTCAGTCCACCAGACCAACTTAACGCAAGGCTACTTGGAGACAAGGGCTATCCCCTGAGGACATGACTAATGACGCCATTGAAAAGCCCATCCAACGAAGTAGAGGAGTGCTAAAACTCCAGCCAAATGTCCACCAGAGCCATAATCGAGCAAACCATCGGTTTGCTGAAGATGCCTGGATAGATCAGGTGGAGCCCTGCAGTACTCAGCAGCCAGGGTCTCCAGAATCGTCGTGGTTTGATGTGCACGTCTGGTCCGGTCCCCCTCAGCGCCTGCAAGTGGCTGGCGAGCACCTTGCTGCACATCAGGGGGGCCATGGGGACACATATCTGCACTGGCAGTCCTACTCAGAAGGACTTCCATGAAGGTCTGGTTTCTCTGTTCAATAGATGACCATCGCTCCTTCAGAGATGTCATTCTATTCAGAACATCACCATGTTTTCTGCACTCTGGCGACTTATCACGTGCATGGAGGTTGCCACTTTTTCCATGGTGAAGTGTTCATGCGCCAATGACTCCACAAGGGGTCTGCTCATGTTTGCAATGGACTCCTCCATTCGCTCCACACTTGCAGCGACCCTGGAGACAAAACCTGCTAGAGACTCCTGCATCTGTTCCTGGAGTTCCAGCCCTGCTGATGTTATGGATGGATCCAGAGGCAAAGGGTCGACATGCAGCTGAGCCGAGCTGGCAGATTCCTGCACCCTCCGACTAGGACTCACCACTGTTGTCCCTGTCTCCACAGTCTGCTGATGCTCACTTGTGAGCTGTGATATACCAGGTGACAACACTACTCTATCTCACGATGTTCCCTCCGAGGTGTGAGTGTCTGCGCTGGTGTTGGGTGCGGTGAATTCTGCTGATGCTACACCCTCAGAGGTTGCAGCTTCCTCTGAGGAGTCTTGAGGCTCATGCTAGTGGGGATGGATGCTTGCAATGGTCCTGTGGGGGGAGTAAAGGAAAGATTCAGATGAGGCCAAGGTTACATGCATATTGCAGATGATCATACGTCCATCTGTTAGAGCTTCAGAATCGTTATCAGCGGCTCATGCAATGTCATTGAGAGGCATGGAAAAATATTCTGTCACCAGCTTGCTGTATTGTGCCTGTCTGTCCGTGTCTTCCACACCCCCCTTGGAAATCTTCCTCCACTCCCACGATCTCCAGGACCGCTGCCTCCCAGGGGGTGAGCTGGGCTACTGAAGGTGGCCCTCCTCCTGTCGTTGCTCTTTCCCTCTTATTGTGAGCTCTTTTCCTGCAATGAGGGAGACGTGTGGAGTTTGAGTGAGAATGAAGGAATGAGTGTAGAGACTCCAGAGCATAGATGCTTAGAAGGGGACAAAGATGAAGTGAGGTGGCAAGACCAAGGGCCCTCCGTGTGTTGTAAGTTGTAATAGCATCAGTGATAGGGAGTGAGGGGGCAGCACAGTCGATTAGTTAGGTGAATGTGACCATAGAGAGTGAATGGGTAAGGGTGCATGGATGTCAGTGTCAAGTGGGAATTGGAGGAAGAGATTGCTAAAGCTGAGTGCTGGTGAGGAAAGGCAATGGGGATCAGATTGAGGGTGATGGGAAATTCATACTCACTTTTCCAGTGCACAGAGGGTCATGAAATCTCTTCCTGAACTGAACCCAGCTTCTGCAGGATATTGACAGAGTTGACCTCCTCTGCCACCTGGATCCACACAGCCTTGGTC
The DNA here is from genome assembly GCF_052327205.1 of Somniosus microcephalus. NCBI lineage: Eukaryota > Metazoa > Chordata > Chondrichthyes > Squaliformes > Somniosidae > Somniosus > Somniosus microcephalus. The sequence continues at coordinate 3,499,040 of NW_028225184.1, forward strand.
TGCTGGGGAGGCTTCTTCCTCCCTGAAGAAGGGAAGAGCACCTCTTTATTTGCTCTTGCTCCCTCTACTAAAGCCTGCAGGGCAACATCAAAGTGGGGTGCAGACCTAGATCTCTGGCTGGCCATTCTTCCTGCAGGTGTCTCTAACATGTAAGGGCAAGAGCTTGGCAGTCTGCAGAAGAAGCAAGGCTTGTTGCAGACCTTAAATGCAGCAGCAATGATGACATCATCAGAGGCGACTTTCGAATTGGTAATCTCCTTGGCCATGGGTTCCCACACGTTGGAACTCAATTGGCCAATTAAGTTAAAATGGCATCATTTTCCCACATCGTTTTAGAATCGGGTGGCTAACACGAAATGCAGATTACACGACTCCAGCCCGCCCCAGTAACAAAATCCAGCCCATTGCTTGTGTCAGGATGGCCAAGCTTCCCATCATGCCTTGTAATTATGGTGGCAGCCTAATACATGGCTTCCAACATAGCTCCAGCATGTTACAATAACATTCCCATTAACCCTGTGCTTCCCACATCAATCTAAGAATAAGGGGCTGCCCTTTCAAAACTGAGATGAGGAGGAACTTCTTCGTTCTGAGGGTAGTAAATCTGTGGAATTTGCTACCTCAGAGAGCTGTGGAAGTTGCAACATTAAATAAATTTCAAATGGAGATACAGTTTCCTCGCAGATAATGGAATTAGGGGTTATGGGGAGAGGGCAGGGAAGTGGACGTGAGTTTAGATTCGGATCAGCCATGATCCTATTGAATGGTGGAGCAGGCCCGAGGGGCCATACGGCATGCTCCTACTTATGTTCTTATGTTATGTAATCCCTCCTGTTGGCCCTGCTCAAGAATCCTTTCCCTCCCCAACAGCCACACCCGGATGTTCTACCTAATGGCTTTATATCCAGGGATCCTCTGGACAGCCACAAGTGTCGCATCCCGACTATTGAAGCTCTTACGGCGTCACCTGTGTCCTAGTGACCTGGCTCTGCCTGGGTTTAAACCACCACTCATCATCGGCGACCAGTCAAATTCAAGTATGGTATGTCCTCCTTCAGTCATCTACTTGTGGGTCTTCAGGTGGCTGTGGAGGCCAATCCGAGATCCACAGACTCTACTACAGTGTGGGCATGTAAGACTATTGGTAGTGACTGGAGTATGGGTCGTTTTAAGTTGTTGTCTCTCCTTACGGCGCTGGCGTTTATCCTCAGCGGCATGCTGGAGATTCTTTTAATGCAGTGCGGCTCCGTTGTGGATACATTTTCTCCAATTGTCTCTGTCCAGTGCGATTTCCTCCCAGTTATTAATATCGAGATGGAACTTTTTAAGGATTACTTTGATGTTATCTTTGTAACGCTTCTTTTGACCACCAGGAGACCTCTGCCCTTCCTTCAACTGGGAGTACAGAACCTGTTTTGGGAGACGTGAGTCTGACATGCGAATGACATGTCCTAACCATCGGAGTTGATGCTGCATGATGAGCGTAGTGATGCTGTAGATATTGGCCTCTTCAAGTATACTCCAGTTTGTACGCTTGTCCTCCCAGCTGACCCTCAAGATTTTGCGTAGAGAGCGTTGGTGGTATTGCTCTAAGGCTTTGAGATGTCTACTGTATGTAGTCCAGGTTTCAGCTCCAAATAAAAGGGTGGGAAGGATGATGGCTTTGTATACAAGGATTTTTAGTTTGGACTTGGAGGTCATGATTTTCAAAGACTCTCCTCAGTTTAGAAAAGGCTGCACTTGCACAACTCAGGCGGTGATGGATTTCAGAATCAATGTCCGCTTTGGAGGATAAATGGCTACCAAGATATGGAAAAGTGTTATTATCAATCTAAAGAAGGAGGAGTTGCAAGCTGATTAGGTGATGGCTGGTGGAGCACCTGGGTTTTCTTTATATTCATGGTGAGGCCCAGAAGTTTGTAGGCTCTGGATAAAGCATTCAAAGTGTTTTGTAGATCATGCTCGGAAAGAGCTGTGATGGCGTTATCATCTGCATACTGTAACTCCATAATGGTAGTGATGGAGACTTTGCTCTTGGCCTTAAGCCTATTGAGATTAAAAAGTCGGCCATCAGTACGGTAAAGGATTTGAATTCCGATGGGCAGATCATTGATGATGAGATGGAGGATAACTGATGAACACTGCAAAAAGGGATGGAGTAATGATGCAGCCCTGTTTTACTCCTGTCTCAACTGTGAAGGGCTCTGAAATAGAAACGCTGCTGCTGAGAACTGCTGCGGACATGTTGTCATGTAGCAGCCTCAGAACTAAGATGAATTTATTGGGGCAACCAAGCTTCGACAAAATATGCCATAAAGTCTGGCGGTGGACAGTGTCAAAAGCTTTAGTTAAGTCTATGAAAGCCATGAACAGTGGTTGCTTTAGTTCATGGCATTTCTCCTGTAATTGACGTGCTGTGAAGATCATATCAGCTGTTCCTCTGGATGGTCGGAAACCACACTGCGACTCCGGAAGCAGCTCCTCAGATAATGGCAAAAGTCTGTTAGCAAGGACATGGGCAAGCACTTTACCTGTGGAAGAAAGAAGGGAGATACCTCGGTAGTTACCACACACCGACTTTTCCCCCTTTTTAAAGATAGTAACAATCAAAGCGTCTGAGATCTTGTGGAACTTCTTCCTGCTGCCATATTTTCAGGAGGAAGTATGTGTGTCAGGAACTCACGTCCACCTTTTTAAGGATTTCTGCTGGAATCCCATCTGAGCCGGCAGCTTTTTTGTTTTTCATGGACCTGATGGCATTCTGCACTTCTACAATGCTTGGGGGTGCCCCCATTTCCTCCCTTTCTGGTCTCTGCGGTAATTGATTGATGGACTCCAGATCTGTGCTACTGTGTTGGTTGAGCAGTTCTTGAATATGCACCCTCCATCTTGTGTCAATTGCCTCCTTGTCCTTGAGCAGAGTTAAACCGCCCTTAGAGCGTAAGGGGTTTAAGCCACGGTAGCTTGGTCCGAAAACTGCCTTGGTGGTACTGAAGAAGCCTCGAGTCCCCAGTATCAGCCATACGTTGTATTTCTAGGGACTTTTGAGACCACCAGTTGTTCTTCATCTCCCTTATTCTCTGCTGGACATCTGCCTTAACTCTGGCATGAGCCTTTCTTTTGGCCTTGCTGCTCATGTTGTTTTGCCAGGCGCAGAAAGCTTTCCTTTTCCTTTCTATGAGCTGTTCAAGTTCTGAGTCGTTCTCATCAAACCAGTCCTGATGTTTCCTGGACTTGAAACCGAGTATGTTCTGGGAGGTGTTGAGGATAGTGGCTTTCAGCAGTTCCCAATGTTCTCCAGTATCATGTGGGTATTCCTTTGGCAGACTGCCTGATGGAATCCTGAAAGCACTGCTGTATGGCAGTGTCCTCAAGACATTCAATGTTTAAATTTGGCCGGAACTTCTGCTTCTGAGCACGTATCTTGGGCTTTAGTTTGAGGGACATAGTTGCTCGGATAAGGCGATGATCTGTCCAGCAGTCATCAGTGCTGAACATGGCCCTAGTGACCAGAACATCATGATGATCCCTTGCCCGTACAATGACATAAGCCAATGAGATGCCACAATTTTGAGCGGGGGTGCCTCCAGGAGGTTTTGTACTTTTTTTGTCGGAAGAAAGTGTTTGTGATTGAGGTTGTGCTCGGCACATTTAGTGACAAGAAGTAGTCCATTTAAGTTGGACTTTCCGATGCCCTCTTTTCCTATGATGCCTTTCCATAGTTGGTAATCCTGACCGACCCTGGCATTGAAGTCCCCAAGAAGAATGACTTTATTGTCTTTTGGGATACCAGACAACGTTTTATCCAGGTCAGCAGAGAAGATCTCCTTTACTTCATCTAGCGAATCCAGGGTGGGAGCATAAGCACTCACAACTGTTGCCATCTGATTGTTGGATAGGGTTAGACGCATTTTCATGAGGCGTTCATTGATTCCCACAGGAAATTCGGAGAGTTGGCTAACAAGTTCACTTTTGATGGCAAATCCAACTCCATGGATCCGGGGGTTTTCCGTTGGTTTCCCTTTCCAGTAGAATGTGTAACCCCCCTTCTCCTCCTTCAATTGACCACCTTCTGCTGGTCGAGTTTCAGATAGGGCCACTATATCAATGTTGCATCGTTTCAGCTCTCTGCATACGATGGCCGTCCTTCTCTCTGGTCGATCACTTGTTGCACTGTCTACTAGTGTCCGCACATTCCATGCTCCAAAGTTCAATTTTCTGTCTTTAGGACACCACTACATGCTCCCTATCTCTAGCTGCCTAAAGACCCACCTGTCTTGGATTGCTCTAAATACTTTGATACGGGCCTGGTTTAAGAGGTGTGCTTTCACCTTTTTTCCATTACACAGGTTATTGCTTTAGCCAACCTTTTTGGCTTTCCTTCGCCGGGCCCATCCAGACGTCATGAAGGAGATAGGCAACAATCGACAGTTGAATCACCACTAATGCATGCGATATTATGCGGATCCACGGAAGGATCAGAATGTTCAGTCCCCAGTCCCATTAGTCATCCCACCAAGTGGTGACCTTAATTTCCTCCTTTATTTATGTCCTTGTTCTGTTGCTGGAGCGTGTAATACATCTTCTGGGGTTGGGTGAGCTTTTTCCGTAGCTGCGCCATGTGTTCCGGCAGTGGGGGCACTTCGTACCCAAATTTGTTGAGGTAGTTTGGTAGTTCCTTCTTGATGCATTCGGACACCTGGATTGAAGTGGATTCTCGTCTGTGTCTATCGATCAATACTCCTCGTCAAATCCTCACCGGTAACCTCTGGGGTGAAACAGAACACCGGGCTGGGGATCTCCGATCTGGTCTGAGTACTCAAGTTTTCTGGTTAGTGGTTTCACAGTACTTTCCTTTGTCGACATAAGCAGCCCGTGTTGGTGTTAAACGGGCTCCAATGGCCTCCATAGTACAGTTTACCCCTTTTTTATTTGATGCATTAAATCCACAGGCCGCAATTGGGTCAACTCATTTTTGAGGGCAAATTGTTATTCCCTGACGGGTGGTGCAACCTTCCAACTTATTTCCCACGAAACTATCTTCATATGTTACTGCATACATAACGTATTATGAGACATTACCCCATGTATTCCCCTGAATGATTCCCATGTTTTGGGCTCGATATACATCTCGAGGCTCTGTTCCCGGTCCGATCACTGGTATTGCAAGTAACAGTCCCAGCAGACTGCCACTGTTCACTTTACATTCAATTTGTGTGTGGGTATACCTGCACCAGCCCCCTGTGTTGGCATCCTGGGCTAGTCTCTCCTTGATGGGCTGAATTAGCCAATTGCTCGTTGCTAATACATAAGGGTACCTCACCTTTTTATCTGGGCAAAGTTTTCCCTGGTCTGTTCCACCACCCCAATTTCCAAATGTGTTACATTTCCTTGGAGCATTTTTGGAGGCTTTATGGTTATCCTCAATAATTTTATTCCTGGTTTGGGCATGCGCCTCTGACAATAGCCACGTCCTGAAGCAAACCGGTAAGCACCTGATCCTCAGTCAATTGGGAGTTCTGATTCTGCTCCCTTAGAATTTCTTTAATTCTGGAGCCCAGGTCTCTAATTTTACTGTCCAGGGTTGCTACATTAATCGTATTAACTATCGAGGTTCCAGTGTTAAATATGGCCACCACATCATTAAGCGTATTTCTCCTGTGTCGCCTTGAGGTGTTGGCCCGGTGACGGCCGTTCCCTTTAACACCTTTTTCCAGCACTTCTCTTGTTAGTATTTGACACAGCTTCTGGGTTTTATTTGAACACAACCAGGGATTCCCCTCAAGTCTAGTACCACGGGTACCAACACATGGTGTACATTATCATACATTACATTTCCTGTCTGGACCAAAACCAACCCATTTTTTGGTCCCGGTGTTTGCTTCGAACAGTTTAACGGGTTTGGGTATGTTACCATTTTTTGTAGGGGACATGGTTGGAGGTTGGATTGGTCACCGTCTGTGCATATTAACACGGCTGGCTCAAAGTCACACCTCGGCCTCTTTGGCGCGACACACGAGCATCGTCTCTTCTTGCTTTACATTGGTAGAATATTCTCATTGTTCCAAAATATATACATGAAAGATCAGTTTGCTACAGGTTTCTCCCTTCCAACATCCAAGTGGCTGGGGAAAGACATTAGGTGCCAAGGTTGAAACAGTATTTGGGCTCTCCCATGTTGAGACTCATAATTTATTATTACCTTTTGCCACCACCTTGCCATTTGGACATTTTAATACATGCTGACTCCCCGTTCTCTAGTCCTAATTGTGTTATACTCTCGCCCTTTATAACTTTAGTCTGGTGGAGCCATTCCGATTCTGAGCACAATTTAATCCTTCCTTCTCATATGTCCATATTATCCTATATGGCCTCTCATCTGTTCATTCATCCCCTGCCCCTTGAGGGTAAGTCCACGTCATACCCTCTGATTTCCCCCTTATTTCCTGTTCCGAGTCTCTCTGGACTGCCAAGAGGAGGATTCCTGGTGCTTCCAGGATGTTGTACAGTTGCCGCATTCTTTATCTGCAATAAATAATTAAGGCATTGGCTGATGGCCCTCCTATTGGCTGAAACAGATTTGTTTCAATTTTATATGGTTTTACCTGTGACCTAGTGTTTCCAACATTCCCCCTCCTCTCCTGTCTAAGCCTACACGTGTATCACTAGTCATGAGAACCTGAAATGGACCCTTTCCACCGTGGAGCGAATCCAGGTCGCACAGAAGTTTCTTTATACATCACCCAAGTCCCAACCTGTGGTACATCCCGGGAACTAGATTCCTCCCTTCTTTTCAAGTCAGATGCCTGGGCTTGATCCCTAACCTCTGACCTTACCATCTTCAGCTGCTCACATAACTCCAACAAACCTTCTAATCCTATCTTTAAGTGGTTCGGTATCAGTATGCCCAGAAATTAGTGTCTCTGGAAGTCGTATTGCATGACCAGTCATTAATTCATATGGTGCAAGGCCAGCAATTCTATTAGGGGTCACCGGTAATCTGATCAGGATGGATGGGAGAACATCAACCCATGTTGCTTGGAGAGGAGCCACCAACATCCCTCTCATGGGTCAGCCCCACTTCAGAGCTAGCAAGTGGCTGGACAGCACCTTGCTGCACTTCAGGGGCGCCTTGAGGACCCGTTTCTGCACTGGAAGTCCCAGTGCAGAGGACTTGCATGAAGGTCTCATTTGTTTGCTCAACAGCTGAATATCGCTCCGAGAGATGTCGGCCTATTCTGAACAATGACCATGTGTTCCATACCCTGGCGACAAAGCTCTTCCATGGATGTTGCCATCCTCTCCTCTACCTTTGCCATCCTCGCCGACAGTAGCCAGCCTTACCATTAAGTTAGACATCCTTTCCGCGGAGGTTGCTATCCTTTCCGTGGTGATGCGTTCATGCGCCAACGCTTCCACAAAGGCTCTGCTCATGTTAGCGATGGATTCCTCCATTCACTCCACACTCGCAGCGATCCTGGAGACAAAACCTGCCAGAGACTCCTGCACCTGTTCCTGGAGTTCCAGCACCGCTGTCCTTCTGGTGGACCCGGAGGCACAGGGTCGACATGCAGCGGAGCCGAGCTGGGAGCATCCTGCGCCCTCCGACGAGGACTCTCCACTGCTGTCCCTGTCTCCACCATCTGCTGATGCTCACTTGTGAGCTGTGATCCACCAGGTGACAACAGTACTCTGTCCTGAAGGTCCCACCGAAATGTTAGTGTCTGCGCTGGTGATGTGTGCGCTTAATTCTGCTGACGCTGCACCCTCGGAGGTTGCAGCTTCCTCTGAGGAGTCTGGAAGCTCAGGCTCTTCCTTTTTGGACAGTGGGGACGGGGGCTGTCTCTGGTCCTGTGGGGGAGTAAAGGAAAGAGTTAGAGCTGTGAGGTCAAGGTTACATGCACATTGTATTGTGCAGGTGATCATAAGTCAATGTGTTAGGGCATCAGATTCATTTATCAGTGACTCATGCAATGCCAATGAGCGAGATGCCAAACCATTGTCACCAGCTTGCTGTGATGTGCTCACCTCTCCGTCCCCACTTAAGAATCCTCCTCGATACCGGCCATTTCCAGGGCCGCCTCCTCTGAGGTGGTGAGCTGGGCTACGGAGGCTGGCCCTCCTCCTCCGGTGCTCACACTTTCCCTCTTATTGTGGGCTCTCTCTTCCTGCAATGAGGGACAGAAGTGGAGTTTGCATGAGAATGAAGGAGTGAGTGAAGAGAATCCAAAGCATCGATGCTTAGAAGGATACCAAGGGCCCTCCCTGTGTGTTGTAAGTTGTCATTGCATCAGTGATAGAGTGTGAGGGCTGCATTGTCGAATAGTTAAGTGAATGTGATCATAGAGTGGGAATGGGTAAGGGTGTAGGGATGTCACTGTCAAGTGGAATGTGGAGGAAGAGGTTAGCAAAGCAGTGGGGGGAGGGAGAGGGAGGAGGCAGAGATGGGCGGGGATCGAGATTCCAGGGCACTTGGCTCCAGACCGAACTCACTGCCGACTACAAACCCTCTGGTGACACACGGTGTGAGATAGAGATCCATAAACTGAATTGTGTTCATGATTGCAGCCGCTCCCATTGCTGCCAAAGAGTGATATAAGATGTCAGGTACAGAGAAGGGCTATAAGGGAAATGACTTGTGCTAGAGAGAAAATAAATATTTGTATTTCTAGCGCGTCCTTCACCACCTCAGGACGTCCCAAAATGCTTCACAGCCCATGAAGTAGTTTTGAACTGTCATCACTGTTGTGAGGTGGGGCAGACGGGGTCAAAGCACCGGTGGTGGCTGCTATTTTCCCCTGGTCGGTCAGAAGAGACCGTGGGGACCGCAAAAATGACTCAATTGCTGTGGGAGGGAGGTCTGGCCCTGCCTTTTGGGTTGGGGCTGTGGGATCCTTTCCCTTGTCCTTCCAAGGATTTTTACAGTCTTTTCTCCAGTGACCGTCTTTCCCGCACCCATAGCAATTTAACCTAGCCTGAGAGGGCTGGTGCCACTCTTTCTTACTCTGGCTCCCAAGTTTAACCTCATGGACTCTTCCCTTGCGTTGGGGAGCCTCGATGCCCCTCATGTTCCTGAAGGCTACTGTGAGCTGGTGGATCACTGCTTCAGTGGTCTGGGGGTTTCGGGGGTCAAACCAAGCCATGACCTGGTCTTGGATCTGGGGTAGGCTGTTTGTCATGAGACACGTGAGTCAACTGGACTGGATCCAGTGCTGCCCGCCCTGGCATTCCGGGCATGCAGTCCGGTAGACTGGCCACAGCCTGTCTGTGAACGCCTGTGGGGACTCCCCTGGGAGCTGCACTGTTCTTTCCACCCGAGCGAATGGGCTACCATCATTGAGTCCCATGGCCTCCGATACCTCATTCTTGAGACCCTCATAATCCCTCTGCCCCCTCTTGCACTTGCCAGATAGGGACTGGAGGAGATCACCTGCCAGGGAAAACAGCAGCATTTTTGCTTGTTCTGCCTCATCGCAGTCATTTACACTAGCTGCCTGCTCTATCTCCCTGAAGTGCAGAGAGGGGTCTCCCTTTTTAGTGAGTTTAGGGATGTGGCTAACCATGTCCCTGAGCTGATGGGTGCCATACGGCACCACAAACTGATTCTGGATGGCCCCTGGGTCGTCTTCAACAGGTGGACCGTACCTCTGTTGTCGGAGGGGGTACACTGGTCCTGGTCCCGGCCTATCTAGCGAGGCCTGCTGAGCTTCCTCTACCTTCCCAACGTCCACCCACCGCCCCCCCTTTGCTGCCAGAGCTCCTGAAAGCTCGGAGCTGTGGGTGGTGGTCGTGGGACCTTTGATTCCCTGACCAACCTTTTCCTGGGTGTTGCCAGTGCGACGGTTTTACTTGGGTTGCCAGTAAAATCCGACTGACATGCCTTCGGGCTGATCAAGCATATCATCCCCTTTTGCTCTTTTTAAAGCCATATTAAGGCTTTCTAACTCTGCCCTACAGGGGCCATGATCTGCTTCCTCAAACCCTTGCTCGCAGGCCAGCTTATATGCTGCCTTCACTTCCTTAACCGTTTCTGCTCTTTTAATTCTTGGCCTCTGCAACTAGGCGCTTCAGGTACTCTGACTCGTGCCTCGTGTGGCTTTTGCCCTCACTAAACTGAACTACCAGGTGCTCTACCTTGGCCTGGTATTCCTCAGCCTCCCTTTCCCTATCCCAACACTCTGCCCTGGCTTCCCTAAGCCTGCGGGTGACTTCCCCAAGCCCGCAGGAACCTAACCACAAACAAACCAGTGGGATAAAAAGAAACCCAATAACTGCTGCTCTCTCCAGACTCAAACCACTGTCTGCCACATCGCACACCGTTGCCGACGGTCCTGCCGCGGTCACCATTTTGTAGGAATTCCACACAGGTAGCGGGGTTGCGGTTATTGTCTCTGGCCAGTCAGAAGCCTCTGAGCTGCTCCAGGGACCCCCGTGCAGTTTTGAAGTGCTCCCCTCTTCCTGGTTCTGACTGCCGGACTTATTCGGTAGCGATGTAGACAGAAAACGTGACTCATGGTTTGGGTGCAAAACAGACCAGTATTTATTGAAACAAAAAAAAAGAAACAAACTTAAAATGTAATCGATACAGCACTTGTGCCTGGTACAGCAATTTTGCTTAATGCAGTACACTCACTACTCCTTGCTCAGTGCAACACTCCTTTAAATACAGTACACTTGATATATAAAAAAAAACAAAAAAAAAACAGCTACAGTGTTCACCACAGCACTTCTCTGCTTGGTACAACACCCCTTTAATACAGTTTCAATATAGAACTCAGTGTTCACTATAGCACTTCTCTGCTAGTGCAACACTGTCTTACTTAAAATAGGGGAGGAGAAACGGACACAACGAGGGAAAATCGACTAAAGTCACAGTTCTAACAAAATTCCCATTTAATTCCCACCCCTATACCTATTCTAATTTACCTTGCAAAGGGCCAGAAAAATATATGTTCACCAATTAAAATGCCTGCTCCGTGCCCTGCGATCTTTGATCCTCACTGCCCTGAAGTAAAAACACCCCAGTATTTTAAAAGTAAACTGCTGGTGTTCCACTTCTTCAGGCAGGCTCCCACATTGTAGAGGGCACAGAGGCGAGGCCACAGAGAGAGAGAGATGGCTTCTGAGAAGCTATCTTTTATACCCCATTTGGGGCCGAAACCTTCCCGTCCAAATCCGGATGTATCTGGGCTAAAACTGAAGGGATCCAAACTGTCCCCATTGTCTAGAATGGGTTTGGATGAATTACCCATTCATTTAAACTGTTCCTTTTCTCAGTTTAAATGTGTCTTCAATTGTCTGTGATGGGCTTTGAATGAAACTGCCTTGGTTTGGAAAAAAAAGGCATGTCTATTTCCTTGATTGCTTTGAGTAAACAGCCTTGAAGATAACAGAAAGTCATTGTCCTTGTGGTCAACCGAAACCGCAGTCTTAAGTGGATAATCCTTTGTGTACACAAAGTAGCAGTTTCTGTAAACACATCGATTGTCTGCTGCAGGGAGGGGAACTCCCCTTTGATTGGCAGCTTGACTGCCCCATTGAACCTTTTTCACAGACACTGCAGGCTAAGAACATAACATAAGAAATAGGAGCAGGAGTAGGCCAAACGGCCCCTTGAGCCTGCTCCACCATTCAATAAGATCATGGCTGATCTGATCCTAACCTCAAATCTTCTATCACTCTCCATCCCACCTGAACCAATATGATCTCCCGGGAGAGGCCAAAAGCCAGATTAAAAAATCCAATGGCCAATTTGTGAGAAAAGATCTGGGAAATTCCTCTCCGACCCATCTAGGTGATCGAAACTCTTCCAAGAGATCACTCTGTCCCTATATTTTCTACAGTACTTGCCTTCTGTAAAGGTGATCTCCAACCCAGCCAGGAACAGGAATAAAACCATCTCCTGAAATCTAACACAGAATTAGAACACAAGAAGTAGGAGCAGAACCAGGCTACATGGCCCCTGGGCCCACTCCACTACCCACAGGGCTATGACCATTCCGAACCTAGACTCATGTCCAATTTCCTGCCCACTCCCCATAACCCTTAATACCCTTTACTTATAGGAAACTATCTCTTTCTGTTTTAAATTTATTTTAATGATGTAGCTTCCACAGCTTTCTCGGGCAGCAAATTTCACAAACCTACCACCCTCTGAGTGAAGAAGTTCTCCTCATCTCCGTTTTGAAAGAGCAGCCCCTTATTTTAAGATTATGCCCCCTAGTTCTAGTTTCACCCATCATTGGGAACATCCTCACTGCATCCACCCGATCAAGCCCCTTCACAATCTTATGTTTCAATAAGATCGCCTCTCATTCTTCTGAACTCCAATGAGTAGAGTCCCAATCTACTCAACCTCTCCTCATATGACCACCCCCTCATCCCCGGGATTAACCGAGTGAACCTTCTTTGTACTGACTCGAGAGCAAGTCTGTCTTTTCTTAAGTATGGACATCAAAACTGTATGCAGTATTCCAGGTGCGGTCTCACCAATACCTTATATAATTGCAGCAATACCTCCCCTGTTTTTATATTCTATCCCCCTAGCAATAAAAGCCAACATTCCATTGGCCTTCTTGATCACTTGCTGCACCTGCATACTAACTTTGAGTTTCGTGCACCAGGTCCCCCAGATCCCTTTGTACTACTGTACCTTTCAAGTCCTTTATCTTCTGCCATGCGGTCTGATGGCCATTTTGATACCTGGATTTTAAAGGTATATCACCCAGGTATTCTTTAATCAAAATTAATCTTCAGAACTGTAGGAAATTTTGAAATTATTGTGAACTCCCTACACACCAGAGAGCAGACTGCGCCACTGTTTACTGTCTCACCGAAAGGCGGCACCATTTGACAGTACAGGTTCTTCAGTGCTGTTCCGGAGTGTTATCCTCGGTTATGTGATGAAGTCTATGGAGTGGGACTTCATCCCACAATCCTCACACTCAGAGGTGAGAGCGCTCCCCCCGAGTCACAGCTGACACCTACCACTGGGGCAGAGGCGGCTGCCCACCTGCTTCTGGAATGTGTGTTTGCAGAGGCAGTCTGGAGAGAAGATGCAGTGGATTTTCTGTAGAGGCCCGGTCCTCCCAGGAAATTCCCTAACACAGGCCTCTGTGCTCAATGGATCCTTCCCAGGGACATTGGCCCAGAAAAAAACATCAACTGATTGTGGAAGGACTTGGAGTGACATCTTTCCTCCAATATTAGGAAGAATCTCTTTACACAGAGTGGTGAGAATGTGGAACTCGCTGCCACATGGAGTGTATGCAGTAGAGGGCATGGATGAATTGAAAGGGAGGCTTGAATTCCAGGATGACTATATACTGTGCAGAATGAATTGGGAGCTTTTTTTGTATATGTTTGAGCAAATGAAATGTGATTTTGGATATAGAAAACATCTCGAGATACTCAAACCCTGTATCGGGTATTTGGGGTCTGTGGATTCACATCTCAGCCAGTGCTGCCCTCCCAGTCCCTGATAAAGAGGAAGTACATCACAGGGTGTGGGGGTGGGACTGTGGGACAGACCAGTGGGAAATGGGAGGGGGTGAAACGACATCCTATTGGGATTGATCTTTAAGCGCTTCCCCCTACAGGAAGGACATTCGAGCCAATCCCGCAGGGAGAAAACACAGACTGTGACTTTTTGGGATGTACCCTCCATCAGACTGAGAGAAACATGCTTTTTAGTGAGGCTGGGAAAGTCGAGGGGGAAGGGGGAGAGGAGAGACCAATGTTGATTTGAAATAAATGACTCGTTTTACTGCAGAGATATTGTCTGTAATTCTATCCTGCAAAATGTTCCATATCTTTCACAATATACAACATTGGGGTATATTTTTATGCTTTACTGGCTGGGCGTTAAGCAGCGCCTGGGTGAAGCACAGAAAGTGAAATCCAGCGTGGGGGCTCCATACCCCTTACACAGCCCAGCAGGACTTTCTTACATTCACTTCAATGGAAGGAGAATCTGGGCAGGTTCTGTCATTGGCTGCAATCCTCCCCGCCGGACAGAATTCTATTCCATTGTGTTTTGGAACCTACTCTCGGCCATCACCAGCATGGTGCGACTGCTGCCTCCCACACAGAGGCGCCTCTCACCCCGGCTGCTCTTCCAGCTTCGCAGTCATTTACACAACTTTACCCGGCTCGCAAGTCCCAACCCGGGAGTCCACCTGGAGTGTGTGTAGGAGTGGGAGGGGGAATGGAGAATGGCTGCACCGGCCCTGACAAGCCTCAGTTCTGCCGCTGTATATTTCAGATACAAGTTCACACATCACTCAGTGCTGAATATTAAATGTCCCTCGCACCACCCATAGCAACTCTGGGTTTGAACGATCAACAGGTGCCGCTTGCACCCAGCGTTGCTATGGGGAAAATTACTGTAAATATATCTGGTGACGTACTTCTGTCCTTTGAATATCATTTCAATAGGCCTGTCCATGTGTGGCAGGCAAGCCAATGGGCGGAAAATAGGTGGAATGCATCCAGAACCAAACTTCCACCCACTCACCCGAGCTCTGCCCATTTAATTACCAGAGGGAGGGTGGAAGGGCCCAGGCCAGGGCTTTGATGCTAAACTACATTGGTTTATATATTGCATCTCCAGATAATCTCACCAAACGCATCTGAGCTGTTAAGTTTATTGTAGGTGTCAGCTGTGGCTCAGCGGTTAACACCGTCGTCTGAGTCTGAAGGTTGTGTGTTCAAGTCTCGCTCCAGAGTCTTGAACACAAGTCTGGGCTGACACTCCAGTGTGGTACTGAGGGAGCGCTGCACTGTCGGAAGTGCTTGTCTTTTGGAAGACACGTTAAACTGAGGGCCCGTCTGCTCGCTTAGGTGGAAAAAAAGATCCCACTGCACTATTTGAAAAAGAGTGAATCATCCTCGGTGTCCCGACCAACATTTATCCCTCAGTCAGCATTACTAAAAACAGATTATCTGGTCATTATCACATTGCTGTATGTGGGAGCTTGCTGTGCGCAAATTGGATGTCGCATTTGCTACTTTACAACAATGACTACATTTTAAAAACTTGTCATTGGTTGTAAAGCGCTTTTGGGTCAGCATGAAGTTGTGAAAGGCGCGATATCAATTCAAGTCTTCTATTTTCAAAGAAATCACATGGTTAGATTTTGCCAAATTTGATTGCCACGCACCACTATCTAATTGTAACTAAATATATCAGTTATTTCAGTCTGCAAACCTGTGGTTTGTGTGATAATATACATTTAACCCTTTTAGCTCCGGTATCATTCTGGTGAATCTGCGTGGCACCAGACTCTGCCATTTACAGAAACAAGAGCTTCGACGAGACTACATTTAATTCAGTCAGTTAATTACCCCAAGTCAGGGATCTCCGACCAAAGTTAGATCAGGAGAAACCCTCCCCGTGAAATTTCAGGGACAATTCTTCATAGCCCGCATTGGCCGGGAATTTCCTCCGCCAGTTTTCCTTTTGAGAGAAGGTGCGAACCCGGGACAGGATGGAATGTCCCGCAAACTGCTCCCCTCACACTATCCCACTTTCTGGACTCTGGGAAATTTACATGGATCGGGCAGCGGGCCCCGCATTAACAACACAACTGGGGTCCCCGCCTCAGGAAACTCAAAGCACAGGCCCGGTCACAGTGGAACAGTTCCGGGCGGAGGAAATAGCAAGAGGGGAAAATTCCGTCAATTTTATGCGAGCCCGGTTCTCCCGCCCGACCCCCTGCACTGGATCTTTCTGCACAACCATCCCTCCCAGCCATTGCTGCCGAGGCTCAATGTGACATGGGACTATTATGCGCCACTCCCCAAATGGGCTCTAATTTAAGACCAGTTGAAAGGAGTTTGGGGCGGGGGGCGATGTGGTGTAACAGGGTCACGTCCCAACTTGTGCCCCTCCCTGTGCAGAATACTGCTTACTATTATGTCAAATCGACCGAGGATATCAGGTCCCACTGTATCTCATGTCAATCCAGCTCTCACTGGTGACTGAGGTCAGAGAACTAAGTTTGATGGCATCCCTGCTCCCAACAAACACTAACTGCAAACGGTGCTGACACCTTTCTGTGGAATGGGGAGGAGCATTCCTGATTCTCCTCACGCCCCCGAAATGAAACCATTGCCTGATTATCTTTCCCTGGGCAGCCTCCAGCACTGCCTTTATGGATCGCTGGTTAGGCCGCTAGAGACCCGCCTGACAACCGAGCTTGGGGATAAGTTGGAGATCTTTCCTGTGTGTTATGGGCAGGAATGATTTGAGCAGGGAATCAGGGCCTGGAGAGCGCAATGTGAGCCGCCACTGGGTGTCACTCAGTGCCTGTAATGTTTGAATGGAGGTGGTGAATCAGTGGGGATCAGAATGTCAGCCTCGACCATTGGCTAGAATCCAGGAGTGGAGCTGGAACCCACAACACTTGGACCCAGAATCCAAAAGGGCTGCAGACCACACCAAGTTTACACTGGGATTGACATTCAATGCCTCTTCTGGATTTCTATCTGATTGATTTATTGATAATTGACAATCACTTACATAGACAGGTTTTCTCATTGACAAGTGACTATCAGTAAATTGACATTTTGACATTGTCCAGTGATGAGGACAATTTAGTGCAGATAAAAAGGCTGGCGGCTCAACACTCGGCCGGTGATCAGGGCCTGACCTTGTCACCTTCCCGCAGGCCTGTACACATACTGACAGCGAGGAGTAGCCACACTCTCCTTAAAGCACTCAATCGGACAGTTTCTATGGCAGGTCAGAGAGCCGGTCCTGCAGACTGCCCCAGTGCACAATGTTGATTCTCAGTCCGAACACTCAGATTGAAGAGAATGGTACACTGATCATCATCAAATGGTGAAGTGCCCACTCTGTCACTTCTTCAATTGTTGCATCAAATGTTTTTAACTTCAGGGCAGTGATGTCATTAGTGCCCCGTGCTGACCTGTAGCAACACAGAGGGTGAAATTTGTCTTGGCAGGTAGCGCAAAACAGGCGCATCTGCTGCCCATTTCACACTCCGCCCAATATTCTTTCCCACAGGTTGTAAAATGGGCTGCTGATTGGTTGTCACCCATTTTGCAGAACTGCCCAAGGTGAATCTCACCCCCTTTGGTCATCGATAAAGTTGCAGAGACCAGTCACTCTGACTTGTGCCCACCTCCAGTCTGACTATAGGATCCCCTGGTCCCACATCACTGGGTGATTTTTCACCGCCATTGACCACCTCTCTCCCCCTGTATCCCATAAACAGGTGACACTACATCACATCGCAGCCTTTCACTCCTCCCGCAAAGAGTAAGTCAGTGGGTTAGAATAACTTGTTCCAAAACACACCGACATAGTACTAGAAACTGTTGAGCTCAATTGCTTGGTGCTGTGTTAATTACACTTCGATTACAAACTGATTAACAGGAACTGTTTATTACACCAGACCAGGAGAGAGAATCTATAATCAAGCCATAGGAAATGAAAGCAATTAATAAATTCCAATCCAGTAGATTTTCTTCGGTTCTGCATTTTTCCCACCCTCATGTAAACAGGGACTGATGTAAGGGTGGACTTTCTCAGTGAACGTGTGGAGATTGTACATGTTGTCCGCATTGTAAAATGACACCTGTCCAGCCTCATAGTCCAGGTACACCCCGATCTTCCGGGGCTTCACACTCTGGGTGAGGCGGGTAGACGGTGAAGTGAGAGCCTTGTATTAATTTCCATTCCTCAGCCAGTATTCAGTGTCCAGATTCTGGTACCGCTACCACATAGCCTTTCCTGTCAATGGACTCTCGGGCCACTCCCTGATCCCACTCAATCTTTTTCCCAGTAGTGCCTCCCTGATGTGAATCCCTCAGATCCCAGGACACCGAGCCTGTTGTTAAACCTTTCCGGAGAGTGAGTGAGACGCCTCCATCTCTTTTCACTTTTCACTCAATTCAATTCAAATTACTTTATTGGCATGACGAGATAGATCTTATGTTGCCAAAGCACAGAAATACATGTATGATTGACCATATAAACACAGATCTAGACATAGTGGCCCCGAATTACAGAACCACATTAACAAACACCTTCTGAAAACCCATATACATCACGTGTTTCATTCCATCGATCTATATCGAAAATTCTTAAAAACAGTGTGAAAATTTGTCAAACACGACTTGCCTACAGCTTATCAGTTCGAGCCACCGCGATCATCCCCTCTATCAATAAATGTTCACGAATTTGACATTCAAATAGAGATTCCAGGAGTTTACTCACAACACAGTCCTCCCTCTATCTCATCTGCACTGCTCGATAGACTGCAAAATCCACTGCGAAATGTGCTATTGCCCTTCCTATTCCTTAGCTGTATAGATATAGGGTTGGATTTTGCCAGTGGGGCGGGCTGGGGTCGTGTCAGGTGGTTTTTGTGTCAGGAACTTTAAGTAGTTTCCAGGTCAGTAAACTCATGACGTTCCCTGTAATTCCTGTCTGTTGCCTCTGGCCTCTCCTTTTCCCAGTCCCACTAAAACTGTTCCCTTTGTTTTCAGTCCACAAAGAGTTATACCCGAACCGTTCCCCTGTCCTTTGTACAGATACTGACGGAGCCGCTGGGCATTTTCACCTCTTCACATCACTGTTTCAGATTCACAATATTTTCAGTTTATCTATTTAGTTCCTATTTGACGAGTATCTCTTCGGTAACATTCTGTGATTCTAAGATTTGATATCCTGTCCGTTCTGTGATGTTTAAATAATCCAGACTCATTCTGTGTCCCTCCCACTTACCCAATGTTCTTGTCCACTGAAATGCCCCTCGTATGTTAACAATAAGCTGACTCCATCCACCCCTCCTTCAATCGCCTGTTCCAGTCTGTCCCAGTAGAATTTCGTGAACTTGAACAGCTGGTAATCGTCACACTTTGTCAAGAACTCCGTGATTGTAGAGTTTGGATCTGTGAACACAAATGGAGAAAACTAAACACATTATCCACTTTCTACCCAGGTGGCTACATGTCATCGTATACCAAATGGCTACAGCTTCCTCTGAGCCACATTATCAAACACCTTCTGGTGAGCCACATTATCAAACACCTTCTGATAACCCACATACACCGCATGTACAAAATTCCATCAACCTGTATAGTCACGGCTCCACAAAACTGCATCTTAATGTGTTAGGAGATTGGGCACATGACTAGCAAATGATGTTTAGCTTAGATAAGTGCCGTGTTATGCCTGTGGGCAGTGCGAGTGCTCAACATTCATACACCCTTCATGGCATTAAATAAGGGGGAGAAAGGAAGATCCAGGCATTCTAGTGTATACATCTCTAAAGGTACAGGAGCAATGCCGTGAAGTGATAGCTAGAACAAAGGAAATATTGGGGTGCATTCATAGGACAGTAGGGTATAAGACGACCTATTCTGTCCTAGTACAAGACTTTGGTAAGGCTTCACTTGGAATATTGTGTCCAGTTATGGTCCCCACATAAGTTGGGTGATATTGGGGCTTTGAACCTGTTGCAGAGGAGGGACATTAGACTAATTCCCAGTATAAAGCAACTTCGTTATCAAGATAGGCTAAGAATTTGGACTCTACACTTTAGAGAAGTGATGGGCCTTCAATAACCACAAAACTAGAAGTTATAGACTTAAACAAGTTGGCTTTTAATCACTAAGATCAGAGCTAACGTCTCAACACGCCGACTGGTTCACAGGAATGAGTCATACAGATCCTGGGATCTTTATGGAAGAGAAGTCAGGGGCGGAGCCAAGAGCCAAGACCTGGAACCTCCCAGGTTAGTCGGGAAAGAGGAAGTGAAACTATACACAGTGGGGGAGGGTAATATACATGAGTGCAAAACGAATACAGGATCAAGACAAACAGATTTCATTACATTCACCCCTTCTATAGATTTAGTCCATCGGGGTAATGTTTCTTAAAAGTTGGTATAAGTGAGTCTGTCAGGAGGTTTTGCAGTTCTCCGTGATCGGCGCAAAGCCAGTTGGGGTGCCTCTAGGGGAGTGGATTCTGGTTCCTCTGCTGTCCGGGCCTCCACAGTGTCTTCCAGTTTATCTGCAGTGTCCTCCAGGTTAAAGTTGGGTATTGATATCTCTGGGCGTCCTGTCTGTTTGTAATGTAGGTCTTCATCGGGTAGTCTCCCATCGTTCTCTCCGCTCCCCGAGGGAGCGAGGTCTTTTATGGAAACAGTGTCCTCTCGCCCGTCAGAGTATTCGATATAGGCGTACTGAGGGTTTGCATGGAGGAGCTGTACCTTTTCCACAAGGGGGTCTGTTTTATGGCCCCTCACGTGCTTCCGCAATAGTACTGTCCCCGGAGACGTCAGCCACGCGGGTAGAGATATGCCCAAGGTGGATTTCTGGGGGAAAACGAACATCTTTTCGTGAGGGGTAGCGTTAGTGGCAGTACATAACAGACCTTATGGAGTGGAGCACGTCTGGGAGGACTTCCTGCCAGCGGGAGGTCGGAAGGCCTTTTGACTTTAAGGCTAACGTGACAGCCTTCCAAACAGTAGCATTCTCCCTTTCCACTTGCCCATTACCCCGGGGGTTGAAGCTAGTGGTTCTGCTAGTGGCTATCCCCTTCGAGAGCAAGAACTGGCGCAGCTCGTCACTCAAGAATGACGTTCTGTTTATGTAGTTCGGCATGCCAAACATGCAGAATAGATTACAGAGACACTTGATGACCGTGGCACTGGTCATGTCTGGGCATGGAATGGTGAAGGGGAAGCGGGAATATTCATCAATGATATTGAGGAAGTATACGTTATGGTCGGCAGAGGGAAGGGGGTCCCTTGAAGTCCAGACTTAGGCGCTCGAATGGCCGTGTGGCTTTGATAAGGTGTGCACGGTCAGGCCTGTAGAAACGAGGCTTGCATTCTGCACAGATGCGGCAGGCTCTGGTCATTGCCCTGACCACCTCGATGGAGTGGGGCAGATTGTGGGACTTTATAAATGGTATAGTCGGGTGACCCCTGGGTGACAGAGGTCGTTGTGGAGACCCTGTAGTTTGTCCGTATGAATGCTGGCACACATTCCCCACGATAGGGCGTCTGGGGGTTCATTAAGGGCTCTCGGCCTGTACATAATAACATAGTGGAATGTGGATAGTTCGATCTTCCACCTGAGTATTTTGTTTCCCCCTTTGTTATTAAACATGAAAGCCACCGACCACTGGTCGGTGAGCAGGGTGAAACATTTGCCGGCTAGGTAGTGTCTCCAGTGCCGCACTGCCTCCACTGTAGCCTGTGCCTCCTTCTCGACAGAAGAGTGCCTGATTTCAGGTCCCTGAAGGGTTCGGGAGCAGAAGGCCACAGGTCTCCCAGCCTGATTGAGGGTCGCAGCTAAGGCGAAGTCTGACGCATCGCTTTTGACTTGAAAGGGAATGCATTCGTCCACTGCACACACTGCAGCCCTTTTTAATGTCCTGTTTAATACTGATGAAAGCCTCCCGAGCTTCAGCTGATAGTGGGAAGGACGTCGATTTAATGAGGGGTCGGGCCTTATCAGAGTAATTGGGCACCCATTGGGCATAATACGAAAAAAATCCCAGGCACCTTTTTTAAAGCTTTGGGATTGTGTGGCAGGGGCAGTTCCTTTTAGGGGGCGTAATCGGTCAGGGTCCGGTCCAATTACCCCATCTTCCACCACACAGCCGAGGATACAGAGACGGGTTGTGTTGAAGACACATTTGTCTTCGTTGTAGGTTAGATTCAGCTTTAGGGCAGTTTTTAAAAATCTCGCAAGATTTAGATCGTGGTCTTGCTGGTTGTGCGTCCAGATAGGGGTAGGTAGCTTGTAGTTTATTCTCATCAACCATGCTGTTCATCTCGCGTTGGAAGACCGAGACCCCATTTGTTACCCCGAAGGGCACTCTGGAAAATGGTAGAGGCGCCCGTTCGCCTCGAAGGCGGTGTATGGGTGGTCCTCCATTCTAATGGGGAGCTGGTGATACGCGGATTTGAGGTCGATAGTCGAGAAGACTCGGTATTGCGCAATCTGGTTGACCATTTCTGATATGCGGGGTAAAGGGTAGGCATCCAGCTGGGTATAAATATTAACAGTCTGGCTGTAGTCAATTACCATCCGTTTCTTTTCACTATTTTTAACTATGACTACTTGGGCACGCCACAGGCTGGTACTGCATTCAATAATGCCTTCCCGCAGGAGTCTGTCCACTTCCGCCTTGATAAAGTGTCTGTCTTACAGACTGTACCGTCTACTTTTGGTCACTATGGGCCTACAGTTTGGAGCGAGATTAGCGAATAAAGAGGGCGGGCTGATTTTTAAGGTTGATAGGCCACAGACTGAGTGGCGGCTGGGACCCGCCATATGCTAGCATGACACTTTCGTGGTGGCACTGGAAGTCCAGGCCCAAGATTACATTAACAGAGTTCTGGCATCACGAGGAGTTTAAAATCCTTGTAGTCCATGCCTTTTACAGTCAGTGTTACCACACAGTAGCCCAAAATGTCCGAAGTGTGGGGCTTAGCAGCCATAGCAATTCTGCTCCGTGTAGGGGTTACCGTTAATGAGTGCCACCGTACCAGGCTAGGGTGGATAAAACTCTTGGTACTCCCACAGTCAATTAAACATTTCGTTAAATTCCCGTTTACCTGTATGTCCATCATGGATTTTGTCAACGGGTGTGGCCTGGATTGATCCACCATGATCGAAGGCACTGTTGGGCCCTGGGCGGCCGTTGAGTCAGGAAAAGATGGTGGATCCCAAGATGGCGGCCTGCACGGCACGCACGAGGTGGTGACTGAGTTGGAAATCGAATTCCCCCTGCAGACTTGGCTAAAATGCCCCTTTTTCTTACATTTGAAGCATGTAGCGTCCTTCGCTGGGCATCGTTGTCTGGGGTGCTTGGCCTGGTCGCAGAAGTAGCATTTCGGGCCTCGAGACATTGCCGCTGTAGTAGGACTCCTGGGTGAACTTCTGTGTGGGGACTCCGGCGGCGTAGAGCTGGTCTGAGACCTGGATGGGGAAGATGGCGGCCCCCTCGGTGCACACGAGGCGGTGAGGGCCGCATGGCCGGAAGAATAAGATTCAGAGTTTTTCTGGGCCACGTCCAGCGATCGTGCAGTGTCCACTGCCTTTTTTAAGTCCAGGACCACCACCTCCAGCAGTCTCTGCCGGATATAATTCTATTTGAGGCCCGTGATGAACGAATCGCGGACCAATTCATCAGAGTACGCGTTCGCCATCACGGCCTTGCAGTTACAGTCCCGGACCAGGTCCTTTAGGCCCTGTAAGAAATCGTCCATTGATTCCTCTGGTCGCTGCCTGCGTGTAGCCAGCAGATGTGTGGCGTACACTTTGTTTACCGGCCTCTGGTATTGGGCCTTCAGGATAGTGATGGCCTCCATGTAAGAGGTGGCGTCCCGGATGAACGAATAAATCCGATGACTTACGCGAGTAGTCAGGAGACTCAGTTTATCTACCTCGCTAGTGGATGAGGCCCCCGCGAAGAATTTGAAGCATTTCAGCCAGTGTCCAAATTGATTTGATGCTTCAGCAGAATGTGGATCCAAGTCCAGACGCTCTGGTTTTAGGAGTCGATCCATCCTAGTATTCTTTAGTGATTAAAATTGATGGGCCTTCAATAACCACAAAACTACAAGTTATAGACTTAAACAAGTTGGCTTTTAATCACTAAGGTCAGAGCTAACATCTCAACACGCCGACTGGTTCACAGGAATGAGTCATACAAATCCTGGGATCTTTATGGAAGCGAAGTCAGGGGCGGAGCCAATTGCCAAGACCTGGAACCTCCCAGGTTAGTCGGGAAAGAGGAAGTGAAACTATGCACAGTGGGGGAGGGTAATATACATGAGTGCAAAATGAGTACAGGATCAAGACAAACAGATTTCATTACAAGAGGCAAAGACTAAGCGGTGATCTGGTTGAGGTTTATATGATGGGAATCGATTGTGTTCCATTTGCCACTTTGTTCCAATTACATAGCTTACGGAGGGCCAGGGGTCACCATTTTAAGTTGTGCAAGGCCAGATTTAAGTTCAATGTCAGGAGGTGGTTCTTTTCCCAGAGAATAGACGACCTCTGGAACAGGATACCTTCTCTGGCGGTGGACACTGACTCGGTGAATTCCTTCAGGTGAGAACTGGACCGGTTCCTGTTTGGTGCGGACATTACCGCTTACAACAGGAAGACACTTCTGGGAATTCAGTGTAAGATTGATTTGCTGGACTAGTTTCAATCGCCTAGATGGGTCGGAGAGGAATTTCCCCTATTTTAATCCCCCAAATTGGCCTGTTTTTTTCACATCAGCCATGGTTTGGTTTGGGATAGCTAGAACAAAGTATGACAAAGCATTGCAATTGTCTGGGAAAGTCTGGATGGACCAAAGGGTCTTCACCTGTCCTTCATTGTTCGTAAAATTGTCATATACGACTTTTCTACAGCTAATCCATTCTAGCCTCCCCTCATCCTCCTTGCTAAATGCTTGCTAATTCGACCTGGATTAACAGATTTGGTGGCGTTTCTACACAATGGTCTCTGGTTACCAGGGTAATCCTCTCTCCACATTAGAACAGAAACATCACTTGGGCTTCTTCAGTCCACCTGTATATTTTTGATATTAAACGTGGGTTGAAATGCTGTGGTCAGTCCCTCCTATCTCCTCTCTGACTTCCTCTAACAGTCTGGGGTGCATTATTTCTGAGCCCAGTGACTTCTCCACCTCGGCTACTTTAGCCAGATCCAAATCCTTCTCTACAGTGATCTCTAACTGTGGGCCCACATCCTCCTCTAGTACATGAAAACTTCACTTCCACCATCATTTTTAGAAAGTAAAGGAAATATTTTGAATCTCCCCAAAATTGCATCCGTCACAACTAGTTTACCCAGCCACCCCTCTATCTCACCTCAACTGCTGACTGGCCTGCAAAACCCACTGGGAATTGTGCTATCTTCCTTCCTATTGCTGAACTGTGTACATATGGATTCCATCTTAGCATTGCTCCCTGGAACACTGTTATCTTCTAAACCCCTCCCCTCTCTCTCTCTCTCTCTCTCTTCCTTTCAGACATTCCTTAAAATGTAACTCTCCTAATATCTCCTTATCTGACTGTCAAATTCCCGGGGGTCGGGGGATGTCGGGAGGCAGATCGATGGCGCCGCGTGTGAGCCGCACGCAGTCCGCCCCGATGTCGAGGAGCGTCTGCCGGCTGTACAGTAGGTCTGTCCTCAATTCCCGTATCAGCAGAGTCCAGAAGAGAGTGAAAACGCTCAGTCTCGGGAGAGACAAAGCCGCTGTGTCCGTGCGTGCCGCCATTTTAAGCTGTTGGAGGTCACACATCGGGACAGGAGGAGGCTATTCATCCCCTTGAACCTGCTATTCTATTAAATCATGGCTGATGTGAACCTCATTCTATTTACCTTCCTTTGCTCCACATCTCTACTTCACCCAACAACAAAAATCTATTGATCTGTCTTCAATTTCAATTGACTGCAGCCTTTGGGGGAAAGTTGCAGATTTCCACGAATGTGCTTCCTGATTTCACTCTTAAATGACTGAGCTTGAAGATTATGGCCTCGTTCTGGATTTCCCACCAGTAGAAATTTAGTGTTTTTCTCTCTCTACCTATGCAAATCCTTCACTTTTAAGCAACTATTTAGATCAACCTTCTAAACTCTAGGGAATACACAAGTCTGTGCAACCTGTCCTCCATAATTGAACTCTTTAAACCCGGTATCATTCTGGTGAATCTGCACTCCTCCCCCTCAAAGGCCGATATGTATTTTCCTGGGGTGCGGGGCCCAGGACTGAACGCAGTGTCCAGATAGAGTCTGACCAAGACTCTGTGCAATCAAAATATCTCTTCCTCACTCTGTGAATTCCAAACTTCAAGCTGAAGGCCAACATTCCATTAGCCTTTCTGAACCAGACCACCAGCTTTGTGATTTGAGCATTCGCTGCTACCTGACAATGTGCTGAGTTATTGTAAATAATTTGGCTTTTTGATGAAATGGAGATGCATTTGAGGCAACTGGACCATATTTTGAGATGGAATTTTAGTCTTGAATGCAGATGAATCCTAGACTCTGAGCACGCCTGCCCCTAAACCATCATGCACTTGCTGAAACCAGTTCCTGGAGACCAATTCTTGGGCTGCAGTTTTGAAAAATAAAGCTGGTTTTCAATTTTAACAGGAATGAACCATTGGGGTTTTACAACAATCTGTTAGCTTCCATCCAGCCCATTCAAATTCAATTTGCCATGGTCAGATTTGAACTCGAGTACTGGTTTGCTAGTCCAGTACCAGAATCACTAGGCCACCATACCCTCAGCAAAATTCACCTTGGTCGAGCTTCATATGGCCTCTTGCCCACTTTACCCAGTGCTGTTAAGTTTCCTGAATGTCTGTCTAATTCTAGCAAGTTCTCTACATTTTGGGGTCATTGGAATTGGAAGGGTTTTTAGATCATCTAGTAAAGAATATTTTTCAGCATGTCTCAAGTGCTTTACAGGCAGCCAATTTATGCATGGCAAGGTCGCACCAACAGCAATAAGATAATGACCAGATCATTTGTTTTATAATGAACTGAGGGATAAATATTGGCCAGAACACCAGGGATAACTCCCCTGCTCTTCAAAATAGTGCCATTGGATCTTTGTGGCTGGTTAACTATTGTGTGCATCACTTTTGCTATACTCTTTGGGTGTGCAGAGAAGCAACAAGGACACAAGAATTTTTAGGAACAGGAAAAGGCCATTAGACCCAACAAGCCTGTTTCTCTCTTGGCCCCACCTTCTCGCCATATCCCTCAAGCCAAGGATCTTGCTGCCTCTACTGTCTGTCAATGACTCCTCCTGGGAACTGATTGCAGCAAAGCCCTGAGGAAAGCTAGGATCAGCTTTTTGTTCACGATGTGGGTGTCGCTGACCAGGCTGGCATTTATTGCCAATCCCTAGTTGTCCTGAAGGTGGTGGGCTACCTTGAACAGCTGTGGTCTTTGTGGCAATGGTGTTGGGTTGAGGAATTCCAACTCTTTGACCTGACTAATGAAGGAAGAGTGTTATTTCACCAAGTGAGGATGGTGTGTGACCTTGGAGGTGATGGTCCCACAACATTGCTTCTCTTGTCCTTGCTGGTAGAGGTCACGGAGGGCAGTAACCTTGCTACACTGCTCCCAGTGGGTTGGGCATGCAGCAGCCACACAGCACCACTGGTAGAGGGTGGATAGTGAGTCTAGTGGCAGGACTGCTGACTAGGTGAACTGCTCTGTCCTGGGTGGTGGTGGTGAGCTTCCTGAGGGATGAACAGGGAATGGGAATCTTCATCTCATGTACGAATATGCAGCACTAAATTGGAAACCAGATACAAAAAGTGACTCGAGGGGAAGGTGTCCACTACATGAGAATTAATACAACCTTCTATCAGATTCTCCATCTGCTCACTATCATTGTGAGGGAGTGGGTTCTTGGTTAATGGGTTGGGAAGATGTCCAATAACTCCACTGCTCTTAAGTAGTCTTTTCCACAATACTTCCTGACTCACTGTGCTGGCCATTGCTGACTCTCCGAAAGCAGTTCCTTCACTCAACCCCAGCGAGGAAAGTTGCCAAGTTGAAGTCTTGGTTGAGGGGGATCTGTGCACCTTGAAATGCTGCTGTTCGTGGTTGTCAAGTGATTAACGTACATTCGTGCCATACATTGCTAGTCTGAGGGGTTACCTCAACTTGTTTTTCTTATCGAGTTGTAGATTTGGGTTAGGGTTATGTTGTATCCGTGTGTTAATGGAGACACAGAATGCAGGGTTGGTTTAACAGCTGTTTACTGAACAAAGTCTGGAGGTGAACTAAAAGATACAAGACACTATACAGGCTTATATAGCCCGAGTGGCCACTACCGGCATTACAGTACACAGGGGCTCTTAAAGGCACATACACCACAGGTTATATATATGCTCAGCAATTGAGGCCACTCCAGAACTTGAGCCCATAATCCAGGCTGACACTCCCAGTGCAGTGCTGAGGGAGTGTTGCACTGTCGGAGGTGTCTTCTTTCAGATAAACTGTTAAACAGAGGCCCCCATCTGTCCTCTGGTGGGTGTAAAAGATCTCAACACTATTTCTAAGAGCAGAGGG
Organism: Somniosus microcephalus; assembly: GCF_052327205.1. Classification (NCBI taxonomy): domain Eukaryota; kingdom Metazoa; phylum Chordata; class Chondrichthyes; order Squaliformes; family Somniosidae; genus Somniosus; species Somniosus microcephalus. The sequence goes on from NW_028225184.1 coordinate 3,527,144, forward strand.
AGTTCTCCCCAGTGTCCTGAGCCAATATTGTCCCTCAACCAACAACACTGAAAATAGGTCAGCTGGCTTTCTAATTGCTGTTTCTGGGATCTTGCTGTGTGTGAATTGGCTGCTGTTTCCTCAGTTACAGCAGTGACTAGACTGGAAAAGTAACTCATTGGCTGTGAGGTTGTGAAAGGCGCTATATAAATGCAAGTGCTTTTTAGTTTGCTGTTTAGGCATTCTCAACAACTGAATCACCCACCACGCTCCGTATTTCCCCCACCCACACCACGTATCTCCATGGTACAGGGATCTTAAGTGTTGTCGGGTCAGTTGGGGGAGGTGGATTCGGTCTGTTCCTGTGTGCAGCCATGTCTCTGCTGGTAGCAGCTCGGGTACTGTTTTCCTCTTTATTGGCACCTTCCTGTCTTCCCCCACCCCACCAGTTTGCTGATTTATACCACATTGCTTCAAAGAAGCATCCCCTGCCCCCTGGAGTCGAGGGCCGAAGTCTGAGGGAGCTCTGGAGATATTCATGTAATGCAGCCATTCAAGCCCGAACTATAAATGGGGTCTGGCACCCAACAGTAGTGGTCTGTGCAGGTGATTGGAGGCGGGTTGGCTGGGAAATTTGAAAAGTTGCAGCAGGTCAGGAACCTGCCATCACACCGGCACCGGCCTTTCCCAAGGGTGCGTTGCTGGTGCAGCAGCAACCAGACAGGCAGAGGTGGGCGACCTAATTAAAATCATTAACGGGTAGTTGTCAGACCCTTGAGCACCTTTTTCAGACTAACTTTCTAATTTCCCTGGCTGCCTGCGGGATTCACACAGCTCGGGAACCACATCTGCTGGCCTGAGGCAGGAGTTGAGTGGCCATTGATCCAGCTGATTCGATGATGGCATGAAATGTACTATAAAAGCTCCCACATCGCAGCTGATCACTTTCCTCAGGCAGAAGCTGTTGTGACTGCATTCTCAGCACAGACTTAGCTTTTTACAGGCGGCAAGTGTTTCCAGCAAAGTCGCCATCTAGTCTCACCTCATTGGTAGAACCAATCACAGCATTGACAGCTTGCTCCTCTGATCTCTACCTGAACTGCCATCTATTCCATAAACATGGGTGCCGTTTATACTGTCACCTTGGTCCTCTGAAATCGGGCCATGAGCCCCAACATCAACCGATGCCCTCTTTGCCATCGCACACAATCACATCCATTTCACCCAGGGTCAAGCAAGTGTCACGGCACGTGCGGTTGGATTAAATAATCTGGCAGGCTTTCCAAGGATGCAGGGCGTCATTGACTGCACACGTGGCCCTTAAGGCACCCCATCGCAATCCAGGTATTTTTATCAACCGCAAGGGCTGCCACGCCCTGAAAGTTCAGCTGGTGTGTGACCACAAGAAGGAAATTTTGCATGTTTGTGTCAAGTACCCTGGCAGTTGCCATGACTCCTTCATACTGCGCCAGTCTAGTGTGCCTCCGCTATTCAGTCCACCAGACCAACTTAACAGATGGCTACTTGGAGACAAGAGCTATCCCCTGAGGACAAGGGTAATGATGCCATTGAAGAGCCCATCCAACGAAGTAGAGGAGCGCTACAACTCCAGCCACATGTCCACCAGAGCCATAATCGAGCAAACCATCGGTTTGCTGAAGATGCGCTACAGATGCCTGGATAGATCAGGTGGAGCCCTGCAGTACTCAGCAGCCAGGGTCTCCAGAATCGTCGTGGTTTGCTGTGCACATCTGGTCCGGTCCCCCTCAGCGCCTGCAAGTGGCTGGCGAGCACCTTGCTGCACATCAGGGGGGCCATGGGGACACATATCGGCACTGGCAGTCCTACTCAGAAGGACTTCCATGAAGATCTCATTACTCTGTTCAATAGATGACCATCGCTCCTCCAGAGATGTCATTCTATTCAAAACACTCACCATGCTTTCTGCACTTTGGCGAATTATCACATCCGTGGAGGTTGCCATTTTTTCCATGGTGATGCGTTCATGCGCGAATGACTCCACAAAGGCTCTGCTCATGTTTGCAATGGACTCCTGCATTCGCTCCACACTTGCAGCGACCCTGGAGACAAAACCTGCCAGAGATTCCTGCATCTGTTCCTGGAGTTCCAGCACTGCTGATCTTATGGATGGACGCAGAGGCAGATGGTCGACATGCAGCTGAGCCGAGCTGGCAGATTCCTGCACCCTCCAACTAGGACTCTCCACTGCTGTCCCTGTCTCCACAATCTGCTGATGCTCACTTGTGAGCTGTGGTACACCAGGTGACAACACTATCTCGCGATGTTCCCTCCGAGGTGTGAGTGTCTGCACTGGTGCTGGGTGCAGTGAATTCTGCTGACGCTGCGCCCTCAGAGGTTGCAGCTTCCTCTGAGGAGTCTTGAGGCTCATGCTCTTCCTCCTGGCTAGTGGGGACGGATGCTTGCGTTGGTCCTGTGGGGCAGTAAAGGAAAGAGTCAGATGAGGCCAAGGTTACATGCATATTGCAGATGATCATACGGCCATCTGTTAGAGCTTCAGAATCATTATCAGCGACTCATGCAATGTCAGTGAGAGAGATGGAAAACTATTCTGTCACCAGCTTGCTGTATTGTGCCCATCTGTCCGTGTCTCTCCCCCCTCGGAATCTTCCTCCACTCCCACGACATCCAGGACCGCCTCCTCCCAGGGGGTGAGCTGGGCTACTGAAGGTGGCCCTCCTCCTGTCGTTGCTCTTTCCCTCTTATTGTGAGCTCTCTCTTCCTGCAATGAGGGAGATGTGTGGAGCTTGATTGAAAATGAAGGAATGAGTGTAGAGACTCCATAGCATAGATGCTTAGAAGGAGACAAAGATGAAGTGAGGTGGCAAGACCAAGAGCCCTCCCTGTGTGTTGTAAGTTGTAATTGCATCACAGTGATAGGGAATGTGAGGGCTGCATAGTCGAATAGATAGGTGAATGTGACCATAGAGAGGGAATGGGTAAGGGTGCATGGATGTCAGTGTCCAGTGGGATGTAGAGAAAGAGATTGCTAAAGCTGAGTGCTGGTGAGGAAAGGCAATGGGGATCAGATTGAGGGTGATGGGAAATTCATACCCACTTTTCCAGTGCACAGAGGGTCATGAAATCTCTTCCTGAACTGAACCCAGCTTCTGAGGTTATTGAGAGTTGACGACCTCTGCCACCTAGATCCACAAAGCCTTGGTCTGCTGGGGAGGCTTCTTCCTCCCTGAAGAAGGGAAGAGCACCTCTTTATTTGCTCTTGCTCCCTCTACTAAAGCCTGCCGGGCAACATCAAAGTGCTGTGCAGACCTAGGTCTCCGGCTGGCCATTCTTCCTGCAGGTGCCTCTAACATGCAAGGGCAAGAGCTTGGCAGTCTGCAGAAGAAGCAAGGCTTGTTGCAGACCTTAGATGCAGCAGCAATGATGACATCATCAGAGGCGACTTTCGAATTGGTAATCTCCTTGGCTGTAGTTTCCCACACGTTGGAACTCAATTGGCCAATTAAATTAAAATGGCATCATTTTCCCACATCGATTTAGAATTGGGTGGCTAGCACGAAATGCGGATTACACGACCCCAGCCCGCCTCAGTAACAAAATCCAGCCCATTGCTTCTGTCAGAATGGCCAACCTTCCCATCATGCCTTGTACTTATGGTGGCAGCCTAATACATGGCTTCCAGCATGTTACAACAACATTCCCATTAACCCTGTGCTTCCCACATCAATCCCTCCTGTTGGCCCTGCTCAGGAATCCTTTCCCTCCCCAACAGCCACACCCGGATGTTCTACCTAATGGCTTTATATCCAGGGATCCTCTGGACAGCCACAAGTGTCGCATCCCGACTATTGAAGCTCTTATGGCGTCACCTGTGTCCTAGTGACCTGCCTATGCCTTGGTTTAAACCACCACGACATACTCCCTATCTCTTGCTGCCTAAAGACCCACCTGTCTTGGATTGCTCTAAATACTTTGATGCGGGCCTAGTTTAAGAGGTGTGCTTCCCCTTTTTCCCTTACTTAGGTTATTGCTTTAGCCAACCTTTTTGGCTTTCCTTCACCGGGCCCGTCCAGACGTCATGAAGGAGATAGACAACAATCAACAGTTGAATCACCACTAATGCGCGCGATATTATGCGGATCCACGGATGGATCTGAATGTTCAGTCCCCAGTCCCGTTAGTCATCCCACCAAGTGGTGACCTTAATTTCCTCTCTATTTCATGTCCTTGTTCTTTTGCTGGAGCGTGTAATACATCTTGTGGGGTTGGGTGAGCTTTTTCTGTAGCTGCACCATGTGTTCTGGCAGTGGGGGCACTTCGTACCCAAATTTGTTGAGGTAGTTCCTTCTTGATGCCTTCGGACACCTGGATTGAAGTGGATTCTCGTCTGTGTATATCGATCAATTCTTCTCCTCCAATCCTCACCGGTAACCTCCGGGGTGAAAAAGAACACTGGGCTGGGGAACTCCGATCTGGTCTGCATACTCAAGTTTTCTGGTTCGTGGTTTCACAGTACTCTAATGAGACACAGGTGAGGAGAGAGATACAGAGATATGGCAGCAGTGTACTGTGGCATCCTAAACCGCCCACTTGCAGCCAGCAGAGGAACGTGTAGCTGGGACCCTGACATCCTCTCCATCTCACGGTCCGAGTCCGGCTCTCTGTCCAGTTGGGCTCCCTCTCCTGGTATGTGTCCGATCCCGGTTCTCTCTCCATTCGGGCTCGTGGTCCGAGCCCGGCTCTCTCTCCCTCTAGCGGGACGAGTCCAATCCCGGCTCTCTCTCCAGTCGGGCTCCCTCTCCTGGTATGAGTCCGATCCCGGCTCTCTCTCCAGTCGGGTTCCCTCCCCCTCTCCCGGTCCGAGTCCAGCTCTATCTCCAGTCGGGCTCCCTCTCACTCTCGTGGTCCGAGTCCGAGCCCGCCTCTCTCTCTCTCTCTCTCTCTCCAGTCGGGCTCCCTCTCGCGGTCCGAGCCCAGCTCTCTCTTCAGTCTGGCTCCCTCTCCCTCTCGCGGTCTGAGTCCGAGCCCGCCGCTCTCTCCAGTCAGGCTCCCTCTCCTGGTCCTAGTCTGAGCCCGGCTCTCTCTCCAGTCGGGCTCCCTCTCCATCTCGCGGTCTGAGTCCATTCCGATCCCGGCTCTCCAGTCGGGCTCCCACTCCCTCTTGCGGTCCGAGCCCGGCTCCCTCTCCCTCTCGCTGTCCGAATCCGAGCCCGGCTCTTTCTCCAGTTGGGCTCCCTCTCCTGGTAAGCGTCCGATCCCGGCTCTCTCTCCAGTCGGGCTCCCTCTCCCCCTCACGGTCCGAGCCCGGCTCCCTCTCCCTCTCGCGGAACGAGTCCGATCCCGACTCTCTCTGCAGTCAGGCTCCGTCTCCCACTCGCGGTCCGAGCCCGGCTCTCTCCAGTCGGGCTCTCTCTCGTAGTCCGAGTCCGAGCCCGGCTCTCTCTCTCCAGTCGGTCTCCCTCTCCCTCTCGCTGTCCGAGTCCGATCCCGGCTCTCTCTCCATTCGGGCTCGCGGTCCGAGCCTGGCTCCCTCTCCCTCTAGCGGGACGAGTCCGATCCCGGCTCTCTCTCCAGTCGGGCTCCCTCTCCTGGTACGAGTCCGATCCCGGCTCTCTCTCTCCAGTCAGGCTCCCTCTCCCTCTCGCGGTCCGAGTCCAAGCCCAGTTCTCTCTCCAGTCAGGCTCCCTCTTCCTCTCGCAGTCCAAATCCGAGCCCGGCTCCCTTACCAGTCGGGCTCCCTCTCCCTCTCCTAGTCCGAGCCTGGCTCTTTCTCCAGTCGTGCTCCCTCTCACTCTCGTGGTCCGTGTCCGAGCCCGGCTCTCTCTCCAGTCGGGCTCCCTCTCGTGGTCCGAGCCCGCCTCTCTCGTCAGTCTGGCTCCCTCTCCCTCTCGCGGTCTGAGTCCGAGCCCACCATTCTCTACAGTCAGGCTCCCTCTCCTGGTCCAAGTCTGAGCCCGGCTCTCTCTCCAGTCGGGCTCTCTCTCCAGTCGGGCTCCCTCTCCATCTCGCGGTCTGAGTCCGTTCCGAGCCCGGCTCTCCAGTCGGGCTCCCTCTCCCTCTCGCCGTCCGAGCCCGGCTCCCTCTCCCTCTCGCGGTCCGAGCCCGGCTCTCTCTCCAGTCGGGCTCCCTCTCGCTGTCCGAGTCTGACCCCGGCTCTCTCTCCATTTGGGCTCGCGGTCCGAGCCTGTCTCCCTCTCCCTCTAGCGGGACGAGTCCGATCCCGGCTCTCTCTCCAGTCGGGCTCCCTCTCCTGGTACGAGTCCGATCCCGGCTCTCTCTCTCCAGTCAGGCTCCCTCTCCCTCTCGCGGTCCGAGTCCAAGCCCAGTTCTCTCTCCAGTCGGGCTCCCTCTTCCTCTCATGGTCTAAATCCAAGCCCGGCACCCTTACCAGTCGGGCTCCCTCTCACTGTCCGACTCCGAGCCCGGCTCTCTCTCCAGTTGGGCTCCCTCTCCTGGTAAGCATCCGATCCCTGCCCTCTCTCCAGTCGGGCTCCCTCTCCCTCTCGCGGTACGAGTCCGATCCCGGCTCCCTCTCCTGTCAGGCTCCCTCGCCCCATCGTTGTCCGAGTCCGGCAGGACTTGTACTGCACCACAATTGTTAATCATTGGGTCACAGCTTGTACTGTTGTCAAACCTCAGTGGCGAGCATATAAATACCACAAACTCATTTGTGCCCCACTACATAATCACTAGCAGCTAGTTTCTGCAACACCGGGGCATGAACCATTTGAATTCGACATACCTTACTGGCAAAGCGCAAGGAATTGAGTGACTTGCTGAAGTTCTCTTCCAAAGGGGAGATATTCACAAACATCAGCCTGCAAGGAAAAGGTTACCAGTTTAAAAAAAAAAAAAAAAAAAATTCACTAATTAGATAAATGGAACATCATAGTTCCGACTGGAGGAGAAAGCAGCTTACGTCTTTGAATTGCCTGGTAAACTATTCTGCAGCAGGTAGGTCAGCTTGCTGTTCCGGAAGGGGATATGGGATTCCTGGAAAAAACAAGGGAACTCTTTAGTGACAAGAGACTATTGGTAAAATAGCTCCACCCACCAGCACTGTCCCACTCCAGAGACATGAGCCCATAAATCTAGGCCGACACTCCCAGTGCAGTACTTAGGGAGTGCTGCACTGTCAGAGGTGCCGTCTTTCAGATGAGATGTTAAACCAAGGCCCCCGTCTGTCCCCTCAGGTGGATGCAAGAGATCCGATGGTACTATTTCGACAAGCAAGGGAGTTCTCCCCATTAGATAGGGTGTAAAAGGGGTATGGAGCCGAACCAGTCCCGTTCACAAAGCTTTTAACCTCCTATTCTGAATCTTACCTTTTTTGACAGTGACTTGATTACACGCCCAAGGCAAGAAAGGCTGCTGTTAATTGCCTGAGCCTCCTGCAGATGATCACCCTTCGGGTGTGATTTATCCATGCGCTCACTGCCTGCCAGGTCCACCAGACTCAGGGTCGCTGAACCCATTGGGGGAAAAACCAACATCAGCATTAGCAAAAAAGCAAGGTTACCGCATCGGGCTGAAAACATTAAAACCTGCTGGAAGAGGCAGGTCTCAAATCGGAAAGGTTGACAGGGACCACGTTCCATGTTTGACAGCAACACAAAATGCCACGATCTTGGTAGCAAACGCATCAATAACCAATTGCCTTATGGAGAGGGTGGTAGTCATTCTATTGGACACCAAACGGCATTGTAGCATTTTCAAACCAAGACAAGAGGCGTGGGAGAGAACGGTTTTCAGAGCAGAGGGAGAAAGGGAAGGAGCAGAATCTTTAGGAGGCGTTGGAAAGTAGGGAGGGGGGGGGGAGAGAATCAGGTGGAACTGCAGAGGGAGGGCGTGTCTGGCCATTGTGTAACAGTGGGACTGGGCAGCTACTAACAGGCCAACAGCACATGATCGGAGTAGGGAGGGACGAGCTACAGGCTCCGGTTCAAAGCTAGCAGACTGAAGGAATGAAAGCCTCCTTCCTATGCAGGGTGACTCTGGTAGCTAGTCTCACGCTAATCTCCGATCCAGCAGGATGGCCAACGTGGGAATCGGGAAAGTGTCACATTGGTGCACAGTCGGGATTGTTAAGGTTGGGGGTGGTGCCATATTGTTGGGATGAACTAGAGGGAGCTGCTGCTGCATCTGGTTACACAACACTGAATCTCAGGGGGGGGGGGCGGGGGCAGGAAGGAGAACTGTTGTCTGATATGCAAAGTGCATTACTTCCCCATTATTTGCCTCAGGCTCTTGTTGCAACGTACGGCAGGGATTCTGCCAGTTCATTTAGGTTACACACCTAGTGTCAGCTTCGAGTCACAGTGATGGGAAGTTAGTGAGGGGTGCGATTTGTCTTTTCAAAGTAGCACGACTACCGCCAGGGGCTGTGCATAAGTAAATGGAGCCTTTTGTTGGGCACCACGGGTCAGTGCTGCCCTACAGCAACACATAGGAGCTGGGTTAGCAGCTTGGACAAGACACAGAAGTGGCTGTGCGCTCATTGGGTGCTGCAAATAGAACCCCTTGTAGATTGTATAATTCCAGTGTAAAGAGGGGCAGCAGGCAGTGTTAACCCACTGCTTCAGTTCTACAGACAAGCACCACAAGCAGCATCTAAGGAGGATCGCTGAAGCCCAAACTCTGCCCATCGCTAGAGAAGGTAAACGTTGGGACAGATACTCACGTGTACTGGAGATCGGCAAAAAGAGATGGTATTTATGAAAGAGAATGTCTTTTAATCTAATGACTGTTCAACTCTTTATACAGCAGTTACAGGAGACATCATGCTAGTGATGCATCTAGAACGAAACTAAAACTGCCTTGCTTGTCTCTGTCACATGCCCTCTGCTGGTCAGGCACAAGCAATCAATACATGCAAACATGCTGGTAAGGCATCATAATCAAACACCACCTCTATTTGCTGATATTAGAGGGGGGGGATGGGGAGAGGGTAGATGGGGAGAGGGTAGAGGGGGGGAGAGGGAAGGGGGTGTGGGGGTTGACAGTATCTCCAGAATTTTCTGTTTTTACTCAAGCTATTGGTGGGTGGGGTACAAATGGAACGCTCAAGATCTGTGGTGGGACTGAGAGGGTGCATGGGGAGAAAGAGCAAGGAACAGAAACAGCTTCTATTTTAACCTGATGTAAATGGAGTGTAAAAATTCGATAGGGTGTAAAAGGGGTATGGAGCCGAACCAGTTTGTAAACAAGCAAAGGAACCAGATATGCAAGACTTCGTACTGAGCTGGTATAGTGCCCAGGGAGAAGCAGTGTTAGAACTTCAATGGATCAACATCCCTACTCCGCAGAATTTCACTTCTGAAGTAATTCCCACTGCCACACAATGACTCCATCCAGTAAACATTGGAAGCAGAAAGCAAGCAGACAGTGGTGTCATCCAGACACTCGAGTAAGTGGGCAGTGCAGCAACACCATTTCATAGTCCCTGTAAAGTCAATTGGGCAACCCTTTCGTTTCCTGCTTTGCGGGAAGAACAGAACACCCCTGTCCTGTGCCAGAATCTAACAGTCAGTAGCATTGCTGCAGTTAATGTTTATTGCTGGTTACCAGTTTGAAGGATCAGGGACACAGCACAGGTCAATCTTACCTCTTCCATTTTAGTCAAGATGATCACCTTCTCATCATTGGGCAAGAACTGAACGTGCGCAAGTTCATTGCCATCTTCCTTCTCAGAGTCCAGAACTGGCCACATACGGCAGATCACGCGGATGTTACCCTGCAAAGGAACACAGCAGAGGGAAAATTATTGGTTACATATGGGGCGAAGAGAAAGAATTCCTCCGATCATCTACTGCTTGTGAAGCCGAAGCTACGAGCGAAGGAGAAAGCACTTCATGGCCGAGCAAATGACCAGCTGAGCCGTTCAGACCAGCAAGGCCCCAGCTTCACCCACATTCTGGGCTCTGTTAGTCTGTTTTACTTTAGCTGCAGTAAGTCTGGCCTGTGGCGAAAGACAGACCATGTTTTACTCATTGCTATGTACTCACTCCTGGTGGAAGCACTTGGCTATGGTGTATTGTGACCCGACTGATGCCCCAGAGTTAATTAGCCGGCCTTCTTCAACAGCCATTTAGGCAAGTACCCTAGGTTGACTGTTCAAGGTAACCATTGGAGTCTGCTCCAATCCCTGTAACCCCCCCCTACTTTCTTCCTGTTTAACTCGTGTTGTTCAGTCCTTTGAATTCCTTTAGTACTAACCCTAACGTTTGTGCCTTGTTACCAATTAATTGACCACCTAAATCAAGCCCCATTAGGAACTTGCCTTTCACATTCTTGGAATGTCCCAAAGCAAGTCAGCCAAAGAATGACTGAGTGTAGTCACTGTTACAACAATGGGATCAAGGAGTAGTTAACATGTTTCAGCAATGTTGGTCAGGAGAACTGAATCCCAGCTCCTTTTCAAAAGAGTTGCAAGATTTGTTTTGTCCAGTTTTCTCTCCCTCCCCCCAACCCCCTCCAGGAGGGCAGGACTTCGGTTTAACATCACATCCTACAATGCAGTACTGCTTAGATTATGGGCTGAAGTCCTGAAGTGGGCTTAAACTCTCAACCTTCTAATTAAAAGGCACACACAATTCCAGTAGATACCTTAACCTCAGCTCCAGGTCCTGACCCTAGTCTCTTCCCTGGTATCTGGTGAATCTAACTCTACCTTACCATTACTTTCTATAGTGGTGTGCCTCACAACTGTACAGTATTGTGACTGCAATCCAACCAATGTCTTGTACACACATTACACCATGCTTTTTGTTTTCAGTCCCCTGGACCAGATGCATTTCCATTTTGCTCTCCTCCCTGCCCTTACACTGAACTGTATTTGCCACATCTATCCTCCTATAACTCCATGTTCTTCCCATTTGCAACACTCCCACTTTGGCAGTCAGCGAGTCTCTAATTTATCCATGTCCAACATGCCCAGTATTTGGAGAACAGAAAGGTGCCAGCACAGATTCCTGGCAATGGCACTGGCTGCCTTGGGCCTTGTGTACCTGGAGCTCTTGCACAGTGTTGTGCAGTTTGCGCCTCTCTTGTTCCGTACAGTGCAGCCTTTCCTCCCGATCCACGACCACATCTCGCAGCGACGCGATTGTTGTCTGCTGCTCCTCTATGCACGCAACCTTGTGCGCAAGGTCCTGCTCTGTCAACGTCAGCTTGTTCTGGACAAAGAATGGCAACGTGGCCAGTCAGCACTATTATTTTAGACACCATCTGAAAGGGACACGTTAGTAAACATGGTACACAACTAACTAATACATTTGCCCCAGTAACAGCCGATCCCTAACTTCAAGACTCTTCCCTGCAATATCCCGGTGAATGTTTGAAAGCGAAGTGTGGAACTGATCAGCTCTGGAAAAACATCCCTTGTTTCTGTGTAGTGATCATAGGCTTGTTCTTTCAAAAGCAGTGGACCGATTTAAAAAATCATAGAAATTTTGGGGGATGTTTAAGCGCCTTGATCGCCCCGTCACTGTTTTCCAAGTCTGTGCTGTCAGTGGGACATTCTCCATTGGGGATGGGGAGTTCCACCCGTCGGGGATGGGGACCCTCACCATCGGCAGTGTGGCTTTGTAAGACTATCCCTTTAGTTAAACGACCCTCTGCTAGTAGATATTTCTCTAAAGGGCATCGTATTCATTGAATCGCCTCAGTGGCTGCACAGAAGGAGGCCATTCGTGTAGTGTATGTACTTTTAAGAGGAACTATGTTTCTTTGAAGCCCTTGTGTACTGTAGTACCAATAGTGACCACTCGGGTATATAAGCCTGTATAGCGTCTTGTTTAGTTCACCACCAGACTTTGTTCAGTAAACACTTGTTAAATCATTCCTGCATTCCGTGGCGACGAGTTAGAAACGGACTTACCTGCAATTCGGCAGCACCTCAAGGAGATCGATTCCTCAGACGAAGGTCGAAGAAAAAAAAACTGTGGTTTCACCAGCTAAACGGGCTGGTGGCAGGTAGTGCACTGATCCTTCCTGGGCTGGGGCTCGATCGGGTGGCTCTGCAGCGGGGCCGGGCAGCGAGTCGGAAGGCAGAAGCAAACAGAGACAAAGGGTGGAGCACTCAGGAGACGGCCGGCGCTGCAAAGCAGGTCGGCGTTCGAACCAAGCAGAGGGAGGGGAAAGTCCCAGAGAGTCCGACGGGAACGATTCTCCAAGTGACGGAGAAACTGTTCAAAATATATGTGTAAATAAAAACCGCGGAGAACAGCGTTGGCAGCAGCGGCAGTGGCGGGAGGCGCCATTTTGACTCGGCAGGGAAGAAGGGACAGCGCGGGAGGTGCCATTTTTGATTTTCAGGATGCCTAAGACTGGCAATATTACTGCTTTCGATAGTGATATAGAGGATTGGACCACATATGTGGAAAGAGTGGAGGTATATTGCAAGGCGAATGAAGTAACGGATACTTTGGGTCAGTCTTTACGAAGGAAGACACAAAAAACCTCCCTGGGATATCGGGAAAAATAGGGACATTGGCAAAGGAGGAACTGACGCAAATCAATATCTCTAAGGATATGGTGTTAAGGAAGCTAAAGGGATTGAAGGTGGACAAATCCCCAGGGCCTGATAACATGCATCCTAGGGTACTGAAGGAGGTGGCCCTAGAGATAGCGGATGCACTAAGGATGATTTTTCAGAATTCATTAGACTCGGGAACAGTGCCGATGGATTGGAGGGTAGCTAACGTTACCCCACTATTCAAAAAGGGGGGTAGGGAAAAAGCAGGTAATTACAGACCTGTAAGCCTTACATCAGTTGTGGGCAAAATGCTGGAGTCCATCATTAAGGATGAAATAGCGGAGCACTTAGCAAATGGGGACAGGATAGGACAGAGTCAACATGGATTTACAAAGGGTAAATCGTGCTTGACTAATCTATTGGAATTTTTTGAGGGAGTAACTGGTAGAATAGATGGGGGAGAGCCAGTAGATGTGGTGTACCTGGACTTCCAAAAGGCCTTCGATAAGGTCCCACATAAAAGATTAGCATGGAAAATTGAGGCTCATGGGATAAAGGGGAAAGTTTTGGCGTGGATAGGGAACTGGCTGTCAGATAGAAAACAGAGAGTTGGAATAAACGGCTCATTTTCTGAATGGCAGGCAGTAACAAGTGGGGTACCACAGGGATCTGTCCTGGGCCCCCAGCTGTTCACAATTTACATTAATGACCTGGATCAGGGAGTCGGATGCAGCATTTCCAAATTTGCAGACGACACTAAACTAGGAGGGGGGGTGGGCTCAGAGGAAGAGACCAGGAAGCTCCAGAGCGATTTGGACAGACTGGGCGATTGGGCGGATAAATGGCAGATGCACTATAATGTGGACAAGTGCGAAGTTATCCACCTTGGGTGCAGGAACGGGAGGGCAAATTATTATTTAAATGGCAATAGATTGGGAGAGGGGGAAGTACAGAGAGACCTGGGTGTTCTTGTACACCAGTCACTGAAGGCGAGCATGCAGGTGCAACAGGCGGTCAAGAAGGCAAACGGTATGCTGGCCTTCATAGCAAAAGGGTTAGAATACAGGAACAGGGATACCTTGCTGCAGCTGTACAGGGCACTGGTGAGACCACACCTCGAGTACTGTGTACAGTTTTGGTCGCCTCATCTGAGGAAGGATGTTCTTGCCATGGAGGGGGTGCAGCGGCGATTCACCAGGCTGATACCAGGAATGGCGGGAATGACCTATGAGGAGAGACTATGTAGTTTAGGGATGTACACACTGGAGTTTAGAAGATTGAGAGGGGACCTCATAGAAGTGTATAAAATTCTGACAGGTCTAGACAGACTGGATGCAGAAGGAATGTTTCCCTTGGCGGGTGAGAACAGAACTAGAGGACATAATTTAAGGATAAGGGCTAAACCATTTAGGACAGAGATGAGGGGGAATTTCTTCACTCAGAGAGTGGTGAACCTGTGGAACTCATTGCCACAGAGGGCAGTGTACGCCAGCTCATTAAATATATTTAAGAGGGAATTAGATATATTTCTACGGGCAAAAGGGGTTAAGGGTTACGGAGAGAAGGCGGGGACGGGATACTGAATTAAAGGATCAGCCATGATCTCATCGAATGGCGGAGCAGGCACGAAGGGCCGAATGGCCTACTCCTGCTCCTATCTTCTATGTATCTATGTATCTATGTATGATAAAAAGGCATCGGTACTTCTAAATCTGATGGGCGCAAGGACATACGGGCTGTTACGAAACTTGATCACTCCGGCCAAACCGATGGACAAGAATTTTAAGGAGATTGTTGATACCCTACAGGAGCACTTAAACCCAACACCGCTGCTGATAATGGAACGATCCAAATTCTTCAGGAGGAATCAGCACAAGAATGAAAGTAACGCTGATTACCTCACCGAATTACGAAAGCTGTCAAAGCACTGCCAATTCGGGGCAGGACTGGCAGATTCTCTACGAGACAAATTCGTCTGCGGTCTCCTAAGCGAAGGAACACAGAAAAGGCTACTTTCTGAGAAAGATTTGACACTGGACAAGGCTTTCAGTGTGGCTGTATCATACGAAGCAGCAGCAAGAGGAGCTGCAGAGATAAAGCAAAAGCCACAGGACTTCAGCACCCATGAAATGACACGGGGTTTCGAGAGATGTTATCGCTGCGGCAGATCCACCCATGACCAGAGGGACTGCTGGTTCAGGGACAAAGCATGCAGGCAATGCGGAAAGATGGGACACATGGCACGTGTATGCCGATCTGGAAAATAATCCACTGACAGTAATAAGGTCAATAAGGAAAAGTACAGAAAGGTACAAATGATGACGGACAGTAGCTCCGAAGACCAGAAGAGCGATAGCGACTCCGGAAACAAGAGACTAAGCTGTCTCAAATTACATAATGAAGATTACCAGACCATTTGGGTTACCCTCACGATAGCGGGGTCCCCAGTTAAAATGAAGGTAGATACATGATCAGCTCTGACCGTCATAAGTCGACGGGATTACGAGCGGCTATTTCCGCATATACCTTTTGAAAGACACATCCATTATCTTGAAGACATATACAGGGCAGAAAGTATACCCCAGAGGGAAAATAAGGGTGCCTGTTGTATACAACGGCGAGGAAATACAGAAGTTGTATTTATACGTTCTGCAAGATGGTGGCCCACCGTTGTTGGGACGTGAATGGATCAGAAAGATATGTTTAGGCTGGCACTCCATTCAGGTACTGACGGTGACCAGTAAGAAAAAAAATGATGATGACTTCATACCTGGACGATTAAAAGACATCTTGGCTAATGCCAAAGAAGTGTTTCAACAGGAACTAGGAACCCTGACAGGCACCACCGCCTCAATAAAAGTGGAAGATGCGGCAATTCCCAAGTTTTTTAAGGCAAGGCCGGTGCCATACGCAATTCGTCCAGCAGTCGAGGCAGAGCTGGAAAATTTGGAAAAAGCAGGCGTGTTATCCAAGGTAGATTGGAGCGAGTGGGCAACACCCATCATCCCGGTCATGAAGGAAACGTTGAATAATGATAAATCTGAAGAACAGAGAAAAATTCGCATCTGTGGGGACTTCAAGGTGACTGTAAACCCGGTTCTTCACACGGTACAGTATCCTCTTCCGAGGATAGAAGATATTTTCGCCTCACTATCCGGAGGGAAACGTTTCGCCAAAATTGACTTGGCACAGGCATATCTACAGATGGAGGTTGAGGAGGCCTCTTAAAAAATATCTCACGATAAACACACACAAAGGCCTGTACCAGTACAATCGACTGGTTTTCGGAGTAGCATCAGCTCCAGCTATCTGGCAAAGAGCTATGGAGCAAGTCCTGCAAGGGATTCCGGGGACTCAGTGCTACCTAGATGACATCCTTGTAACAGGAGAAAACGACAACGAGCACCTTGCCAATTTGGAGCAGGTGCTCACGAGGCTGAGAGAACGGGGCCTATGAGCAAATCGCCCCAAGTGCGAATTTTCCAGAAACAAATATCATATTGTGGCCATGTCATTAACGAAGAAGGGTTGCATAAGTCACCGGAAAAAATTGAAGCGGTCGTAAAAGCCCCAGCGCCTGAAAATGTCTCACAATTAAGGTCGTTCCTGGGATTAATAAATTACTATCATAAATTTTTACCGAACTTGTCAATGGTTCTGTACCCTCTTAACGCACTGCTACAAACGGGAGTACTTTGGAAATGGAGCGAAGTCTGTAAACGTGCCTTCCATAAATGCAAAGGCTTGATCACGTACAAGGAAGTGTTGGCTCATTACAACCCATCACTGCCAATCAGACTGGCGTGCGATGCATCCCCTTACGGCGTGGGAGCGGATTATCGCATAGATTCCCTGATGGCTCGGAGCGGCCGATAGCTTTTGCGTCACGCTCATTGAACTCAGCTGAACATAACTATGCCCAGATCGACAGGGAGGCACTCAGCCTGGTGTGGGGAGTGAAGAAATTCAACCATTACCTACACGGACAAAAATTTACCTTGTTGACTGACCATCAACCCCTCGTCTCCATATTCAACCCTAAAAAGGGCGTTCCCATTATGACAGCGCAAAGGCTACAGAGGTGGTCCCTTTTCCTAGGGGCACACCAATATGACATAGAATACAAAGGAACAAAACAGCATGGGAATGCTGATGGTTTATCGCACCTACCGTTGCCAACACTAGAAGAGGCACCTACAGTGGACCCAGTGGAGATGTTCCACTCGACCATAGTGGAATGTCTACCAGTGGCAAATTCTACCATTAAAAAGGAAACGAGAAATGACCCGACTCTCTCACGAGTCTATGATTTAACGGTGAAGGGATGGCCAGCACATGGCGAACCACTGTTGCCAGCATTCTCGCAAAGAAGAGAACAGCTGTCAGTGTGCTGAGGAACCTTGATGTGTGGATCCAGAGTGGTGATTCCACCCAAACTCCAGGATAAAGTGCTAAAGGAGCTTCATGAGGGGCATCTGGGTGGAGTGAAAATGAAGAACTTAGCCAGAGCGTTTGTGTGGTGGCCAGGTATCGATGGAGACATCGAAGAAATGACCAAGAGCTGTCTTGGATGCCAGAAGGTCCAGAACGCCCCACCACAAGCCCCTCTACATCCATGGGAGTGGCCCTCATCTCCATGGCAAAGGGTACATATCGACTTTGCTGGTCCATTTATGGACTCAATGTTCTTAATCGCGGTTGATGCACACTCCAAGTGGCCGGAGGTAATAAAGATGTCCTCCACCACCACGGAAAAAACCATCACAGTATTAAGGACCATATTTGCCAGGACTGGGCTGCCTGAACAGATCTGTTCTGATAATGGACCGCAATTTGTATCCGAAGAATTCAGGAAGTTCTTAACAAAAACAATGGAGTTAAGCACTACACGTCCGCCCCATACCATCCCGCCACCAATGGATTAGCTGAAAGGTTTGTCCAGACCTTCAAGAAGGCCATAAAGGCCATGGGTAATGAAGACATAAATCTACAACATAAGGTAGATAACTTCTTGTTTGCATACAGGAATGCAACACGTGGTTACAAACCAAACCCCCGCCATGATGTTTTTCAATAGAAGACTAAGATGCCGGCTGGATTTGATCAAGCCAAACATCAGAAGGGACGTAGAGAACCGGCAATTTCAAGGCATGAATGAAAGGCCAACTAGAACCTTCCAGATAGGTCAACAAGTTTTGGCCCGGGACTACCGTACCGAGAAATGGCAGCCTGGAACTATTTGCACACGACTAGGACCACTGATGTATACCGTGGATATTGGAGAAAGCATAATAAGGCGCCATGCTGACCAGATCATAGAGTCATCCAAAAAGGGACAACCTACACCACAACTCTATACGCCTAATGATGAAGCAGAGATACCCATAGTATCTACCTCCGATCCAGTGATACTGGAACCAGATGAACCCAACACTGGCATTCAAGCCAACTATGTGTGCAGGAAGTGTGTCCAGCTGCAGCTCCTAGCGGACCGCATGGCGGCGCTGGAGCTGCGAATGGACTCACTCTGGAGCATACGCGATGCTGAGGATGTTGTGGATAGCACATTCAGTGAGTTGGTCACACCGCAGGTAAAGGCTAGCTCAGACAGTAAATGGGTGACCAAAAGGCAGGGTAAAGGCAGGAAGGAAGTGCAGGAGTCACCTGCGGTCATCTCCCTCCAAAACAGGTTTACCGTTTTGGGTACTGTTGGGGGAGATGACTTATCAGGGGAAGGCACCAGCAGCCAGGTTCAGGGCACCATGACTGGCTCTGCTGCACAGAAGGGTGGGAAAAAGAGGGATAGGGCTATAGTGATAGGGGATTCAATTGTAAGGGGGATAGATAGGAGTTTCTGTGGCCGAGACCGAGACTCCAAGATGGTATGTTGCCTCCCTGGTGCAAAGGTCAAGGATGTCTCGGAGCGGGTGCAGAGCATTCTGAAGGGGGAGGGGGATCAGCCAGTTGTCGTGGTACATGTAGGTACCAACGATGTAGGTAAAAAGAGGGAGGAGGTCCTACAAGCTGAATTTAGGAAGTTAGGAGCTAAATTGAAAAGTAGGACCTCAAAGGTAGTAATCTCTGGATTGCTACCAGTGCCACGAGCTAATAAGTTTAGAGAGAGTAAGATAGATAAGCTAAATACGTGGCTTGAGCAATGGTGCAAGGGAGAGGGATTTAAATTCTTGAGGCATTGGAACCAGTTCTTGGGGAGGAGTGACCTGTCCCAAGGGGACGGTCTACACCTGAACTGTGAGGGAGCCGATGTCCTCGGGGTATTATTTTCTAGGGCGGTTCGGGAGGATTTAAACTAATTTGGCAGGGGGATGGGAACCTAGGTAGTGGAAAAGAGGGAAGTCATATGAAGTCAGAAATAGATGGTAGAAAGGTGAGAAGCAATAAGCAAAGGAGAGAAACACAAAGGGCCAAACTAATTCATAATGAGAGTGTGAAAAAAGCAAGCCTGAAGGCTTTGTATCTTAATGCTAGAAGCATTAGGAACAAGGTGGATGAATTAGTTGTGGAAATAGAGGTAAACAAGTATGATTTGATTGGGATTACAGAAACGTGGCTGCAGGGTGGGCAAGGCTGGGAACTTAACATCCAGGGATATACAATATTTAGGAAGGATCGGCAAAAAGGTAGGGGAGGTGGGGTAGCATTGCTGGTAAAGGAGGGGATTAATGCAATGGAAAGGAAGGATATTAACTCGGATGAAACGGAATCTGTATGGGTAGAAATGAGAAATAGCAAGGGGAGGAAAACGTTAGTGGGTGTGATATATAGGCCTCCAAATAGTAATATGGAGGTGAGGGAAGGCATAAAAAGGGAAATTAGAGAAGCGTGCGATAAGAGCACAGCTGTCATCATGGGTGACTTTAATTTACATATTGATTGGACTACCCAAATTAGTAAAAATCCTGAGGAGGAGGAATTCCTGGAATGTTTTCGGGACGGTTATCTGGACCAATATGTCGAGGAGCCGACTCGAGATCAGGCCATTTTAGACTGGGTATTGTGCAATGAGAAGGGACTTATCAGCAATCTTCTTGTACGAGGCCCCTTGGGTCAGAGCGATCATAATATGATCGAGCTCTCAGTCGAGATGGAGAGTGAGGAAATTGAATCAGAGACTAAGGTCCAGAACTTAAATAAAGGGAATTACGAGGGTATGAGACGGGAATTGGGTAAGATTGATTGGGTGGTGTTTCTGGGGGGATTGACAGTGGATAGACAATGGCAAGCATTCAAAGATAGAATGGAAGAATTCCAGAACATGTTTATACTGGTTTGGCACAAAAATAAACCTAAAAAGGTGACTCAACCGTGGATAACGAGGGAAATTAGGGACAGCATAAAATCAAAAAAAAGGGCATATCAACTGGCAAAAAAAAGCACCAGACCGGAAGATTGGGGTCAGTACAGGATACAGCAAAAGAGGACAAAGGGATTAATCAGGAAGGGGAAAATAGAATACGAAAGTAAACTTGCAGCAAACATAAAGACAGACTGCAAAAGTTTTTATCGGTATATCAGGAGGAAAAGACTGGTAAAATCCCAAGTCGGTCCCTTGCAGTCCGATTCGGGAGAATATATAATGGAGAATAAGGAAATGGCAGACCAATTAAACTCATACTTTGGTTCTGTATTCACAAAGGAGGACACAAATAACCTCCCAGGAATATCGACAAACATAGGGACTAATGAGAGGGAGGAGCTGACTGAAATTAGTATCTCTAGGGATATGATGTTGGGTAAGTTGAGGGGACTGAAGGCCGACAAATCCCCGGGGCCTGATAAACTACATCCTAGGGTATTTAAGGAGGTGGCCCTGGAGATAGCAGATGCTCTAAGGATCATCTTCCGGAACTCCATTGACTCGGGAACAGTACCCGTGGATTGGAGGGTAGCTAATGTTACCCCAATATTTAAAAAGGGGGGTAGAGAGAAAGCAGGGAATTATAGACCAGTAAGCCTTACATCGGTTGTGGGCAAAATGCTAGAGTCCATTATTAAGGATAAAATAGCGGAGCACTTGACAAATGGGGAAAGGATCGGACAGAGTCAACATGGATTTACAAAGGGTAAATCGTGTTTGAATAATCTGCTGGAATTTTTTGAGGAAGTAACTGGTAAAATAGATGGGGGAGAGCCAGTGGATGTGGTGTACCTTGACTTCCAGAAAGCCTTCGATAAGGTTCCACACAAAAGATTATCATGCAAAATTAAGGCTCATGGGATTGGGGGCAAAGTATTAACGTGGATAGAGAACTGGCTGGCGGATAGAAAACAGAGAGTTGGAATAAACGGCTCGTTTTCGGAGTGGCAGGCAGTGACCAGCGGGGTGCCGCAAGGATCTGTCCTGGGACCCCAGCTGTTCACAATATATATAAATGATCTGGATCAGGGAATTGGTTGCAATATTTCCAAATTCGCTGACGACACTAAACTAGGAGGAGGGGTGGGCTCTGATGAGGATGTCAGGAGGCTACAGTGCGATTTGGACAGGTTGGGGGAATGGGCGGATACGTGGCAGATGCACTATAATGTGGATAAATGCGAGGTTATCCACTTTGGGGGTAAAAACAGGAGGGTGGATTATTATCTAAATGGCAATAGATTGGGAGATGGGGAAGTGCAGAGGGACCTGGGTGTTCTTGTGCACCAGTCACTGAAGGAGAGCATGCAGGTGCAACAGGCGATTAAGAAGGCAAATGGTATGTTGGCCTTCATATCAAGGGGGTTCGAGTATAGGAATAGGGATACCTTACTACAGCTGTACAAGGTGCTGGTGAGACCGCATCTGGAGTATTGTGTACAGTTTTGGTCGCCCCATCTGCGGAAGGATGTTCTTGCCATGGAAAGAGTGCAGCGGCGATTCACCAGGCTGATACCTGGAATGGCGGGAATGACCTACGAGGAGAGATTGAATAGTTTGGGCTTGTACTCACTGGAGTTTAGAAGATTGAGAGGGGATCTCATCGAAACATATAAAATTATGGCAGGCCTGGACAGGCTGAATTCAGAGAGAATGTTTCCAATGGCAGGGGAGCACAGAACCAGGGGCCACAGTCTAAAAATAGCGGGCAAATCATTTAAAACAGAGATGAGGAAGAATTTCTTCACTCAAAGAGTGGTGAGCCTGTGGAATTCCCTGCCACAGAGGGCTGTGAAGGCTAATTCAATAAATATTTTCAAGAGAGAATTGGATATATTTCTGAAGGCTAAGGGGATTAAGGGTTACGGAGAAAAGGCGGGGACGGGGTACTGAACTGGTAAGATCAGCTATGATCTCAGACGAAGATCAGCCATGATCTCATTGAATGGCGGAGCAGGCTCGAAGGGCCGAATGGCCTACTCCTGTTCCTATCTCTATGACCTTGCCAAAAGAACCTACTACACCACTGAGGCGTTATCTGGACCAAGTCAGGAAGCCTCCAGACAGACTGAATTTGTAATTGATTAACTTCAGCAAATGTGTAGATTATTGTTCTTGTAAACATGTTAATTAATGATTACTTAAAATGTACTATTTTTCTAAAAGGGGAGGAATTGTAGTGTATGTACCTTTTAAGAGGAACTATGTTTTTTTGAAGCCCTTTTGTACTGTAGTACCGGTAGTGACCACTCAGGTATATAAGCGTGTATAGCGTCTTGTATAGTTTAGTTCACCTCCAGACTTTGTTCAGTAAACACTTGTTAAATCACTCCTGCATTCCATGTCTCCATTAACACACGGATACAACAATTCGGACCATCGAATCTTTGCTCACTCTTGGACTGGAGCCTGGCCTGAGATGATGTAATATATTTGGTTTTGTTTGTTAAAATCGTACATTGCTTTTCCTTTTGAAGATTTAATAAGTAATTTTCATCGTTGAACCAGCCTTCAAAGTTTAAGTTAATGCTGCTGAATAAGTTAAGTGTCTCGGGGGGGGTTGTAGAAAGCACGTTAAAAGCCCCGTGCCATCTGACAGTGTAGTGTATGTACTTTGCAGAAGGAACTATGGCCTAGAAATTGGGTTGGCAGCGCCGGCGCTGAGCGCCTAAAGAGACCTAGAATTAGGGCGAAGCCCTATGTTGGGGCGAACGCTATGAAGATAGCGCCAACTCAGATAGTGACTATACATTTAGCGCCTGCGCTAAGTGTTTGCGCGCGCCCGCGAGTGCAAGCAGCTCATGATGTCATTTCAGTGTACAACGTCTTTTAGGAGCGCCTGAGCGCATATTGGGTGGTGCCCGCAGCCTTAGCGCCCAACGCTATTAGTGACAGTTCGACGGAGGGCTAACAGGCCCTTCTCGGAGTAGGGCGGCACTATTTAAAGGGGACAGCTCTAGTGCAGAATCTTCTGCCACTTGGCCTGCTCATTGCGATCGCTGCTAGAGAGAGTTGGCGAGCTAATGTGGAGCGGAGTTCTGGGAATTTAGCTTTACAGTACTTGGGACCTTCAACCCTGTCCGAAGCACTTGCAGCACTACACCTAAAAGCCTTTTGACCAACTGGCATCGGAATGGGAGCTTGTTTGGAGGGCGACGTCCTCATCGCCCAACACTGTGAAGGGGCAGAGAGATGGCAGGAGAGAGGGCCGGGATTGGCCAGAAGGAGGAGGGGCAATGGAGGTTGGCCAATCCGACGGGATGCTGCGAGGGTCTTTAGGCAGCAGGTGACAAGCCTTGACATGTCGGAGGAGCAGTGTTTGCGAAGGCTCCAAATCTGGAGGGGCATTCTTACTGATCTGTGCCACCTGCTTGGTCAGGATCTGCAGCCACGTGAACGCTGCAGAACCTCTCTGTCCGTGATGGCTACACTGACTGATGGCCTCCATTTTTATGCCAACGGATCCTTTCAGTCAGCCATTGGGGACAATGCGACTGTCGCTCAGGCTGCAGTCCGCTGTTGCATCCGGCAAGTGACAGATGCCCTTTATAGGCGAACGCGTCAATTCATTACCTTCCCTCGGACCCTGCACAAGCAGGCGGAGGAGGAGGAGTATGAGGAGAAGGAGGAAGAGCAGGCGGAGGAGGAGGAGTAGGAAGATGGAAGGGCTGCTGAAAGTGGAAGGTCCATACGTCAGAGGCTCCTCTGGACTCGTGTTGACACCCCTGTGGCGGAATGATGAGAGTCTTAACTCATGCGCACTTTGGATGTTTGAGGGCCTCTGAATGCCAGCATCACTGAAAGTAGTCACATGCACCATGCAACATTGAAACTTCTGTTTATTGACACAAAAGTCTTTAATTACAGCTAAACAACGTAATGTGAGCAGAAACCATAACGTTCAAAATAACTCTGAACTGTTCGGCAAAGCCGCAAAACTCAACAAACCTTCTGCAAATATAACAGCAGGTGAGGGTGTCCTTGAATTTGGACAAACAAACGTCTCAGCACCTCCCTCTACAACTGGCCCCTTGAGGGAGAACGACTTCTCTTTCGCGCCCGGCCCCTTCCCTCCCTGTTGCTCCTATGTAATTGGACACCAGTGGCAGGCTCAAGGCTGGGGGACGCTTGCTGACTGTCTGTAAGCGCAGAAGCCCCTGAGGGACGGCCTGGCCGACCTCTGGGCTTGGAGGGTGTGCACGCAGGATGCTTGCTGTGACCATGGCTGGAAGCAGTGTGGCCTGCAGGTGGTGGCAGCTGCAATGCAGGCGTCCCAGCGCTGGCATGTGCAATAGTCTCCTGCCGAGAGAGGACACCTGCACCATGGTCGGACGACACACTGGCTATCTGAGGGGAGCGGCTCGGCTCATCCACCACAACCGCATGCTCCACTGATTCCTGGCCTTGTACAGGAGTGGAAGGGCCCGGGGTGATCCTATCTGATGCAGAGAGGGTGGCTGCAGTGAGAGATCGTGTTGCATCAATCTGGCTGTGTAGGAGCCCAGCAAGTGACTGCGTGGCAACAATGAGGACCTGTGTGCCAGGTGCCAGTGCTTCGGAGAAGGCCTGGACAGTTCTTCCCATGGCTTCGGACAAGGCAGGTGCTGACCACTCCACTGCCTCGGACAAGCCCTGCACAGACCTTTCCAGGGATTGTCCGAAGCCCTGAACAGTCCTTTCCATTGCTGACTCAAAGCCGTGGACAGTCCTCTACATGGTTGGGCCGAAGCCCTGGATAGGCCTGTCCATTGTGGCCCCGGTGCCCTGGATAGACCTGTCCATTGTTTCCCCGAACACCTGGAGAGTCCTCTCCATTGTTGCCCCAAAGCCCTGCAGAGTCCTCTCCATTGTTGCCCCGAAGTCCAACATACTCCTAGCCAATGAATCTATTGACTCGGGCATCTTCTCCACTGCAGCCATCAGCTCCGTGTGTCTGACCTGGGCCTGTTTGCTCATCTCAGCCAGGCGACGCACCTCATCTGCACTCTGTGCAGCAGTCATGACGACCTGCCTTGCCCTGCGGGGAGACGGTGGCCGAACTTGCCTATCCCCCATGCGTTGCTGCATGCCGCTTAGTCCGGCAACTAGTTCATCCTCAGAGCCACCCCCCCCTCCCCTCCAGGGGACTACTATCCCCAGTCTGCAGATGTCTCAGCTCCCCGGATTTTGCAATGGCTGGTCCGGATTCCTCCTGGTCCTCTCCTCCGGTGGCACTGGCAGCTTCAGCGCGTTGAGCCCGAGTTGGTGCTGCTTCATCTGAAAGTGGGAGGTGGAAGAGTGGCTTTAGCAAAAGGACAGCTTTGCTGAAAGGCATGCCAGATTGCGGCAAGGCTCTGACATGGCTGCACACTGAGGATGCATGCTGGCGGGGGGACCAAGTGGAAGGCAACAGGTGAAAAAGGTGAGTGTCTTACCCTCACTGTCGGTAATGGGGTCGGCAGATGCAGTGGTCATGGGACCAGACAGACGTCCTCCAAGTATCTGGTGCACTCTCTCCTCCAGATCCGTGAGAGTGACCACTTGTGCAGGTCTGCCACCGGTTCGACGCTGCTCCTTTCGAATCATCGCCAGCTTGGACTGCAGGGGAAAGAAAGGGAGGTTCTGTTACATGATGCCTTGAGACCTCATCGCATGTTCCTCATCGTGCAAGAGCCCTTACATGATGCCTTGAGACCTCATCGCATGCCCCCCATGGTGCAAGAGCCCTTACATGAGGCCTTGAGACCTCATCGCATGCCCCCCATGGTGCAAGAGCCCTCACATGAGGCCTTGAGACATCTGTCCATGTGTGTGCCCAGAAAGGGCCATGGGTGCATACTGACAGATGGCCATTGGCGCATCATTGCAGCAGGGTGCCCGAAGTCAGCTGCAGATGGAGGGAAGCACAAGTTTGGTAAACCATCACTCACCCTAACTATCCGTGTGAGGTCGTTGAATTTCTTCCTGCACTGAACAGGGGTCCTGGTCGCCATGCTGCTGGAGTTGACCCTCACAGCAACCTCCCTCCAAGATCGTCGATAAGCCTTCTGATTCGGCCTCTTGCCATTATCCGGATACAGGACCTCTTGACGGTGTTCAACTGCAGCCACCAAGTGGTCCAGAGCCTCAGTGCTGAAGCGCTCTGCTCTCTGCCTAACCTTCTCCATGATGAACAAGTTTGTACCGCCAGACAAGGGCGAGCACCGAATCTGAGGCCTACCGGGCGTTCGGTGTTGAAGCTCAGGCTGACTGACCCACCCCTTTAAGAGCCGGCCGGCGCCTGGAGGTCTCGTGCTTTCCCGTAATTGAGTTCACCTGCGCTGCGCCCGTCCACGTCGAAATTGAGTAGCGTTTGACATTTTGCGCCTTAAGAGCACCGTGCAATGGCTGATTTAGCGCCTCAATCCCCTTTGGGGGCGATGCAACCCAATATCGCGCCAGGCGGCGATAAGTTTCGTCTGGCTATAAACTTTGCGCATCACCAGTTCTAACGCCTCAAGCGGGGCTATACCCAATTTTTAGGCCTATATTCTGCAGTGCCTGTATACTGCAGTACCAGTAGTGACCTCCCCTGTATATAAGCCTGTGAAGTAACTTTGCATAGTAGTTCCAGTTTTGTCTCCACTCAGTAAAGGCCTGTTGTAACCAACTCCTGCAGTCCGTGTCTCAATTACACACGGACATAATACTGGCGACGAGCAGATCCAAACTTACCTACAGTTCTGCACCACCTCATGGGGATCCATCCAACACAAGGTGGATAACTTCTTGTTTGCCTACCGGAATGCGACACATGCGGTTACCAACCAAACTCCAGCCATGATGTTCTTCAATCGACGACTAAGATGCCGCTTGGATTTGGTTAAGCCAAACATCAGAAGAGATGTGGAGAACAGACAGTTTCAGAATATGAATGAAAGGCCGACCAGGAGTTTTAAGATAGGTCAACCAGTTTTGGCCCGGGACTACCGCACAGAGAAATGGCAGCCAGGAACGATCTGCACACGGCAAGGACCTCTAATGTATACCGTGGACGTTGGAGAGAGCATTGTAAGACGCCATGCTGACCAGATTCTAGAGTCACTGGATAACGTCAAATCTACACCACGATCCTATACACCTGGTGATGAAACCGAAGTACCAATTGCATCTACCTCAGAATCGGTGATATTGGAAGCAGACGAACCAAACAACGACGTTGATCCCGAATCAACTTTGCCAGAAGAACCTGATACCCCAAAGAGGCGTTATCCGGACAGAATCAGGAAGCCTCCTCAAAGACTGAATTTATAATTGATTAACTTCAGCTAATGTATATAGCAACTGTAATTGTAAATATGTTATTTAATTATTAATCGAATGTTATGTACTGGTTAGCTAAAAGGGGAGGAATTGTAGTGTATGTACCTTGAAGAAGGAACTATATTCTGCAGCCACTGTATACTGCAGTACCAGTAGTGACCACCCCTGTATATAAGCCTGTGCAGTAACTTTGTATAGTAGTTCCAGTTTTGTCTCCATTCAGTAAACACCTGTTATATCCAACTTCTGCAGTCCGTGTCTCAATTACACACAGACGTTACAATATACAGTTAATATCAACATTGTTTCTGAAAAATGGGATCTGCGTTCGAGGATAGGGAACTGGAGTCGAGGTACAGATCAGCCATGGTCTAATTGAATGGTGGAACAGGCTCGAGGGGCCATGGGATGGTACTACTGTATTAAGCTTCTAATCATGATTTGGAGGAGGCTGTGTGCTGATACAGTATATTAGTAATAACCATAAAACTATCACACTGCATCCTTAATCCTTATATCTGGCTTTCTATCAGATACGTGTAATATGTTTTGCTAAAACTAAAATCGGGTTGAAAATGGGGTTGCGTATTATTGGATGTAGATGACTGCAGCCCATTTGGCGCACACGGCACTATGGGCAGGAATCAGAAACAGGAGTAGGAGTTGGCCATTTGGCCCCTCGAGCCTGCTCCGCCATTCAATAAGTGACCCATGGTGCCAGAAGTGTATGCTCCACAAGGCTCATGAAAGCCACATTTGCCGCCCCTCACAATGAGGCTGATGCACCTGAGAAATACCAATTCACTCGGTGCCCGTTACAAACTCCGTCGCAAGGAAAGGCTACGGGAAAATGTTGATTTTTTTTTTGGATTGCTTTGGCCTTCCATCAGTGCCATTGCCCTCACCTGTGCCCTTGGTTGAAATCGAGACCATAATTTTCCATTTCTGTGCGCTGCTGGGGAGACAGATCCGTAAATTCCGCACCCCCAGCCCATGATTTTCCGACCAGTAAAGTTATTGGTGGAAAATCCCAGCCCGGTAATCGAACCTGTGGCAATTTGCTCTGGTTAGTGCTACCAATGGGTGCGGCCTTTGCTCACTGGAACCTGGAACCCGGAACCCACAAGGATAATTTCAAAGAAAATTAAACCTCACAAATGATATTTTGAACACAGAAAAAAGAAACACACTTGTGTCAAAAACTCAGATCCGAAGAGACTAATTACAGAGAAACGTTAATGAGAGGGGAGATTATCTTCGATATCACAGACTCAAGGAAAGGATAGTAGAGCATATTTTCTAATAAGCATTGAACAATGCTCAGTGGCTTGTCCTGTGCGCTCCTTTAATGCCACCGTTCATCTTTTTACACGTTACGCGTTTGTTCAGGAACAGCTCAGAAACGCGACTCCAATCTGCTCTTTTCAGTTTCAAATGGGGATGTGTTCCAGTTAAAGAAATAACGAGCTTGTATTTCTACAGCGCCTTTCACAACCTCAGGACGTCCCAAAACGTCTTACAGCCAATGAAGTACTTTTTGAAGTGTCGTCACTGTTGTAATGTAGGAAATGTGGCAGCCAATTTGTGCACAGCAAGCTCCCACAAACAGCAATGAGCTAAATGGGAAAACAGGAACTGCTAGATGAAAAATGTCCATCGATTTCACCTTGTATCACCCTGGTAGTCCAATGATACAATGATAATGGAGAGCTTGACTTATGAGAACAATACATGCCACTTTCCTTCAATGCCCAACAGCATAAGGGCCGTCTGCATCACCTGTCCGGTGAAGTGACTCCCCTGGTCGGACTCCACATACTGTGGTAGTCCCCACCGCGAGAACACCTCTCGGACTAGGATCCTTGCAGTTCCCAGAGCCATGGCATTTCTACAGGGGAAGGCTTCCACCCACTTGGTGAACACATCCACCAAGACTAGGCAGTACTTAAAGCCTCCCTGGGCAGTGGGCAGGGGCCCGATGTAGTCGACCTGGATCGACTGCCATGGTCCCTCTACCCGCCTGATGTGTCCGATGGGCACCTTCCTTTTCCGGGGGTTAGGGTTGTTTGCAGCGCACACGAGACAGTCTGCACAGAACTTGCAGACGTCCTCCCTGAGTCCCGGCCACCATCCCGCCTTGTTGCTTCTCTGCAAACCCAAAGAGTATAGCAAACGTGATGCACACATTAGTTAACCAGCCACAAAGATCCCATGGCACTATTTTGAAGAGCACTTGTTAGCTGGTGTACAAAGCAGCTTGCATGCTCAGTATGGGCTGATTATAAACCTATTAAATTTCTCTATAAAAGAGAGAGTTGGGGGATTTCCCAATGGATTGATGAAGCTCAGCTTAAATGTGGCTCAATAGCTGTATGCTTTGCCTCGAAGGCGTCTACATCTTTTTCCAAAGACAGTGGCAGGATGCTGGGAAAGGGATGAGGTGGAACGTCAGCACACGGGCGTGCGGAGTCCCATACTCTCCAATCCCGGTGAATGCCACTGAGCTCATCACCCGCCCCCGCAAGCCCCTGCCCACTATTCCGGTAGCCAAAGCCAGCAAGGAAGGTGCCCCGCCACTACCAAGGGACCCAGGAACGGACTGGTATTGATACCCACTGAGTGAGGAGGACATAAAAAACCTGCAAAAGGACATAGACAGGCTAAGTGAGTGGGCAGAGATTTGGCAGATGCAATATAATGTTGGAAAGTGTGAGGTTATGCACTTTGGCAGAAAAAAATCAAAGAGCAAGTTATTATCTAAATGGAGAGAAACTGCAAAGTGCTACAGTACAAAGGGATCTGGGGGGTTCTGGTGCATGAAACACAAAAAGTTAGTATGCAGGTGATCAGGAAGGCCAATGGAATCTTGGCTTTTATTGCAAGGGGGATGGAGTATAAAAACAGGGAAGTCTTGCTGCAGTTATACAGGGTATTGGTGAGGCCACACCTGGAATACTGCATGCAGTTTTGGTTTCCATATTTAAGAAAAGATATACTTGCTCTCGAGGTGGTTCAGAGAAGGTTCACTTGGTTGATTCCGGAGATGAGGGGGTTGACGTATGAGGAAAGGTTGAGTAGATTGGGACTCTACTCATTGGAGTTCAGAAGAATGAGAGGCGATCTTAGCGAAACATATAAGATTGTGAGGGGGCTTGATCAGGTGGATGCGGTGAGGATGTTTCCACTGATGGGTGAGACTAGAACTAGGGGGCATAATCTAAGAATAAGGGGCTGCCCTTTCAAAACTGAGATGAGGAGTAACTTCTTCACTCAGAAGGTAGTAAATCTATGGAATTTGCTACCCCAGAGAGCTGTGGAAACTGCAACATTAAATAAATTTAAAATGGAGATAGACAGTTTCCTAGCAGATAAGGGAATTAGGGGTTACGGGGAGAGGGCAGGGAAGTGGACATGAGTCTAGATTCGGATCAGCCATGATCCTATTGAATGGCGGAGCAGGCCCGAGGGGCCGTATGGCCTACTCCTGCTCCTACTTCTTATGTTCTTATAGTGGAAATGCCTTCTGTCTATTGAGTTAGTTTCCATCACTCTCAGGCAGTGCTTTCAGATCAAAACTCGGTGTAAATCATCTATCGTCATCTCTGCCCGGTTCTTTTGCCAATTGAATTAAATGTGTCATTTAGAGACCCTCCAGCCAGTGGGAATTGTTCCACTCTATCTACTCTGGCCAAAACCCATCATAATTTTGAAAGCCTGTCAAAAACCTCCTTGACCTTCTCTGCTCTAAAGAGAACACTCCCAGCTTCTCCAGCCTATAAATGTTGATTCATCCGCTTTCAATAGATCGACTTGAAAGCGGTTACACTGTTTAAATATTTGTAGGTATGTTTCTGAATAGTAAATCCCATTCTAGAAATGGGACCCAATTGATTCATTTCGTAGCTTGTGCTGTTCAAGGCTTTCAACCCAATGCCTTCGATTTTTTTATTTTGCTTGCAGTGTTGGGCATGTTGGCGACCAACTATGTCTCCACTATTGCCAGCGGGGCAGTCCCTTGCCTGGACGATGTCGTTACCTCTGGCCAGGATAGAGAACGAGGCCGCTGTTCTGCAGGCCTCGGCTTACTACAGGCAACAGATTGTAGAAGTGCAAAAAAGGTGCCCTTCAAGCCTTTATGCAGCATTCCTTCAAAGACCAGAATCAAGAGTACCAAAAATGAGTGGTGGTAAGGGTTCCTACATACCTTTTTTGTCTGTTGGCTCTACACGTTGGAGACGTTCTTTGGAAGAGCGCCATATTTAAACCTGCACTGGACGTTTCTGCAAAGGCGTTTTTTAAAATTATATTTGTTCCTGGGATGTGGCTGTCACTAGCAAGGCCAGCATTTATTGCACTTCTTGAACTGCTGCCGTCTGTCTTCTCTAGCGGTTTTTACAATTGAATGACTTGCTAGGGCATATCAGAGGGCAGTTAAGAGTCAACCACATTGCTGTGGGTCTGGAATCACATAGGCGAGACTGGGTAAAAACAGCAGATTTCCTTCCTTAAAGTACATTATGGTATCATGGTCACCGTTACAGGTACTAGCTTTTATTCCAGATTTATTTAATGAACTGAATTTAAATTCTCCAACTGCCGTGATGGGATTTGAACTCGTGTCTCCGGATTATAGTCCAGACCTCTGGTTTACTAGTCCAGTAACATAACCACTATGCATCAACACTGAACCTTCTTCCCAATTTCTGATTTCTTCACCTCTGCAACTTCTGTTGGAATAGGATCGTTACAGCACAGCAAGAGGCCTTTCTGCCTGTCGAGCCCGTACCGGCTCTCTGCAAGAGCACTTCAGCTAGTCTCAATCCCATGCCCTTTCCCCGTAGTTCTGCAAATGTTTATCCTTCAGGTAATTATCCAATTTCCTTTTAAAAGCCACGATTCCATCTCCCTCAACATCCCTTCAGGCTGTGCATTCCAGATCCTAACCATTGTGGGGACAGGAGC
Organism: Somniosus microcephalus; assembly: GCF_052327205.1. Taxonomy (NCBI): domain Eukaryota; kingdom Metazoa; phylum Chordata; class Chondrichthyes; order Squaliformes; family Somniosidae; genus Somniosus; species Somniosus microcephalus. Next base: position 3,559,219 of record NW_028225184.1, read on the forward strand.
AGGGACTGCAGGGAGGATGAGCAACCTGGCCACAGCACCGTGGAACGGGGGGGCCATTCAAGAGGGGGGAGTAAATAGAAATGTTGTAGTGGTAGGGGATAGTATTATTAGGGGGATAGATAGAGTTCTCTGCAGCCGAGAGCGAGAGTCCCGAAGGCTTGTGTTGCCTACCCGGTGCCAGGGTTAAGGACATCTCCTCTGGGCTGGAAAGAAACTTGCAGTGGGAGGGGGTGGATCCAGTTGTCGTGGTCCATGTTGGTACAAACGACGTAGATAGGACTAGGAAGCCGGTTCTGTTAAAGGAGTATGCGCAGCTAGGGGTCAAATTAAAAAACAGAACCTCAAGGGTAATAGTCTCTGGATTATTACCTGAGCCACGAGTGAATTTGGTTAGGACAAATAAAATTAGAGTTAAATGCGTGGCTCAAAGACTGGTGTGGGAGAAATGGGTTTTGCTTCCTGGGACACTGCCACCAGTACTGGGGCAGGAGGGAGCTGTTCCATTGGGATGGGCTTCACTTGGCCAGTGCTGGGACTAGAGTCCTGGTGGATCATATAACTAGGGCTGTAGAGAGGTCTTTAAATTAACTAGTGGGGGGGAAGTTCCTAGAGAGCAAATAATAAAAATGACAACATAGAAGGTCATAGACTTAGGTAGCAGTGGGGAAATTAAAAACAAGAGCGTGTCAGGAAGGGGCAGAAGGTATGGAGTAAAAGGTAAAGTAATAAAAAGGGCAAAAGCAGGAACTAAGTGTCACAAAACATATTTGAAAGTTCTCTATCTGAATGCACGTAGCATTCGTAACAAAATAGACGAGTTAATGGCACAAATAACTACATGTGGGTATGATCTTGTGGCCATTACAGAAACATGGCTGCAGGGTGACAATACCTGGGAATTAAACATACCAGGTTATTTAACGATCAGGCAGGAAGGAAGGGGCGGTGGGGTGGTTGTTAATAAAGGAAGGAATCACTGTAATACAGAGAAATTATATTGGGTCAAAAGATCAGGATAATGAAACAGTTTGGGTGGAGCTATGGAATAATAAGGGGAAAAAAACACTAGTGGGCGTAGTCTATAGGCCTCCGAACAGTTGCAACTCTGTTGGACGGAGTATCAATCAGGAAATAGTTGAGGCTTGTAATAAGGGAACATCTATAATTATGGGGGATTTTAACTATCATTAATTGGACAAATCAAATTGGGCAGGGCTGCCTTGAGGATGAGTTGATCGAGTGTATTAGGGATGGGTTTCTTGAGCAGTATGTAACTGAACCGACCAGGGGGCAAGCAACCTTAGATCTGGTCCTGTGTAACGAGACAGGGTTAATTAAAAATGTCCTAGTAAAGGATCCCCTTGGAATGAGTGACCATAACATGGTTGAATTCCATATTCAATTAGAGGGTGAGAAGTTTGGATCTCAAACAAGTGTGCTGAGCTTGAATAAAGTATGAGAGCGGAATTGAGTAGAGTGGATTGTGAAAATAGATTAAAGGGTAAGACGATACATGATCAGTGGTGTACATTTAAGGAGTTATTTTACAACTTCCAAAAAAAAATATATTCCACTGAGAAGAAAATGGTGTAAAAGAAAAAACAGCCATCCGTGGCTAAGTAAAGAAATTAAGGATAGTATTCGACTAAAAACAAGGGCATATAAGGTAGCCAAATCTAGTGGGAGGATAGAGGATTGGGAAAACTTTAAAAGACAGCAAAAAAGGGCAGTAGACAGAAGGCTGGAAACTATAGACCGATCAGGAAGGCCAATGGAATGTATTGTTCTGGCAGGTTGTGATTAACTTAATTGCAATAGGTCAGAAGATTACGTTAGTTGCTGCTGACTCGGTTTTAGTCCACAGGCAATGGTACAAAAATACATTAGATATCAAGTATCCCATCATGCACTAGTAAGGGCAAAATCATATTTCCACATTCCCTCCTTTTGTCCTTATCAAGGACAACCTCGTCTAGCAAGATTGCATTTAATCTTTCCTTCTCCATCAAATAGGTCCTTGATCTGTACCTGCATCATTACTTTAACTGGTTCTGCATAATAACTGTGGCCAACGCTTGGTCCTCTACTCTTATCCAGGCACCATGAGCTTACTGGTCTCCCTATCCCAGATGTATTGATGAGGACCAGGGACGGGAGCTGTCTAGCATGGTCATACTGAGGGTGTCCAAATCGTACCCTGCCGAGGTCCAATGCCTTTGCCAGTCTTCATCTACTATAATCTTTTTGGGGCCATTTAACTCATACTTGGTAATACTCCCATTTTGGCGTAAAATCCATTCCATCGTCTCTGACTCATTGAAGGGGATAGGTCTTAATGGAATTCCCCCTATACTATGTATGGGAACATGGGCACAAACCCAACAGCTGGAAGCGCTTACCGTTGTTGTGTACATGTATGCCATATACAAAAATGTATTTATATACAATTCGGGCATTGCAGGTATTATAAGTGTCCCAAGGAAACATAGTCCTAATGTCCAGTTCCATTTACCAATGGGTTGGTGATTTCTTTCCTTGTTTTCTGGAGCTCTTTTGCAGTGGGAGGCGTGGATCCATGTTGGTCTCTCTTTCACCTTTACAGCAGTATTAGTTGCTAGGAGTACTTGGTACGGACCTTCAAATCTGGGTTGGAGACCGTTCTTTCTCTTGAATACTTTCACGTATACGTTGTCTCCTGGTTCTAGGTTATGGCACCTTCCTTCAGCTGGTTCAACCTGGGCTTGCTTGACCTGTTGGTGGAAACTGGAAATACACTTAGTTAAGGCAATGCAATAATTCAACATATGTTCATCCATCTTGTGAATGTCCATCTGCTTGGCAGTGAAGGGTGCAGAAAATGGCAGTCTCTGAGGTCGTCCCATGACGACTTCACGTGGTGACAGTCCCGTCGTTCTGTTTGTTGCTGATCGCCTTACCATCAATGCCAAGGGTAACAGTTCGACCCATTTAAGTCCTGTCTCGCTGCAGAGTTTGGAAAGTTTATTTTTCAGCATACCATTATATCTTTCTACCAGTCCCGCTGACTGTGGATGACAGCTGCAGTGGAAGTGTTGGTTGATCTGTAAAGCCTTACACATTTCTAGCACAACTGTCCCAGTAAAATGTGATCCATTGTCACTTGAAAGTTGTGCAGGTATACCAAATAGTGGTACAATTTCTTTTAATAAACATTTAGCAACAGTAACTGCATCATTCCTTTTTTTTACATGGAAAGGCTTCAATCCATCGTGAAAACACGTCTACAATAACTAATACATATTTAAATCCTAAACATACTGGTAATTCAATAAAATCCATCTGTAAATGTACAAAGGGTCCTGTTGGATTTGGGTGGGAGGCAGCCTGTACCTTTTCCATTTTACCTGGGTTCATTGTTTGGCAGGTAATGCATTGTTCACTAATTTGTTTTGTAATTGTCAATGCCTGGTGAATACCAAGTTTGTGTGATATAGTCTGCCATCCCCCCTTTGCCTGCATGTGGACACATCGGGCAATCCATGGGAATATTGACTTGGGAGCCGCCGTGCGGCCGTCATGGTAGACCCATACTCCTTCAGGTGTTTTAAAACAAGAATCATTCACCCAAGCTAACACTTCGTCCGGACTGGCCTGTAATTGATGGGCCAAAACGTCATCAATTGTGGGTGGGGGATTGTCTGGATCTTGATTTCTAAGAACATATGCAGACACTTGTGACCCTGTATCAGATAGAGCAGCAGCCTTAGCTGCTCGATCCGCCCTATCATTGCCCAAAGAAGCATGGTCTTGATTGCCTGTATGTGCTTTGCATTTAATAACAGCAACTTTTGTAGGACACTGGAGAGCCTTTAAAAGGTTATCAATTTGTTCAGCATTTTTAACTGTAGATCCTGATGAAGTCAGGAATCCTCTAAGTTTCCAAATTTGACCATAATCATGAGTGACTCCAAATGCATACCGAGAGTCAGTATAAATATTCACTGATTTTCCTGTAGCTAAAATACATGCTCTTGTAAGGGCAAACAGTTCTGCTTGTTGTGCTGAAAAGAAAGATGGTAGTGAGCATGCTTCGATAATTGAATGATCATCGGGAATGGCATATGCACTTTTTGGCGAGCCCTTTTCGTCTCTGAGGGCTGATCCATCCACATAAAATATAAAATCGCTATTGTCCAGAGGAGTTTCTACAATGTCTATGATGTGCCTCAATAATCCCGAGACTCGACGTTAGCGAAACAAAACAAGGCTTTTATTAACTTAGAAGATCACACGCAGTGGAGAGAGATATCTTCCCTGGAGGTCTGCAGTACTGGCTGTGAGGCCAGACTGAGCTGGCTTACATAGAGGCCAGGTATGGGTGGAGCCCTATACACAACACATTCCATACATTCCAATACACAATACAATGGTGAGGAGAAACCTGAAACCAACCACAGTCACAGGCAATACAATGGTAAGGGGGAACCTGAAACCAACCACAGTCACAGGCAGTGATGAATGGAATATTTCATCACATTCACCCCTTCTATAGATTTAGTCTGTTTGGGGGTTTGGTAGTCCTCTGCGACCGACGTGGCTGTTGTGGTGTCGCGGGTGTCGGCTGGGTGTCCCCGGTGGCCTCCTGGGTCTCTGCCGGGGGTGCCGCCAGGGTTGTTGAAGGGGTAGTTGGTGGGGGTGCCGTTGGTCGATGTTCTTCCGGGGGTGATGACAGAGTAGTGGGTGGGTAAGAGTTGCTGTGGTCGTTGTTGCTGCTATTGCCGTGGTTGTTGTCGTTACCGGCTGGGGCGACGTCTTTTATTGACACGGTGTCCTCCCTTCCGTCGGCGTGCCGGACATACGCGTATTGGGGGTTGGCGTGGAGTAGGTGCACTGGCTCCACGAGAGGGTCCGTCTTATGGCCCCTCACATGCCTTCGCACGAATACCGGACCCGGGTTGGAGAGCCATGATGGCATGGATACGCCTGAGGTGGATTTCCGGGGGAAGCTAAACATTCGTTCATGAGGCGTGGCATGAGTGGCAGTACACAATAGTGACCGTATCGAATGGAGCACATCTGAGAGGACTGAGGGGGTAAGAGGATAACTAGGGAACAAATAGGGCCCATTAGGGACAAAAGTGGCAATCTGTGTGTGGAGCCGGAAGATGTAGGAGGGGTTCTAAATGAATTTTTTGCATCTGTTTTCACTATGGAGAAGGACGATGTAGACATAGAAATAGGGCGGGGGGACTGTGATATGCTCGAACATATTAACATCGAGAGGGAGGAGGTATTGGCGGTTTTAGCTGGCCTAAAAATGGATAAATCCCCAGGCCCGGATGAAATGTATCCCAGGCTGCTGTGTGAGGCAAAGGAGGAGATTGCGGGGGCTCTAACACATTTTTTCAGGACCTCTCTGGCCACAGGGGATGTGCCAGAGGACTGGAGAACCGCTAATGTAGTACCATTATTCAAGAAGGGTAGTAGGGAAAAACCAGGGAACTACAGGCCAGTGAGCCTAACATCAGTGGTAGGAAAATTATTGGAAAAAATCCTGAGGGACAAAATTTGTCTCCACTTGGAGAGGCAAGGATTAATCAGGGATAGTCAACATGGCTTTGTCAAGGGAAGATCATGTCTGACAAATTTGATTGAATTTTTTGAGGGGGTGACTAGGTGTGTGGATGAGGGTAACGCAGTGGATGTGGTATACATGGATTTCAGTAAGGCCTTCGATAAAGTCCCGCACAGGAGACTGGTCAAGAAGGTAAGAGCCCATGGAATCCAGGGTGCCTTGGCACATTGGATACAAAACTGGCTTAGTGGCAGAAGGTGATGGTCGAAGGTTGTTTTTGTGACTGGAAGCCTGTGGCCAGTGGGGTACCACAGGGATCGGTGCTGGGTCCCTTGCTGTTTGTGGTCTACATTAATGACTTGGATATGAATGTAAAGGGTATGATCAGTAAGTTCGCGGATGATACAAAAATTGGTAGGGTGGTAAATAGCGAGGAGGGTAGCCTCAGTCTGCAGGACGATATAGATGGGTTGGTCAGATGGGCGGAACAGTGGCAAATGGAATTTAACCTGGAAAAGTGCGAGGTGATGCACTTTGGGGGGACTAACAAGGCAAAGGAATACACAATGAATGGAAAGACCCTCGGCAAGACGGAGGGTCAGAGGGATCTGGGTGTGCAAGTACACAGATCCCTAAAGGCGGCGGAACAGGTGGTAAAAAAGGCATATGGGATACTTGCCTTCATTAGCCGAGGCATTGAATATAAGAGCAAGGAGGTTATGATGGAGCTGTATAAAACACTGGTTAGGCCACAGCTGGAATACTGTGTGCAGTTCTGGTCGCCACACTGCAGGAAGGATGTGATCGCGTTAGAGAGGGTGCAGAGGAGGTTCACCAGGATGTTACCAGGGCTGGAGCGCTTCAGCTATGAAGAGAGACTGGGCAGATTGGGTTTGTTTTCCTTGGAGCTGAGGAGGGACATGATTGAGGTGTACAAAATTATGAGGGGCATAGATAGGATGGATGCTGAGGAGCTTTTTCCCTTAGTAGAGGGGTCAATAACTAGGGGGCATAGATTCAAGGTAAAGGGCGGGAGGTTTAGAGGGGATTTGAGAGAGAACTTTTTCACCCAGAGGGTGGTTGGAGTCTGGAACTCACTGCCTGAAAGGGTTGTGGAGGCAGAAACCCTCACAACATTTAAGAAGCATTTGGATGTGCACTTGAAATGCCATAGCATACAAGGCTACGGGCCAAATGCTGGAATATGGGATTAGATTAGACAGGGCTTGATGGCCGGCGCATACACGATGGGCCGAAGGGCCTCTATCCGTGCTGTATTACTCTATGACTTCCTGCCAGCGGGAGATAGGGAGGCCCTTGGTCCTTAGAGCTAGAGTGACTGCTTTCCATACTGTCCCGTTCTCTCGCTCCACTTGACCGTTACCCCGGGGGTTGTAGCTGGTGGTACGGCTCGTGGCGATACCCCTGGACAGCATGTACTGGCGTAGCTCTTCACTCATGAAGGACGCCCTCCTATCCATGTGGATGTAGCTCGGCATACCGAACAGGCAGAACCGGCTGTTGAGGCATTTAATGACCGTGGCGCTGGTCATGTCTGGGCAGGGGAAGGTGAATGGGAACCGGGAGTATTCGTCCACAATGTTCAGGAAGTAAACATTGCGGTCGACGGACGGGAGGGGGCCCTTGAAATCTAAGCTGAGCCGCTCAAAGGGCCGTGTAGCTTTGATTAAGTGGGCTCTATCAGGGTGGTAAAACCGAGGCTTGCACTCAGCGCAAGTGCGGCAGTTCCTGGTCAGAGACCGAACTTCCTCAATCGAGTAGGGTAAGTTGCGGGACTTTATGAAGTGGAACAGCCGCGTGACCCCTGGGTGGCAGAGGGTCTGTAGCCGATCCCCGGTGGCGCTGGCACACATCCCTCGTGAGAGGGCATCTGGGGATTCGTTAAGGGCCCCTGGCCGGTAAATGATGTCATACTCGAAGGTGGAGAGCTCGATCCGCCACCTAAGAATCTTATCATTTTTGATCTTCCCCTTCTGTTTATTATTGAACATAAACGCTACCGACCGCTGGTCGGTAAGTAGGGTGAAGCGTTTGCCGGCTAGGTAGTGGCACCAGTGGCGCACTGCCTCCACGATGGCTTGGGCCTCCTTTTCCACGGAGGAGTGTCTGACCTCGGGCCCTTGGAGGGTCCTCGAGAAGAAAGCTACGGGCCGCCCCGCCTGGTTGAGGGTGGCCGCCAAGGCAAAGTCAGACGCATCACTTTCCACTTGGAATGGAGTGTTCTCGTCCACTGCCTGTAGCGTGGCCCGCTCAATATCCTGCTCAATGCTTTTGAAGGCGGCGTGGGCCTCAGCAGAGAGCGGAAAAGAGGATGCTTTCAAGAGGGGGCGGGCTTTGTCGGAGTAGTTGGGGACCCATTGGGAATAATAAAATAACCCCAGGCACCTTTTCAGGGCTTTGGGAGTGTTGGGCAGGGGCAGCTCCCGTAGGGGGCGCAATCGGTCGGGGTCTGGTCCGATTTCCCCATTCTCCACCACGCTGCCTAGTATGCAGAGGCACGTGGTGTTGAAAACGCACTTGTCCTCGTTGTAGGTGAGGTTGAGTTTTTGTGCGGTTTTCAGGAACCTCTCGAGGTTCGAGTCGTGATCCTGCTGGTTGTGACCGCAGATGGTGACGTTGTCGAGGTAGGGGAAGGTTGCCTGCAAGTGGTGGTCATCGACCATGCGGTCCATCTCCCTCTGGAAGACCGAGACCCCATTCGTCACCCCAAAGGGGACTCTGAGGAATTGGTAGAGGCGTCCGTTCGCCTCGAAGGCGGTGTACAGGCGGTCCTCTGGTCTGATAGGGAGCTGGTGGTACGCTGACTTGAGGTCGATGGTGGAGAACACCCGGTATTGGGCGATTTGGTTCACCATTTCTGATATGCGGGGTAGCGGGTAGGCGTCTAGTTGGGTGTACCTGTTGATCGTTTGGCTATAGTCGATCACCATCCGTTTCTTCTCGCTACCCCTTACCACCACCACTTGGGCGCGCCACGGGCTATTGCTGCATTCAATAATGCGCTCTTTCAGGAGCCTGTCTACCTCGGTTGCGATAAACCGCCTGTCCTCCCAGCTGTACCTCCTGCTTTTGGTCGCTATTGGCCGGCAGTTAGGGGTAAGGTTCGCGAATAGCGAAGGCGGCTTTACCTTCAGGGTAGCCAGGCCGCACACTGTGAGGGGCGGCTGGGACCCACCGTACTTGAGCGTGATGCTTTGGTGGTTGCACTGGAAATCCAGGCCCAAGATTACGCTCGCGCATAGATTCTTCATGATTAATACTTTAAAATTATCGTATACAGTCCCGTTAACGGACAATTGTACCGTGCAGTAACCCAGAATGGTCGATGTCTGGGTTTTATCAGCCATAGAGATGGTACCCCGAGTAGGGACCACCTTTAGGGAGAGTTGTCGTGCCAGTTCCGGGTGGATAAAACTCTCCGTGCTTCCACTGTCAATTAAACATTTAACCCCGCACCCGTTTACCTCGATGTCCACCATTGATTTGGATAGTGGGTGGGGCCTGGTCTGGTCCACTGTGACCGATGCCGCTGTAGGGCCCTGATCGAGACAAGATGGCGTCCGCGCTGTCTGCTCACAAGATGGCGGACCCCACGAGGTCGGGCAAGATGGCCGCTCCCACGGCGCACACGTGGCGGTGGCGGGTTTTGGTTTTCCAGCGGGGTTCCCTCTGCACACCTTCCCAAAGTGCCCCTTCTTACCGCACTTAAAGCAGGTGGTGCCTTTCGCCGGGCACAGGTTTCTGGTGTGCTTTGGCTGCCCGCAGAAGTAGCAGTTGGGTCCCCGACGCGTCGTGGCTGTCAGGGCTTCTGGAGGGAGAGCGGGGCCCCGACGGTGTCGGGCTGCCGGGCGGGGAAGATGCCTTCCAAGATGGCGGCGCCCTTGGTGCACACGTGGCGGCGTGGACGGCGCGGGCTGAAGAGTAGGCGTCCGCGGCGCCCTTGGTGCACACGTGGCGGCGTGGACGGCGCGGGCTGAAGAGTAGGCGTCCGAGTTTCTCTGCGCCACATCCAGGGATCGCGCGGTGTCCGCAGCCTGTTTCAGGTCCAATCCTGTTTTTTCCAGCAGTCTTTGCCGGATGTAAGTGGAGCTGACGCCTGTGATAAAGGCATCGCGAACAAGCTCGTCGGTGTACACTGCGGCTTTTACATCTCGGCACTTGCAGTCTTTGCCAAGCATTTTCAGGGTGCCTTGGAACTCCTCCACCGATTCCCCAGGTCGCTGTGCGCGAGTGGCGAGCAGATGCCTAGCATACACCTCATTCGTAGGCTGCTGGTAATGCGCCTTTAAGATGTCGCAGGCGGCCAGGTATGTGTCGGCGTCTTGGATGAGGGGGTAAACCCGGTGGCTTACCCAATTCCGCAGAATTCCGAGTTTCATACTCGCAGCGTCCGTAGTGTCTTTGACGGCTGCGGAATTGTCCAGGAAGAATTCCATACGCATAAACCAGTGTCCAAAGCGTGCTGATGCGTCCGGAGCATGCTGATCCAAATCCAAACGTTCGGGTTTCAGGAGTTGATCCATTGTGTTGAAAAATAAGTTAATAAAATTGATGTGCCTCAATAATCCCGAGACTCGATGTTAGCGAAACAAAACAAGGCTTTTATTAACTTAGAAGATCACACGCAGTGGAGAGAGATATCTTCCCTGGAGGTCTGCAGTACTGGCTGTGAGGCCAGACTGAGCTGGCTTACATAGAGGCCAGGTATGGGCGGAGCCCTACACACAACACGTTCCATACATTCCAATACACAATACAATGGTGAGGAGAAACCTGAAACCAGTCACAGGCAATACAATGGTAAGGGGGAACCTGAAACCAACCACAGTCACAGGCAGTGATGAATGGAATATTTCATCACAGTCTATACGAGGCTTAGTGATAAGCTGAGTCACTGATTCACAATGCCTCTTGGGTAGGTGATGCAATTAGCAGGTCGTCTACGTACTGTATGAGGGTTGACCCATCGGTTAAGACAATGTCCTGTAAATCATGTTTGAGGCACTGCGAAAAGATAGTTGAGCTTTCTGTATAGCCTTGTGGCAGCCTGGTCCATGTGTATTGGGTTCCTTTGAACGTGAAGGCAAACAGGAACTGGGAATCTTGGTGAATAGGAATGCTGAAGAAGGCTGAGCAGAGATCAATGACCGTATAATACCTTGAATTAGGAGGTATACTGGTCAGGATAGTGGCTGGGTTTGGGACAACAGACTCGTTAACTGCTCTTAGGTCTTGAACCAACCCTGACTTATTCTCCACTCCTGTTGAACTGCAGCTTTTGATAGGCGTAGGACCATCTGTCCTAGATCAGAAGATTTGAATTCATGTGCCGTGTGGCTTAAAGACTTTTACCCTGAATAATTCCCATGCTGTTTGGGTCAACAAGATTGGTGACGCCATTCCTTCTTGCCCAATTAAAATTCTTTGGATTTTAAGTGAATATTTCTGATACAAGCCCTTTCTGCAATTAATTCTCCCGTTTTGTCATAATAGGCTGTACAGTGCAATTTATCATGCCGATGTCCCAAATTAAACTGCTTCTGGTATTCTGATACTGATCTTGTCATCATGATTAGTCCAACAATAAGCTGAGTCACAATGCCTCTTGTGTAGGTGATGCAATTAGCAGGTCGTCTACGTACTGTATGAGGGTTGACCCAATGTTGTGGCAACACGGACAGTTTAAGCAGACGCCCCCAGCCGGGGGCCCTTTCCTCCAGCAACTTGTTTCCCGCAGGGACAGGCTGCCGGGAGCATTTAAGTGGATGCGCGGGCTTTTCCAGTTCCTCTTTGCCATGAGGTTGAATAAAGCAGTTGTGTTTTACTAGCTCTGGTCTCGACTCCCACGTTTGCCACGGTATCTCAACACTGGTGACCCCGTCACTCAGGACGAATCCTAAGCTAGCATGGCGGATACAAATGCAGTCACGGTTAAACTACCGGACTTTTGGGAGAACCTGGCCGAAGCCTGGTTTGTTCAAGCTGAGTCCAGATTCTGGCTGAAACACTTTACAGTCGACGCCACAAAGTACGACTACCTCGTCTCCTCTCTCACCTACGCCACAGTCCCCAAGGTTTGGGCAGTGCTGCAGGCTCCACCAGTGGAAGGCAAGTACGAACATCTGAAGGCTGCGCTCCTTAAAAAATTTCAAACGTCCTCTTACCAGCGCAACTGCCAACTCCTTGACCTCCCCGGCCTTGGTGAGGCTTCACCCTCGGTTCTGCTTTCCCACATGCTGTTCCCTCTCTCGCACGCTTTTCATTCGGCAACTCCCCGCCAGCATCCGCCCGCTCATTGTGGAGTCTGGCTCCACGGACCTGAATGACATAGCCTAAAAGGCTGACCGGCTGCTCTCTGCGCAGTCCGCTTGTGACGTCGCACCCGACCTCACGGCAATGACCACGCGGTCTTCCCGGCCCACTTGGCCCGACCGCCCTACCACTCCGGGTCACTGCTACTACCACACCCATTTTGGCACTGGGGCCCAACGCTGCACGCCACCGTGCACTTTCAAATCCCCCCGCGATGGCCGCGGGGCAAAAGGGGCCTCTACTGTACGTCACCGACGACAGGACCAACCGCCGATTTCTGTGCGACACAGGGGCCCAGCACAGCATCACCCCCGCCTCCGCCCTCGAAATCCAAAGCGGCACACGGGGTATTACGCTGGCCGCAGCCAATGGCTCTGACATCCGCACATATGGCACCCGCATGGTCACGCTCGACCTCGCAGGCCGCCGCTACTGCTGGGAGTTCCTCACAGCCAAGGTACTCTGCCCACTCATCGGCGCCGACTTCCTACGCGCCCACGGCCTCCTTGTCGACATTCCGAGGCACCGCCTCGTCGACATCAACATTTTGGCCCCCATCCCCGGCGCGTTTGGCCAGCCTGACGACCTACTGCCTCACCAGAGCCACAGACGACTACTCGGCCAAACACGGTGTGGAGCACTATATCCCCACCACTGGCCCTCTAGTCGCAACCTGGAAATCGCGCGGGCCGAGTTCACAACCATGGAACAACTCGGCATCATCCGCCGCTCCAGCAGCCCTTGGGCATCGCCTCCAAGCCCAGCGGAGGCTGGCGCCCTTGCGGGGACTACCACCCCCGACCGATACCCGGTGCCGCACATCCAGGACTTCTCAGGTCGACCTGGTGCGCGGTTACCACCAAGTCCCCGTACACCCCGCGGACATCCCCAAAACGGCCGTCATCACCCCATTCGGCCTGTTCGAGTTCCTGAGGATGCCCTTCGGCCTCAAGAATGCAGCCCAGGCTTTCCAGCGCCTTATGGACTCAGTCCTCCGGGACCTGAACTTCCTATTCGTCTATCTAGATGACATTCTCATGGCCAGCTCCTTCAAACAGGAACACCTTCGCATCCTGTTCGGGCGCCTAGCCCAACACGGGCTCATCCTCAGCCCGGCGAAGTGCCAATTCGGCCTAACCGAGATCGATTTTCTCGGTCACCACGTCACCCCTGCTGGGGCCGTCCCCCTGCCCAACAAGGTGCAGGCCGTCCAGCAATTCCCCCGCCCCAAAACCATCAAGGGCCTCCAGAAGTTCCTCAGGATGGTGAACTTCTACAACAGGTTCATCCCCAGAGCTGCAGCCCTCATGAAGCCCCTATACGACTCCCTCCGAGGTAAATCCGGCAAGATGGACATAGCCTGGACCACTGACACGTCAGCCGCCTTCGACGCCACCAAAAACGCACTCGCCGACGCCACCCTGCTCGCGCACCCGAGGGCTGATGCCCGGGTCACGCTCACTACCGACGCCTCCGAGCCGTGTGTCAATGGCACGTGGCAGCCATTTGCCTTCTACAGCTGCCAACTGCGCCCCCCCGGAGGTCAAATACTCTACTTTCGACCGCGAGCTTCTCGCACTCCACCTGTCGGTCCGCCATTTCAGGTTCCTCCTGGAAGGCCGCCCCTTCACCGCGTACGTGGACCACAAGCCGCTCACATACGCGATGGCCAAGCACACCGAATCCTGGTCAGCTAGGCAACGCCAGCTCGCGGCCGTGTCCGAGTTTACTACGGACATCCAGCACATCTCCGGTAGAGACAACGTTGTCGCCGACTGCCTTTCCCGTCCCGCCATCTGCGCGAATCACCTCGTGGTCGACTACGTGCAACTAGCAGCGGCCCAGCTCTCCTCTCATAGAGTCATAGAGTTTTACAGCACAGAAAGAGGCCCTTCGGCCCATCGTGTCTGCGCCGCCCATCCATCCCTGTCCAGTCTAATCCCATTTTCCAGCATTTGGTCCATAGCCTTGTATGCAATGGCATTTCAAGTGCTCATCCAAATGCTTCTTGAATGTTGTGAGGGTTCCTGCCTCTACCACCCTTTCAGGCATTGAGTTCCACATTCCAACCACCCTCTGGGTGAAGAAGTTCCTCCTCAAATCCCCTCTAAATCTCCTGCCCCTTACCCTGAATCTATGCCCCCTTGTTATTGACCCCCCTACTAAGGGGAAAAGTTCCTCTTTGTCTACCCTATCTATGCCCCTCATCATTTTGTACACCTCAATCAGGTCCCCCCTCAGCCTTCTTTGCTCCAAGGAAAACAACCCCAGCCTGTCCAGCCTCTCTTCATAGCCGAGGCGCTCCATCCCAGTGAATCTTCTCTGCACCCTCTCCAAAGCAATCACATCCTTCCTATAGTGAGGCGACCAGAACTGCACACAGTACTCCAGCTGTGGCCTCACCAGCGTTTTGTACAGTTCCATCATAACCTCCCTGCTCTTATATTCTATGCCTCGGCTAATGAAGGCAAGTATCCCATATGCCTTTTTAACCACCTTATCTACCTGTTCCGCTGCCTTCAGGGATCTATGTACATGTACACCAAGGTCCCTCTGACCCTCTGTACTTCCTAGGGTCCTACCACTCATTGTGTATTCCCTTGCCTTATTTGTCCGTCCAAAATGCATCACCTCGCACTTTTCAGGGTTAAATTCCATTTGCCACTTTTCCGCCCATCTGACCAACCCGTTTATATCGTCCTGTAGCCTGAGGCTTTCCTCCTCACAATTTACCACCCCACCAATTTTCGTGTCATCTGCGAACTTACTGATCATACCTTTTACATTCTCATCCAAATCATTTATGTAGATCACAAACAACAAGGGACCCAGCACCGATCCCTGAGGTACCCCACTGGACACAGGCTTCCAGTCACAAAAGCAACCTTCGACCAGCACCCTCTGCCTCCTGCCACTCAGCCAGTTTAGGATCCAACGCGCCAAGGCACCCTGGATCCCATGGGCTCTTACCTTCTTGACCAGTCTCCTATGCGGGACTTTGTCAAAAGCTTTACTGAAGTCCATGTAAACCACATCCACAGCATTTCCCTCATCCACCCCCCTAGTCACCCCCTCGAAAAATTCAATCAGATTTGTCAGACATGATTTACCCTTGACAAAGCCATGCTGACTATCCCCGATTAATCCTTGCCTCTCCAAGTGGAGACTAATTTTGTCCCTCAGAATTTTTTCCAATAATTTCCCTACCACAGATGTTAGGCTCACTGGCCTGTAATTCCCTGGTTTATCCCTGCTACCCTTCTTGAATAATGGTACTACGTTAGCTGTTCTCCAGTCCTCTGGTACATCCCCTGTGGCCAGAGAGGTTCTGAAAATTTGTGTCAGAGCCCCTGCAATCTCCTCCTTTGCCTCCCACAGCAGCCTGGGATACATCTCGTCTGGGCCTGGGGATTTATCCACTTTTTGGCCTGCTAAAACCGCTAGCACCTCCTCCCTCTCGATGCTAATATGTTCAAGTATGTCACAGCCCCCTTGCCCGATTTCTATGTCTGCATCGTCTTTCTCCATAGTGAACACAGATGCAAAAAATTCATTTAAAACCCCGCCTACATCATCTGGCTCTACACACAGATTGCCACTTTGGTCCCTAATGGGCCCTACCCTTTCCCTGGTTATCCTCTTGCCCTTAATATACTTATAAAACATCTTAGGATTTTCCTTTATTTTGCTCGCCAGTGTTATTTCATGGCCCCTCCTCGCCCTCCTAATTTCTTTTTTAAGTATGCCCCTGCATTTTTTATACTCCTCTAGGGCTTCTTCCGTCTTTAGTCTTTTGTAACTGCCAAAAGCCCCCCTTTTATTTCTAATGCATTTTTGTATATCCCTTGTCATCCAAGGTTCCCTTTGCTTGTTGGTCCCACCCTTGACCTTTACAGGAACATGTTGGCGTTGTACTCTCTCTATTTCCCTTCTGAAAGTCTCCCACTGTTTTGATGCGGATTTTCCTATAAGTAGCTGCTCCCAGTCCAATTTGGCCAGATCCTGCCTTATCATATTAAAATCGGCCTTCCCCCAATTTAGAACCCTTATTTCCGGGCCGTCTTTGTCTTTTTCCATGACCACCTTAAATCTCACCGAATTATGGTCACTGTCGCCAAAATGCTCTCCTACTGACACTTCCACCACTTGCCCGGCTACATTCCCCAGAATTAGGTCCAGTACCGCCCCCTCTCTTGTAGGACTTTCTACATGTTGGCTCAAAAAGCTCTCCTGGATGCACTTTAAGAATTCTGCACCCTCTAAGCCTTTCACACTCTGACTATCCCAATTTATATTGGGGAAGTTGAAATCCCCCACTATTATTACCCTATTATTTTTGCTACCAGCCTGCCAGGGCTACACCTAGCCAAGGTCGCGCACGGGCCCGAAGCCACGGCAGTCACTTGCGACGTCTCACTCGGCCAACCCAGGCCGGTTGTCCCTGCAACCTGGCGCCGCCGCATCTTTGCGCTACACGCGCTCTCCCATCTGGGTGCCCACGCATCCGTCAAACTCCTCTCCCAGCGTTTCGTCTGGCGCGGCCTCAGCAAAGATGTTCGGACTTGGGCCACCTCCTGCCTCACCTGCCAATGGGCTAAGGTACAGCTACACACAAAAGCACCCCTGGGAGACTTCGAGGTACCCAGCCGCCGCTTCGACCACGTACACGTCGACATCGTCGGTCCTCTGCCGCCATCGCAAGGCCAAACTTATCTCCTCACGATGGTCGACCGCTACACACGCTGGCCTGAGGCAGTGCCGCACCACTACAGCCGACGTCGCAAGGTTTGGCGTACCAGCCGACATAACCTCCGACAGAGGCGCCCAGTTCACCTCCGAGCTCTGGACGGCCACAGCACGCAACCTCGGGGTGATGCTCCACCGAACCACGGCGTACCACCCGCAGGCCAATGTGCTGTGTGAACGCTTCCACAGGTCACTCAAGGCCTCACTCCGTGCCGGCCTGCAGGACAGTACCTGGACTGACCGCCTACCATGGGTGCTACTAGGCCTACGCACCGCGGTCAAGGAAGACCTCCAGTCCTCGGCAGCGGAGTTTGTCTACGGACAACCGCTGCGCGTCCCAGGCGAATTCCTTCCGGAGGCTACCACGCCTTGGTCGGCCAAACAGCAGCGGCTCAACTCTTTCTCTTCCGCTCAGCAGTTCGCCCCACTTCCGGTCAACCGACACGGCAAACTCGCACCTCACGTCCCGCCAAACTTACAGCAGGCGCGCTTCGTCTTCGTGTGACACGACGCGCACCGCGGGCCCCTGCGACCCCCCTATGACGGACCGTACGAGGTACTACAAACCGGGAACAAGGTCTTCAAGCTGCGGCTCGGTGACAGGGTCGACACAGTCTACATCGACCGGCTCAAACCAGCACATACAGAACCAGGGGAACAGGTCCCCGTGGCCCGGCCTCTAACTAGAGGCCGTCCCGCCAGCACAGCCGGCGGCGAACCGCCCGGCCCCACCAACTAGACCGGCGGCCGCTCCGGCAGAACCATCAGACTACCGTCACGACTCGTCTACACCTCCTAAGCGGATTCTGGGGGGAGCTCTGTGGTGGCACGGACAGTTTAAGCAGACGCCCCCAGCCACTTGTTTCCCGCAGGGACAGGCTGCCAGGAGCACTTCCTGTCTGGGGAGTATTTAAGTGGATGCGCGGGCTTTTCCAGTTTCTGTTTGCCATGAGGTTGAATAAAGCAGTTGTGTTTTACTAACTCTGGTCTCGACTCCCACGTTTGCCGCGGTATCTCAACAACCGCCTACTTCCACCTGGGTAACATCGCCCATCTCCGCACTTCCCTCAGCTCATCCGCTGCTGAAACCCTCACCCCGGGCCTTTCTTACCTCCTAGACTCGACTATTCCAATGCTCTCCTGGCTGGCCTCCCACATTCTACCCAATTTAAACTTGAGGTGATCCAAAACTGCCCGTGTCGTAACTCAACGCCAAGTCCCGTTCACCCATCACCCCTGTGCTCGCTGACCTACACTGGCTCCCGGTTAAGCAATGATTCGATTTCAAAATACTCATCCTTGTTTTCAAATCCCTCCATGGCCTCGTCCCTACCTATCTTAGTTATTCCCTCCAGCCTCACAACCACCGTCCCCCGCAATAGAAGCACAGAAGGAGGCCATTTGGCCCATCTTGTCCGTGCCGGCCGATTAAGTGCTGTCCACACTAATCCCACTTTCCAGCACTTGGTCCATAGCCCTGTAGGTTACGGCACTTCAGGTGCACATCCAAGTACCTTTTAAAATGTGATGAGAGTTTCTGCCTCTACCACCCTGTCAGGCAGTGAGTTCCAGACCCCCACCACCCACTGGGTGAAAACATTTCTCCTCAACTCCCCTCTAAAGCTCCGTCCAATTACTTTAAATCTACGCCCCCTGGTTGTGGACTCCTCTGCCAAGGGAAATAGGTCCTTCCTATCTCGGCCCCTCATACTTTTATACACCTCAATCAGGTCTCCCCTCAGCCTCCTCGGTTCCAAAGAAAACAACCTCCCCCGCCCCCCGACATCTGCGTTCCTCCAATTCTGCCCTCTGGAGCATCCCTGATTATAATCGCTGCACCATCAGTGGCCGTGTCTTCTGTTGCCTCGGCCCTAAGCTCTGGAATTCCCTCTTTGAACTTCTCCCCCTCTCAATGAGATCATGGCTGATCAAAACCCACCACTGTGACCAAGCTTTTGGCCATCTGCCCTAATTTCTCCTTTTGTGGCTCAGGGTCACATTTTTCAATGTCTTACAATGCACCTTGGGACGTTTTCCTACGTTAAAGGCACTATAGAAATACAAGTTGTTGTTGTTCTCATCGTTGGAGGTGAGCGCTGAACAGGCCCCTCCCCCTACTCCGCACGCGCCGCTCCGAACAGGCCCTGCCCCCTCCCGAAATTCATCCTCATCTCTCCTAAATGGCTTACCCCTTATCCTTAGAGATGAAGAGGAATTTCTTCACCCAGAGAGTAGTGAACCTGTGGAATTCTCTGCCATAGAAGGCAGTAGAGGCCAATTCATTAAATATATTCAAGAAGGAGTTAGACATATTCCTTAAGGCTAAAGGGATCAAGGGATATGAGGAGAAAGCAGGAACAGGGTACTGAGTTTGGATGATCTCATTGAATGGCGGAGCAGGCTCGACGGGCCGAATGGCCGACTCCTGGTCCTATCTTCTATGTTTCTTCTTTGTTTAATCTGAAGAACACGAGGGGGGGGTGTCCCTTTACAGGGACACCCACCCCCTCCGACAGCGTGGTGCTCCCTCAGTACTGCCCCTCCGACAGTGCGGCGCTCCCTCACTACTGCCCCTGCCATGGAGCAGCGCTCCCTCAGTACTGCCCCTCCGACAGTGCGGCACTCCCTCAGCACTGCAGTGGAGTGTCAGCCTTGCTTTATATGCTCAAGTCCCTGGAGCGGGATTTCTTAACTCTGGTTTATATTTTCTAAGGTCTCTGGTGTAGCAGGGACTGTTGGTAAACCAGTTAACTGTAGTATAATTAGTGGGATTCATTGATTTAATTTAAATTCAATTAACTAAAGGGTAAGTCATGGCAGGACAGCCCGGCCACGTGATACTCGGGGACACTTCCTGTGTCCCTGACAACTACATGTGCAGGAAGTGCATCCAGCTGCAGCTACTGACAGACCACATTGCAGCTGCGATTGGATGCATACTGGAGCGTTCACAGCATGTTTAAGGAGTTGGACACGAAGAAAGGGAACGGGTGACCACCAGGCAGAGTACTAGGCGCAGGCAGGTAATGCAGGGGTCCCCCGTGGCCATCCCCCTCTCCAACAGGTACACCACTTTGAGAACTGTTGGGGGAGATGGCTTATCAGAGGAAGGCAGCAGCAGCCAACTTCCTGGCACCAGGGGTGGCTTTGCTGCACAGAATGGGAGGAAAAAGAGGGGTAGAGCTATCGTAATAGGGGATTCAATTGTAAGGGGAATAGATAGGTGTTTCTGCGGCCGCAAACGAGACTCAAGGATTGTGTGTTGCCTCCCTGGTGCAAGGGTCAAGGATGTCTCCAAGCGGCTGCAGAACATTTTGGAAGGGGAGGGTGAACAGCCAGTTGTCGTGGTGCATATAGGCAAAAAGCGGAATATAGGGAGTTAGGAGGTAAATTAAGAAACAGGACCTCAAAGGTAATAATCTCAGGATTGCTACCAGTGCCACGTACTAGTCAGAGTAGAAATAGAAGGATAATTCAGATGAATACGTGGCGAGAGGAATGGTGCCAGGGGGAGGGATTCAAGTTCCTGGGACATTGGAACCGGTCGGTCTGCACCTGGGCAGGGCTGGAACCGATGTCCTAGGGGGAGTGTTTGCTAGTGCTGTGGGGGAGGGTTTAAACTAAAATGGCAGGGGGTTGGGAACCTGAGCAGGGAGACAGAGGAAAGGGAAACAAGGATAAAAGCAAAAGATAGGAAGGAGAAAAGCAAAAGCGGCAGTCAGAGAAATCAATGGGTTAAATCAAACGTGGCCACAGTAAATAATAATTCTAATAGGTCTAAGAGCGTTAAAAAAACAAGCCTGAAGGCTTTGTGTCTTAATGCGAGGAGCATTTGTAATAAGGTGGATGAATTGGCTGCGCAAATAGAGGTAAACGAATATGATTTGGTTGGGATTACAGAAACGTGGGTCAAGGATGGCCAAGACTGGGAACTCAACATCCAAGGGTATTCGATATTCAGGAAAGGGAGGTGGGGTAGCATTACTGGTTAAAGAAGGGATTAACACAATTGTAATGAAGGATATTAGCTCTGATGATGTGGAATCTGTATGGGTAGAATTGAGGAATACTAAGGGGAAAAAAACATTAGTGGGAGTGGTATATAGACCTCCAAACAGTAAGGCGGAGGTTGGGGATGGCATTGAAAGGGAAATTAAAGAAGCGTGCAATAAGGGCACAGCAGTCGTCATGGGTGACTTTAATCTACATATAGATTGGGCTAACCAAATTAGTAACAATACTGTGGAGGAGGAATTCCTGGTGTGTTTACGGGATGGTTTCCTGGACTAATATGTCGAGGAACCAACCAGAGATCAGGCCATCTTAGACTGGGTATTATGTAATGAGAAAGAATTAATTAGCAATCTTGTTGTACGAGGCCCCTTGGGTCGGAGCAATCATAATATGATTGAATTCTTCATTAAGATGGAGAATGAAGTAGTTGACTCAGAGACTAGGGTCCTCAATTTAAATAAAGGAAACTACGATGGTCTGAGGAGCGAGTTGGGTAGGATTGATTGGGGAATGGCACTCAAAGTGTTGACGGTGGAGAGGCAATGGCAAACATTCAAAGACCGAATGGATGAGCTACAGAATTTGTTCATCCCAGTTTGGCATAAAAATAAAACAAAAAAGGTGACTCAACCGTGGCTAACAAGGGAAAGTAAGATCCAAGGAGAGGACATATGAATTGGCCAGAAAAAGCAATAATCCTGAAGATTGGGAGCAGTTTAGGATTCAACAAAGTAGGACAAAGGGATTAATTCAGAAAGGGAAAATAGAATATGAGAGTAAGCTTTCATAGATATGTGAAGAGAAAAAGATTGGTGAAGTCAAGCGTAGGTCCCTTGCAGTCAGAATCAGGGGAATTTATAATGGGTAACAAAGAAATGGCAGAACAACTAAATACATATTTTGGTTCTGTCTTCACAAAGGAGGACACAAATAACCTCCCAGAAATACCGCGGAACATAGGGTCTGATGAAAGGGTGGAACTGAAAGAACTCAGTATTTGTAGGGAAATGGTGTTAGGAAAATTGATGGGACTGAAGGCCGATAAATCCCCAGGGCCTGATAATCTACATCCCAGGGTACTTAAGGAAGTGGCCCTAGAAATAATAGATGCATTGCTGATCATCTTCCAGAACTCAATAGATTCTGGAACAATACCCATGAATTGGAGGGTAGCTAATGTTACCCCACTATTCAAAAAAGGTGGCAGAGAAAAAGCGGGGAATTATAGACCGGTAAGCCTGACATCGGTAGTGGGGAAAATGCTAGAGTCCATTATAAAAGATGCAATAGCAGAAGACTTGGAAAGCAGTGACAGGATTGGACAAAGTCGACATGGATTTACAGAAGGTAAATCATGCTTGACTAATCTACTGGAATTTTTTGAGGATGTAACTGGTAAAATAGATAAGGGAGAACCAGTGGATGTGGTGTATTTGGACTTTCAGAAGGCTTTCGATAAGGTCCCGCGTGCAAAATTAAGGCACGTGGGATTGGGGGCAAGGTATTAACTTGGATAGTGAACTGGTTGGCGGATAGAAAGCAAAGAGTTGGAATAAATGGGTCGTTTTCCGAGTGGCAGGCAGTGAATAGTGGGGTACCGCAAGGATCGGTCCTAGGACCCCAGCTGTTCACAATATTTATTAATGATCTGGGCGAGGGAATTGGATGTAATATCTCCAAATTTGCAGACGACACAAAGCTGGGTGGGAGGATGTCGTGAAACTCCAGTACGATTTGGACAGGTTGGGTGATTGGGCAGAAACATGGCAAATGCACTATGTGGATAAATGTGAGGCTATCCACTTTTTGGTGGCAAAAACAGGAAGACAGATTATTATTTGAATGGCAATAGATTGGGAGAAGGGGAAGTGCAAAGAGACCTGGGTGTCCTTGTGCACCAGTCGCTGAAGGTAAGCATGCAGGTGCAGCAGGCGCTTAAGAAGGCAAATGGTATGTTGGCCTTCGTAGCAAGAGGGTTCGAGTACAGGAACAAGGATGTCTTGCTACAGTTGTACAGGGCCTTGGTGAGACCGCACCTTGAGTATTGTGTGCAGTTTTGGTCGCCTTACCTGAGGAAGGACGTTCTTGCCATGGAAGGAGTGCAGCGAAGATTCACCAGGCTGATACCTGGGATGGCAGGAATGACGTATGAGGAGAGATTGGGTCGATTGGGCTTATACTCACTGGAGTTTAGAAGATTGAGAGGGGATCTCATCGAAACCTATAAAATTCTGTCAGGCCTGGACAGGCTAGATGCAGGAAGGATGGTTCTGATGGCCGGGGAGTCCAGAACCAGGTGTCATAGTCTAAGGATAAGGGGTAAGCCATTTAGGACTGAAATGAGGAGGAATTTCTTCACCCAGAGAGTGGTGAACCTGTGGAATTCTCTGCCACAGAGGGCGGTGGAGGCCAGTTCATTAAATATATTCAAGAAAGAGTTGGATATATTTCTTAAGAAATATATCCAACTCTTTCTTGAATATAGCCTTAAGGCTAAAGGGATCAAGGGATATGGGGAGAAAGCAGGGACAGGGTACTGAATTTGGATGATCAGCCATGGTCTCATTGAATGGCGGAGCAGGCCCGTAGGGCCGAATAGCCTACTCCTGTTCCTATCTTCTATGTTTCTCTATATTAAATTCCATCTGCCCATTCTGCTAGCCTTTCCATGTCCTGATACAGTCGATTGGTATCACCCTCACTGTTTGCCACACGCCCAAGTTTGGTGACATCGGCAAATTTAGAAATTCTACACTGCATTGCAATATCCAGGTCATTTATATGTATATGAGCAGGCTCGAAGGGCCGAATGGCTGACTCCTGCTCCTATTTCTTATGTTCTTACAAGTGCAAGTCTATCTTGAACCAACAACCTTCTGACTCTACTATCCACTGAGCCACAGCTGACTCCAGTCTTTCACACAGTTTCACCATAACTTCCTTGCTTTTTGCACTCTATGCCTCCCCTAAAGCAGGGGAGTTATGATGAATTGTTAGTTTTTTTTGCAGGGTGACCAAGTTTGTCTGCAGGAAACAAATGTGCATGTCAAAGAAGCTTGTATTGTGAAGCTTGTGCCCCTTTGCCAGGCCCGCTGCCCCTTTCCCAGATTCCAGCCCCAGCTCTGTGCCGCCTGCGGCCCCTCTCCCAGATTCCAGCCCCAGCTCTGTGCTGACTGCGGCCCCTCTCCCAGATTCCAGCCCCAGCTCTGTGCTGAATGCGGCCCCTCTCCCAGATTCCAGCCCCAGCTCTGTGCTTCCTGCGGCCCCTCTCCCAGATTCCAGCCCCAGCTCTGTGCTGACTGCGGCCCCTCTCCCAGATTCCAGCCCCAGCTCTGTGCTGACTGCGGCCCCTCTCCCAGATTCCAGCCCCAGCTCTGTGCTGACTGCGGCCCCTCTCCCAGATTCCAGCCCCAGCTCTGTGCTGACTGCGGCCCCTCTCCCAGATTCCAGCCCCAGCTCTGTGCTGACTGAGCTGCTCTCAGCTGGGGACAGCGCCTCACAATCGGCCCCAGCGCACCTGAGCTGGAGAGGTGGCCCCGCCCCCTTGCGCGCCGCCATTGGTTGACGGACCAGGCCGCCCAGTTCAGTCCGCCCTCGTCCAATTGGTCAAAGCTCCCGTCAGTCACAGGCCGGGCCTCCATCCACCTGAATTGCCTCTTCCTCTGAAGACGTCACAATCGGGCCCCAGCCTACCAGCGCCGGGGAGGAAGGTCCCGCCCCCTAGCCGCGCCGCCATTGATTGGAGGACCAGGCCGCCCAGTTCAGTCCTCCCAGCTTAGCCCTCTTCCTATTGGTCCGCGCTCCCGTCAGTCAGATTCACGTTGCTCCGGCTCACTCCGCCCCCCCGCGAGGCTCAATCCGCTCCGTCTGACGTCCGCGGTGGTCCCGCCCGCCCGACTCAGGTTTGGTTTTCTCGTCTTTTACTTTATAATCTCGGTCTCCGCTCCTCACCTCGACTTAAATCGATTCCCCAACAGTTGACTTTACCCCAGCCGCTGATTCCGCCTCTTCACCGGGCCCGGCCTTCCGGCTGCTCCCCGGAGACCCCGCGCAGGCGCACTGGCAGCCTGGTGTTGTGGTGGGGCTGAATGAGCATGCGCGGACCCGCCTCTCCACATTTAAAGGGACACCCGCCCCCTCTACATTTAAAGGGACACCCCCTCTCATGTATTCTTATGATGAAACAGAGAAGATAGGAGTAGGCCTTTCGGCCACTCGAGCCTGCTCCGCTATTCAATGAGATCATGGCTGATCATCCAAATTAAGTACCCAGTCCCTGCCTTCGCCCCATATCCCTTGCTCCCTTTAGCCTTAAGAAATATATCCAACTCCTTCTTGAATATATTTAATGAATTGGCTTCAAGTGCCTTCTGTGGTAGAGAATTCCACAGGTTCACCTCTCTCTGGGTGAAGTAATTCTTCCTCATCTCTAAATCTAAAGATAAGGGGTAAGCCATTTAGGACTGAGATGAGGAGGAATTTCTTCACCCAGAGAGTGGTGAACCTGTGGAATTTTCTACCACAGAAGGTGGTGGAGGCCAATTCATTAAATATATTCAAGAAGGAGTTAGATATATTTCTTAAGGCTAAAGGGATCAAGGGTTATGGGGAGAAGGCAGGGACAGGGTACTGAATTTGGATGATCAGCCATGATCTCATTGAATGGCGGAGCAGGCTCGAGGGGCCGAATGGCCTACTCCTGCTCCTATCTTCTATGTTTCTAAGTTTCTATGCGACCCCTGGTTCTGGAACCCACAACCATCAGGAACATCCTGCATCTAGTCTGTCTAGTCATGTTAGAATTTTATAAGTTTCAATGAGATCCCCTCTCATTCTTCTAAACTCCAGCGAGTACAAGCCCAATCGACCCAATCTCTCCTCATACGTCATTCCTGCCATCCCAGGTATCAGTTTGGTGAATCTTCGCTGCACTCCCTCCATTGCAAGAACATCCTTCCTCCGATAAGGCGACCAAAACTGCACACAATACTCAAGGTGTTGTCTCACCAAGGCCCTGTACAACTGCAGCAAGACATCCTTGTTCCTGTACTCGAACCCTCTCGCTACGAAGGCCAACATAACATTTGCCTTCTTATCCGCCTGCTGCACCTGCATGCTTACCTTCAGCGATTGGTGCACAAGGACACCCAGGTCTCTTTGCACTTCCCCTTCTCCCAATCTATTGCCATTCAGATAATAATCTGCCTTCCTGTTTTTGCCACCAAAGTGGATAACCTCGCATTCGTGGGGGGGCCCAATGAGCATGCGTGGCCCCACCTCTCCACATTTAAAGGGACACCCACCCCCCTCCATATTTGAAGCGACTTCCTCCCCCCCTCGTGTTGTCTTCTGATTAAAGGGACAGTGACAATTCCCCCGGCCACCGCACTTTAGCAAGGATGTGAAAGACCTTGAGAGCCAGCCAGTGGCTCCATTGGGAGCACCCTCGTCTCTGAGTCCGAAAGTTGTGGGTTCAAAGACCCCACTCCAGGGACTCGAGCACATAAACCTAGGCTGACACTCCGGGACAGTGCCGAAGGAGCGGTGCTTAGGGGGCGCAGCCCTGTCGGAGGGTCAGTACTGAGGGAGCACTGCACTGTCGGAGGGGCGGTACTGAGGCAGCACCACACTGTCGGAGGGGCGGTAC
Organism: Somniosus microcephalus; assembly: GCF_052327205.1. Taxonomy (NCBI): domain Eukaryota; kingdom Metazoa; phylum Chordata; class Chondrichthyes; order Squaliformes; family Somniosidae; genus Somniosus; species Somniosus microcephalus. The sequence continues at coordinate 3,585,513 of NW_028225184.1, forward strand.
TGAGGCAGCACCACACTGACGGAGGGGCAGTACTGAGGGAGCGCTGCACTGTCGGAAGGGCAGTACTATGGGAGCACCGCACTGTCGGAGGGGCAGTACTGAGGGAGCGCTGCACTGTCGGAGGGGCAGTACTGAGGGAGCGCCGCACTGTCGGAGGGCCATCTTTCGGATGAGACATTCAGGTGGACATAAACGATCCCACTATTTCGAAGAAGGGCAGGAGAGTTATCCCTGGTGTCCTGGCCATTATGTATCATGCAAATTGGCTGCAGTGTTTCCCACATTACAACAGCGACTACACTTCAAAAAGTACTTCATTGGCTGTAAAACCGTTGATTGTGAAATGCGCTGTGTAAAGGCCAGTCTTTCTTTATTTTCTCTCCTGTATTTACATTAATTACTTATATAAACCTGTTTTACCGTCTCTTGCAAGGGGAGGAATTGCAGACGGGCAGCTTAACGCAAACTTCACACGAAGATCTGAGAGAGTCACTGGATTCATCAGGACCTGAATATCATCGACATATGGAAGCGGAAAGCAGCAATCAGAATGCGGGCAAACTGCACACGTGTCTTGTGTGTGGACGTGGATTCAACCGAAGGTGCAGCCTGGGGAGGCACAAGTGTAAGCAAAGCGAGGAGAGTCTGTGCAAATGTCAGGAATGCGGGAAGGGATTCAGTTGCCTCTCCGAGCTGGAGACTCATCAACGCAGTCACTCCATGAAATGGCCGTTCACCTGCTCCATGTGTGGGAAGGGATTCACTCAACAATCCGCCCTGCTGAAACACCAGCGAGTTCACACCGGGGAGAAGCTGTTCGCTTGCTCCGTGTGCGGGAAGGGATTCACTCAACAATCCGCCCTGCTGAGACACCGGCGAGTTCACACCGGGGAGAGGCCGTTCGCCTGCTCTCACTGTGAAAAGAGGTTTAAACAGTCTTGGAACCTGTTGATACATGAGCGTGTTCACACCGATGAGAGACCTTTTCAGTGCTCCGACTGCAAGAAGAGCTTCAGAAGGTCCAGCGACCTGATACAGCACCAGCGAGTTCACACCGGGGAGAGGGCGTTCACCTGCCCAGTGTGTGGGAAGGGATTCACTCTCTCCTACGCCCTGCTGATACACCAGCTGGTTCACACTGACGAGAGGCCATTCTCCTGCTCCGAGTGCGGGAAAGGATTCAATTGTCCCTCCTCTCTGCGGATACATCAGCTTGTTCACACTGATGAGAGGCCGTTCACCTGCTCCGAGTGCGGGAAAGGATTCACTCGTCCCTCCTCTCTGCGGGAACACCAGCTGATTCACACTGACGAGAGGCCATTCTCCTGCTCCGAGTGTGGGAAAGGATTCACACGTTCCGACTTTCTGCTGATACACCAGCGAGTTCACACTGACGAGAGGCCGTTCCCCTGCTCCGAGTGCGGGAAAGGATTCACTCGTCACTCCTCTCTGTGGCTGCACCAGTGAGTTCACACTGACGAGAGGCCGTTCTCCTGCTCCGAGTGCGGGAAAGGATTCACACATTCCGCCTCTCTACGGGAACACCAGCGAGTTCACACTGACGAGTGGCCGTTCACCTGCTCCAAGTGCGGGAAAGGTTTCAGTCGTCCCTGCTCTCTGCGGCGGCACCAGCTGGTTCACACTGACGCGAGGCCATTTAAATGTTCCGACTGCGACAAGAGTTTCAAATGCTCCAAGAACCTGAAGATGCATCGACGCATCCACACCGGGGAGAGGCCGTTCAGCTGCTCTCACTGCGGGAAGAGGTTTGGTGAGTCATCGACCCTGGTGAGACACCAGCGACTGCACACCGGGGAGAGGCCGTTCACTTGCTCAGTGTGTGAAAAGGGATTCACCAGTTCATCTGAGCTGCTGAGACACCAACGAGTTCACACCTGAGCACACTGGTCCCATTCTGCTGTTAATCACATGAAGGACTGTTCTGTGTTAATAATGGCAATTACGGGGTCGGGGGGGTGGTGGGGGGGAGGCAGTTTGAAGATGCTGATAACCCCAGTAACTAGGCTGGAGTTTAAGAGGGGTCAGCCTCGGCTCAGTGGGCGACACTCTCACCTCTAGAGTCAGAAGGTCGTGAGTTTGAGTCCCACTCTGGAGACTTGAGCACGTAATCTAGGCTGACAAGCCAGGGCAGTACTGAGGGAGAGCTGCTCTGTCAGAGGTGCCATCTTTCGAATGTGACGTTAAATCGCTGCCCCGTCTGCCCTCTCAGGTGGGTGTAAAAGATCCCGTGGCCGCTATTTTGAAAAACGGAAGGGAGAAAGGATCTCGACTTGGAAGATCAGGAAGTAGATGTGAAACTGTAATGTCGCTTCAAATGATTGTAAGACTGAATTTAACTGTGACTGTAATAATTATGTTTTGTAGGTAACAGAGCGTGGGAAAAACCAGTACGAATCCAGTCTGAGGTGATTTTGGTGGTGCCTCCTGTGTCACTACCACCACAACTACCATGGTTTACGGGTCTAACGGGACCTGGCCCATCAACCAACACGTTTTTAAGTAGGAGCTGCACAGTTATGTGGCACAATTCAGACCAGACATTCCCCTATTGTTTGAGGGTTTCAGTGAGCTCATGATACGACTGAACTCCTCCCTAAAGCATTTTTATGTTTTTGAGCAAGACAACTGGAGAATAGATATTGAAATTGAAAGCATAAGGGACAACACACACTGGTGGGATATTGGGCTTAATACATCAGCATGCCCTTAGGCTTGTATTATTTCACACGCTCTGGTTGTTCTCCAACTTGTAATGATTTTGTATTTGAGATATGTAACCCATGGAGTAAAACTTTGAACTATGTAAGATCAGAAGTTTGTTTAAGATCTACCCAGTTAAACACAAATGTCACAAGGTAGGGAGTCAAAAATTGTTAGGACTAATAAGACAACATAGGGACAAGCATGGAAATTCCTCATTGGATTAGGATAATTTCCCATGTACTGGTCATATCCCAACTTGTGGTAATGATGTGCTTACTATTCTACACCTGCTACCTGAAACACCTAAAGTCCAATGCCCAATCACATTTAAATATGATCACAGCCCAGAACATGTTAGAGTTACATAAGCGGAAGAAAAATAATCCATATGTAAGATTTTAGTTTTGAGGGGTCGGCAAATGCCTCGCCCTCAAGGTAGGGATCTGTAGGATAGGGTGTACCTGTAGGATTTAGTAAACATTATTAAGATTCGATAACCATTTTTATATAACTATAATATGTGCAATTGTATGTTAGACCCTAAAAGCCTGCATAAAATGGAGAATGGCTGAGAGCAAAGCAGGATGGGATTATGCCAACCTGACTAAAACCTCTGTTTAAAATTACTGAAGTAATGGAATGTTGTGCTAAGTTTATGGAGACGAGGAATTCAGCAATATTATGCTTAAAGAGATAAAAACTAGAGAGATAGATAAGAGTTGGAGACGTCCTTCATTGGTCCAGCTATCGGATGGACCGACTGTTTTGTCAACATTCTAGGAAGTTTTGTGTGAAAAGTGAACATAGAGTCAGAGTTATACAGCAGAGAGAGGCCCTTCGGCACATCGCGTCCGCGCCGGCCATCAAGCCCTGTCTAATCCCATTTCCCAGCATTTGGTCCGTAGCCTTGTATGCTATGGCGTTTCAAGTGCTCATCTAAATGCTTCTTGAATGTTGTGAGGGTTCCTGCCTCTACCACCCTTTCAGGCAGTGAGTTCCAGATTCCAACCACCCTCTGGGTGAAAAAGTTCTTCCTCAAATCCCCTCTAAACCTCCTGCCCCTTACCTTGAATCTATGCCCCCTGGTTATTGACCCCTCTACTAAGGGGAAAAGTTCCTTTGTATCCACCCTATCTATGCCCCTCATACTTTTGTACACCTCAATCAGGTCCCCCCTCAGCCTTCTCTGCTCCAAGGAAAACAACCCCAGCCTGTCCAGACTCTCTTCATAGCTGAAGTGCTCCAGCCCAGGTACCATCCTGGTGAATCTCCTGTGCACCCTCTCCAAAGCCATCACATCCTTCCTATAGTGTGGCGACCAGAACTGCACACAGTACTCCAGCTGTGGCCTTACCAGCGTTTTGTACAGCTCCATCATAACCTCCCTGCTCTTATATTCTATGCCTCGGCTAATGAAGGTAAGTATCCCATATGCCTTTTTAACCACCTTATCCACCTGTTCTGCTGCCTTCAGGGATCTATGTACATGCACACCAAGGCCCCTCTGATCCTCTGTCTTTCCTAGGGTCTTACCATTCATTGTGTATTCCCTTGCCTTGTTAATCCCTCCGAAATGCATCACCTCACACTTTTCAGGGTTAAATTCCATTTGCCACTGTTCTGCCCATCTGACCAACCCATCTATATCGTCCTGCAGACTGAGGCTATCCTATTTACCACCCCACCAATTTTCGTGTCATCTGCGAAGTTACTGATCATACCTTTTACATTCACATCCAAATCAATAATGTAGACCACAAACAGCAAGGGACCCAGCACCGATCCCTGCGGTACCTCACTGGACACAGGCTTCCAGTCACAAAAACAACCTTTGACCATCACCCTCTGCCTTCTGCTACTAAGCCAGTTTTGGATCCAATGTGCCAAGGCACCCTGGATCCCATGGGCTCTTACCTTCTTGACCAGTCTCCTATGCGGGACTTTATCGAAAGCCTTACTGAAATCCATGTATACCACATCCACTGCACTACCCTCATCCACACACCTAGTCACCCCCTCGAAAAATTCAATCAAATTGGTCAGACATGATCTTCCCTTGACAAAGCCGTGCTGGCTATCCCTGATTAATCCTTGCTTCTCCAAGTGGAGACTAATTCTGTCCCTCAGAATTTTTTCCAATAATTTCCCTACCACTGATGTTAGGCTCACTGGCCTGTTATTCCCTGGTTTATCCCTACTACCCTTCTTGAATAATGGTACTACGTTAGCTGTTCTCCAGTCCTCTGGCACATCCCCTGTGGCCAGAGAGGTTCTGAAAATTTGTGTCAAAGCCCCTGCAATCTCCTCCTTTGCCTCATACAGCAGCCTGGGATACATCTCGTCCGGGCCTGGGGATTTATCCACTTTTAAGCCTGCTAAAACTGCTAGTACCTCCTCCCTCTCGATGCTAATATGTTCAAGTATATCACAGTCCCCCTGCCCAATTTTTATGTCTACATCGTCCTTCTCCATAGTGAACACAGATGCAAAAAATCTGAGATAAAGGCACTTTGTAATGCATGGAGAAAAAGTCAGAAGGATCAAACAAGGTCATAAGATGGCTAACGAGGGAGCAAGACTTTTTACCAGGTGTTAGAGGATCAATTACTGCCACGTCGGCAAAACGAGAGGGAAAAGGGTATAAAGGTACAGGTTTTGAACATTGAAAGCAGCGCACCCTGTAACCAGAGATTGATAGGAGCTTCGGTCAACAGAACACAGCAAGATCCCAAGGAAGCGCACGTGGGTCAACGGAACACAGCAAGATACATCAGGAGACTTGTGCCGCGGACACTCTGAAGGAACGCCGGGGTTTCAACGATCAGACTGTGACTATCTTCTTGTTAAGTACTACTTCTTTGTGCTGGCTGTTTAATGCTTAATAAACCTGTTTTACTGATACACAATACACCTGGACCCAGAGCGGTTTGTGTAGTCACGGACTGTTTTACTGATACACAATATACCTGGACCCAGAGTGGTTTGTGTAGTCACGGACTGTTTTACTGATACACAATATACCTGGACCCAGAGCGGTTTGTGTAGTCACAGACTTTCTTACTGATAGATGGTTACAGTGAGGGGGTGGTGTGTACCGAGAGTGCTACAGTGAGGGGCATGGTGTATATCAGGGTTGTACAGTGAGGGGTGAAGGGTATATCAGATTGTTATAATGATGGGTGTGGTTAAATCAGAATTTTTCAGTGAAGGGTGTGGGGAACAATGAGTGTTGTGGGTTTTACCAGTGTGTTAGTGTGAGAGGTGTGTGGTATTTGAGAGTGGGGTCTATCTGTGTGTTTCAGTGAGGGGTGCTGGGTATATCAGAGTGTAATGAGTTATACCAGAGTGTTAGAGTGAGGGTTGTGGTGTATGTCAGAGTTTTACAGTGAGGGATCTGGGTTTTATCAGAGTGTTATATTGAGAGGTGTGGGGTATATCAGAGGGTTACATTGAGGGGTGTGGGGTATATCAGAGGGTTAAAGTGAGGTGAGTGGGATATATCCGAGGGTCAGAGTGAAAGGTTTGGGATACCTAAGAGAGGATTAAATTGACGGGTATATCAGAGTGTTAAAGTGAATGCTGTGGGGAATATCAGAGCATTACAGTGAGGGGTGTGGGGTATATCAGTGCTACAGTGAGGGGTGTGGGGTATATCACAATTTTCAACTGAGGGATGTGGCGTATAACAGAGTGTTACAGTGAGGGGTCTGTGGTATATCAGTGTTACATTAAGGGGTGTGGTGTATGTCAGAGGGTGTTACAGTGAGGGGCGTGGGGTGTATCAGCATGTTACAGTGAGGAGTGTGCGAAATATCGGATTGTTATATTGATGGGTGTGGGTTATATCAGAATGTTTCAGTGAGGGGTGTCGGATGTATCATCAGCGTGTTACAGTGAGGGACGTTCGATATCTAGTAGAGTTTCAATGAGAGGTGTAGGGTATATCAGAATGTTATATTGAGAGGTTTGTGGTATTTAAGTCAGTGGGTTGTATCTGAGTGTTGTAGTGAGGGGTGCTGGGTATATCAGAGTATAGTGAGGTATACCAGAGTGTTAGAGTGAGGGGTGTTGAGTTTGTCAGAGTATTACTGTGAGGGGTCTGGGTTTACATCAGATTGTTACATTGGGGTGTGAGTGGTATATCAGAGTGTTAATGTGAGGTGAGTGGGGTATATCGACATGTTATTGAGAGAGGTTTGGGACATGTAAGTGAGGATTAAAGTGAGGGGTCTATCAGAGTGTTACAGTGAGTGGTGTTGGGTGTATCAGAGTGTTACAGTGAGGGGTGTGGGATATATCAGAGTGTAACAATGAGGGGTGTGGGGTAAATCAGAGTGTTAAAAGTGAGGTGAGTGGGATAGATCTGTGGGTCACAGTGAGAGGTTTGGTATAACTAAGAGAGGATTAAGGTGAGGGGTATATCAGTGTTAAAGTGAATGCTGTGGGGAATATCAGAGCGTTACAGAGAGGTGTATGGTGTATATCAGTGTTACAGTGAGGGGCGTGGGGTATATCACAGTTTTCAACTGAGGGATGTGGGGTATAACAGAGTGTTACAGTGAGGGGTGGTTTATATCAGAGGGTGTTACATTGAGTGGCGTGTGGTGTATCAGAGTTACAGTGAGGGGTGTGTGGTATATCAGATTGTTATAGTGATGGGTGTGGGTTATATCAGATTGTTTCAGTGAGGGGTGTCGGAAGTATAATCAGTGTGTTACAGTGAGAGGTTTATGGTATTTAAGAGAGTGGGTTGTATCTGAGTGTTTCAGTGAGGTGTGCTGGATATATCAGAGTGTAGTGAGGTATACCAGAATTTTAGTGTGAGGGTTGTGGGGTATATAAGAGTTTTACAATGATCAGTTTTGGTTATATCAGAGTGTAACATTGAGGGGTGTGGGGTGCATCAGTGTGTTAAAGTGGGGTGAGTTGGGTTTATCGATCTGTTACAGTGAGAGGTTTGGGATATGTAAGAGTGGATTAAAGTGTGGGATATATCAGAGTGTTACAGTGAGGGGTGTGAGGTATATCAGAGACTTAGAGTGAGGAGTGTGGTGTATATCAGAGATTTGCAGTGAGGGGTGTGGGGTATATCAGAGACTTACAGTGAGGAGTGTGTATATCAGAGACTTACAGTGAGGAGTGGTGTATATCAGAGTGTTACAGTGAGGGATGTGGGGTATATCAGTATTTACAGTGAGGTGTGGGGTATATCAGAGTGTTACAGTGAGGGGTGTGGGGTATATCAGTGTTACAGTGAGGGGTGTGGGGTATATCAGAGAGTTACAGTGAGGGGTGTGTGGTATATCAGTGTGTTACAGTGCGGAGTGTGGGGTATATCAGTGTTACAGTGAGGAGTGTGGTGTATATCAGAGTGTTAGTGAGGAGTGTGGGGTGTTTGTGAGAATACCAAGGTCAAGGAACCAGAAACTGCGAAGGCAGCAAGAAGTAAAATAAAAAGGCTAAACTGATCTTTGGCTGCTAATATGGCTGGCGCCCACAAATGTCACACCTTGCTGTTAGGAACAATATAAGTCAGTGTGCAGAAGTTACACAGACAATAGGCGATCAGAAAACGCATTACCATGATTGCAAACGCATTACCATAATGTTTAGGTGATCATGAGCACATTACCAGGATATTTACTTAACTGTAACCCATTCAGTTAAATGTGACTTCTTTATTTCAAACTGCCAGGCCAGGAAATCAAATTAAATGTATATGTGCACAGCTCAGGATTGGCTCAGAATGTACGATGTGTTAATGTCTTCTCAAATGCAAGTAAAGTAATGTAGCACACGGTATGGCAAATTGCTTGCTCTGTTGGATTCGCAGACTCTTGCAGGAGTCGGTGTCGATATATCAGAGTAAGACTCCGCGGATAATAAATCGTTTGAATTCTCCAGTTGTTCGACTCAGTGTTTACTGAACCAGACTGAGGGTAAAAGAATCCGTTCTAACATTTGGTGTCAGAAGTGGGATCTCAACGGACAGTCACCAAGAGTTTGCGAACTAAGAGTTGAATTGTCTCGGACGTGGAGAGAGGAAATGGGCCCCCGATGTAAGTAGTTTCCTGTACTACCTTGGTTTTCCTCTGATTCCACCAGTCTGACGACGAGTTGGCCAATCGCTAACTCCCGTGTGGTGTCCCGCCGAGATCCAAGTCAGTCTGGCGAATACTGGAAGGGATAGGTGATTAGGTCAGTGATCGGATATCACTGAGGGTCAGTGATCAGATATCGCTGAGGGTCAGTGATCGGATATCACTGAGGGTCAGTATACGTACTGAGGGAATAACTAGGAACTGTGTAAACTTAGAAATAAGCACTTGTGTCAGGTAACGCGTCGACCTCGTATCTCACTTGGCCCGCCTAGGCTCTGAACAAGTTTAAAACGCGACTGTGTAAAGTTCACAAGGGGAGTAAGATGGGTAACTGTTTAGATACCACGACTGAATCGGGTAGCGCCTTACAGACCCTTTGTGAACAACATCCTGACAAAGCGAAGCAACTCAGACAGTTGTCGGGAGGATTAAATAAGAAATTAGGAAGTGATCAATGGCCACTAGGAGGAACTAAGAATCTAGATGCCGCTAAAAAGGCTCAAGAACTAATTTGGAAAAGTAACAGGGGCACCACTGCCAAAGAACTAATTGCCCTATGGAGACAGTACTGTCAGGAACTGAAAGAAACTTCCTTGCTAGCAAGTTGGCAGGATAATGCCTTAAAATTAGGAATAGCACTGACAGGGGGAGGGGTAGTCAAATCAGTAGAGGTATTGAAAAAGGAATGCGCTCATGAGAAACGCTCAAAACAGGAGCCTGAAAAGACCATGAGCGAGCCTGGAAAGGCTGATAAGAGTGGATTACATAATCCAATGGTTGGCCTTGCCTTGACAGAGGGAGATGGTGATGATGATTTGGACGAATGGAATCACAGGGCTCAGGTTGTTCCCCACGCTCCCCCCCCGTACGTTAACATTTATCCCCCGGTGGCACCCGCACCAGCTGTACAAACCCCCGCGCCGACACCTCAAGTATCTGCCAGTGCCGTTTCCCCGCCGCCGTCAGTCACGGTTCAAGTAAATAATCCCCCGCCGGTCCAGATGGGAGACCAACAACCGGGTCCCCAGTATACCGACCCTGTTGCCTTTTACACCCGACTCAGGACTAAGAATAATCGGCCCCCGATGACACCCTCCCCACCCCAACCCAGTCCATCAAGGTCACGAAAACGGAGAAATCAAAGGCAGATGATTCAAAGTCAGAGACTAGAGAGTCAGAGCCAGAGTACCCGCAAGGCTTTAAGGTCCTTTTTAGAGTGCCGGGACCATAGTGACATTGACAGTGGAGATTCAGGAGACGACTTTTCATCCCTGGAATCAGAATCCGATACCGAGAGACCCGCCAGAAATAAACCGACACCCCGGCAGTTGCTGGTGAGACAAATGCCTAACCCTGCCTTTAACGCGAATATTCCAGTGGCCGCCGATAACCCCCGAACCATAGGTATCTTCTACCCCTGGAAACCTAACGAGATAATGGCTATCTTAACCGGGATGCCAGATTGGAAGAAATCCCCCACCTTGTTTGTAGAATTCCTCCGGACTACTATACTCGTCTATAATGCTGAATCAACAGACTTATGGGCGTTAGTACAGCAGATCTTGACTCCCGCCGAACACGCAAGGTTTTTGGTTAACGTAGGCTTTGAGGACCATGCCACATTAGAGGCTCAACACGCACAGAGTGCTGCTCGTGAACGCACCATACTCACTGCTTTAACCACCACGCTGCAGAAACCCATTGACATATCCAAGGTGTTGGATACTAAACCACGAAAGGGCGAGGGAGCAGTGGAATTCCTAGAGAGATTCTCTGAGGTATATCGGAGTCAGTCAGGAGATGCTAATTACCGGAACAGAGCAAACTCGCCGCAATACTGTGCTATCCTGATAAATTGTCTACCAACCTCGGTGTCTGAAGCAATTAAGACTAACAATATGGACTGGTCAGAGAATAGTCCCAGCCAGATGGCCAGGGCAGTGAAATATTATTGGAAAGAGAGTAAGAGTCAGGAGAGTCAGCCCCAGGTCAAGGTCAAGACTGAGTACGTGATAAAAAGGAAGAGCCAAAGCCCACCCAAGATGTGATAGGATATCAGACGGAGCCCCAGTACTGCGTCCCAGGGTGGGTTGATAGACAAGGGTACAGAGATACCAGCCATCCCAACGGACCAACCGTCCCTAATTATGGCCCACCCTACGCTCCCCCAAGACAAAATTTCGGCGATAGAGGAAGAGGAGGGAGGCAAGCAGGGTCAGATACCTGTTTTAATTGTGGCCAGCAAGGCCATTGGAGCAGGGAATGTCCCTCCCGAAGACAAGGAAGAGGGGGCCACATGCAAGGACAACGGGGAGGTTGGCAGGGAAATTGGGGACGAGGAAGATATACAGACTTCTCCCAGAATAATCCGTTTCCCCAGTACTGACTAGCCAACCTCGTGGCAAACGGGTTCCAGTCGGACAAGGAGCCCGTTCTATCCCTGCTGATTGAAGGGAGCCGACATACGTTTCTGGTAGACACCGAAGCTGCTATGTCATCTGTCCGATCAGAACTCAATCTCCCTAAATCCGGGGAGACACAAAGCCTGTCCGGATTCCAAGGACAAGTGTGCCAGTACCCGATATCAGAACCAGTTGAAGTAGCATTTCAAAATGAGTCTGTGAAACACCAATTCGTGATCACAAATGGGCTGGATTGCAATCTCATGGCCAGAGACCTGTTATGTGCATTTCAACTAAGACTTGAGTGTGGGAACGAAGGAATAACTGTAAAACCATGGGCCCCTAAAAGACAATGTTACGTCTCTATCACCCCACAATGGTGGACTCTGGACTTAAAAGATGAACCCCCACCTCATGTAACCCTAGCTTATGATCGAAGTGGAAAGGATAAGGAATTGGAGAATTTTTACCAAGCTTATGAAGGGACTGAGTGGGATAGAAACAGAGATAGGAACAGGAGTAGGCCATTCGGCCCTTCGAGCCTGCTCCGCCATTCAATGAGATCATGGCTGATCTTCGTCTGAGATCATAGCTGATCTTACCAGTTCAGTACCCCGTCCCCGCCTTTTCTCCGTAACCCTTAATCCCCTTAGCCTTCAGAAATATATCCAATTCTCTCTTGAAAATATTTATTGAATTAGCCTTCACAGCCCTCTGTGGCAGGGAATTCCACAGGCTCACCACTCTGAGTGAAGAAATTCTTCCTCATCTCTGTTTTAAATGATTTGCCCGCTATTTTTAGACTGTGGCCCCTGGTTCTGTGCTCCCCGGCCATTGGAAACATTCTCTCTGAATTCAGCCTGTCCAGGCCTGCCATAATTTTATATGTTTCGATGAGATCCCCTCTCAATCTTCTAAACTCCAGTGAGTACAAGCCCAAACTATTTAATCTCTCTTCGTAGGTCATTCCCGCCATTCCAGGTATCAGCCTGGTGAATCGCCGTTGCACTCTTTCCATGGCAAGAACATCCTTCCGCAGATGGGGCGACCAAAACTGTACACAATACTCCAGATGCGGTCTCACCAGCACCTTGTACAGCTGTAGTAAGGTATCCCTATTCCTATACTCGAACCCCCTTGATATGAAGGCCAACATACCATTTGCCTTCTTAATCGCCTGTTGCACCTGCATGCTCTCCTTCAGTGACTGGTGCACAAGAACACCCAGGTCCCTCTGCACTTCCCCATCTCCCAATCTATTGCCATTTAGATAATAATCTACCCTCCTGTTTTTACCCCCAAAGTGGATAACCTCGCATTTATCCACATTATAGTGCATCTGCCACGTATCCGCCCATTCCCCCAACCTGTCCAAATCGCACTGTAGCCTCCTGACATCCTCATCAGAGCCCACCCCTCCTCCTAGTTTAGTGTCGTCAGCGAATTTGGAAATATTGCATCCAATTCCCTGATCCAGATCATTTATATATATTGTGAACAGCTGGGGTCCCAGGACAGATCCTTGCGGCACCCCGCTGGTCACTGCCTGCCACTCCGAAAACGAGCCGTTTATTCCAACTCTCTGTTTTCTATCCGCCAGCCAGTTCTCTATCCACGTTAATACTTTGCCCCCAATCCCATGAGCCTTAATTTTGCATGATAATCTTTTGTGTGGAACCTTATCGAAGGCTTTCTGGAAGTCAAGGTACACCACATCCACTGGCTCTCCCCCATCTATTTTACCAGTTACTTCCTCAAAAAATTCCAGCAGATTAGTCAAACACGATTTACCCTTTGTAAATCCATGTTGACTCTGTCCGATCCTTTCCCCATTTGTCAAGTGCTCCGCTATTTTATCCTTAATAATGGACTCTAGCATTTTGCCCACAACCGATGTAAGGCTTACTGGTCTATAATTCCCTGCTTTCTCTCTACCCCCCTTTTTAAATAATGGGGTAACATTAGCTACCCTCCAATCCACGGGTACTGTTCCCGAGTCAATGGAGTTCCGGAAGATGATCGTTAGAGCATCTGCTATCTCCAGGGCCACCTCCTTAAATACCCTAGGATGTAGTTTATCAGGCCCCGGGGATTTGTCGGCCTTCAGTCCCCTCAACTTACCCAACACCATATCCCTAGAGATACTAATTTCTGTCAGCTCCTCCCTCTCATTAGTCCCTATGTTTGTCGATATTCCTGGGAGGTTATTTGTGTCCTCCTTTGTGAATACAGAACCAAAGTATGAGTTTAATTGGTCTGCCATTTCCTTATTCTCCATTATATATTCTCCCGAATCGGACTGCAAGGGACCGACTTGGGATTTTACCAGTCTTTTCCTCCTGATATACCGATAAAAGCTTTTGCAGTCTGTCTTTATGTTTGCTGCAAGTTTACTTTTGTATTCTATTTTCCCCTTCCTGATTAATCCCTTTGTCCTCTTTTGCTGTATCTTGTACTGCCCCCAATCTTCCGGTCTGGTGCTTTTTTTTGCCAGTTGATATGCCCTTTTTTTTGATTTTATGCTGTCCCTAATTTCCCTCGTTATCCACGGTTGAGTCACCTTTTTAGGTTTATTTTTGTGCCAAACCGGTATAAACATGTTCTGGAATTCTTCCATTCTATCTTTGAATGCTTGCCATTGTCTATCCATTGTCAATCCCCCCAGAAACACCACCCAATCAATCTTACCCAATTCCCGTCTCATACCCTCATAATTCCCTTTATTTAAGTTCTGGACCTTAGTCTCTGATTCAATTTCCTCACTCTCCATCTCGACTGAGAGCTCGATCATATTATGATCGCTCTGACCCAAGGGGCCTCGTACAAGAAGATTGCTGATAAGTCCCTTCTCATTGCACAATACCCAGTCTAAAATGGCCTGATCTCGAGTCGGCTCCTCGACATATTGGTCCAGATAACCGTCCCGAAAACATTCCAGGAATTCCTCCTCCTCAGAATTTTTACTAGTTTGGGTAGTCCAATCAATATGTAAATTAAAGTCACCCATGATGACAGCTGTGCTCTTATCGCACGCTTCTCTAATTTCCCTTTTTATGCCTTCCCTCACCTCCATATTACTATTTGGAGGCCTATATATCACACCCACTAACGTTTTCCTCCCCTTGCTATTTCTCATTTCTACCCATACAGATTCCGTTTCATCCGAGTTAATATCCTTACTTTCCATTGCATTAATCCCCTCCTTTACCAGCAATGCTACCCCACCTCCCCTACCTTTTTGCCGATCCTTCCTAAATATTGTATATCCCTGGATGTTAAGTTCCCAGCCTTGCCCACCCTGCAGCCACGTTTCTGTAATCCCAATCAAATCATACTTGTTTACCTCTATTTCCACAACTAATTCATCCACCTTGTTCCTAATGCTTCTAGCATTAAGATACAAAGCCTTCAGGCTTGCTTTTTTCACACTCTCATTATGAATTAGTTTGGCCCTTTGTGTTTCTCTCCTTTGCTTATTGCTTCTCACCTTTCTACCATCTATTTCTGACTTCATATGACTTCCCACTACCTAGGTTCCCATCCCCCTGCCAAATTAGTTTAAATCCTCCCGAACCGCCCTAGAAAATATTACCCCGAGGACATCGGCTCCCTCACAGTTCAGGTGTAGACCGTCCCCTTGGTACAGGTCACTCCTCCCCAAGAACTGGTTCCAATGCCTCAAGAATTTAAATCCCTCTCCCTTGCACCACTGCTCAAGCCACGTATTTAGCTTATCTATCTTACTCTCTCTAAACTTATTAGCTCGTGGCACTGGTAGCAATCCAGAGATTACTACCTTTGAGGTCCTACTTTTCAATTTAGCTCCTAACTCCCTAAATTCAGCTTGTAGGACCTCCTCCCTCTTTTTACCTACATCGTTGGTACCTACATGTACCACGACAACTGGCTGATCCCCCTCCCCCTTCAGAATGCTCTGCACCCGCTCCGAGACATCCTTGACCCTTGCACCAGGGAGGCAACATACCATCTTGGAGTCTCGGTCTCGGCCACAGAAACTCCTGTCTATCCCCCTTACAATTGAATCCCCTATCACTATAGCCCTATCCCTCTTTTTCCCACCCTTCTGTGCAGCAGAGCCAGTCATGGTGCCCTGAACCTGGCTGCTGGTGCCTTCCCCTGATAAGTCATCTCCCCCAACAGTACCCAAAACGGTAAACCTGTTTTGGAGGGAGATGACCGCAGGTGACTCCTGCACTACCTTCCTGCCTTTACCCTGCCTTTTGGTCACCCATTTACTGTCTGAGCTAGCCTTTACCTGCGGTGTGACCAACTCACTGAATGTGCTATCCACAAGATCCTCAGCATCGCGTATGCTCCAGAGTGAGTCCATTCGCAGCTCCAGCGCCGCCATGCGGTCCGCTAGGAGCTGCAGCTGGACACACTTCCTGCACACATAGTTGTCAGGGACAGTGTCCCTGATTTCCCACATGGCACAGGAGGAGCATGACACGGGTCTGAGCTGCCCTTCCATGACTTAACCCTTACAAGACCCTTTTATTTACTACGATTTAGCTTAATTATTGAATTCTACTTAGAATAAGTTTGTGAAAGTACTCACCAACCAGTCACCTACCTGTTTTCTGGTGTTGTATTTTCACTGCCGCCTCCTGTCCTGGAACCTTTTCCACCTAGGTTAGGCTCCTGAAATAAAATAAATTGAACCTACCTTTTCAACTTCCCCTAACCCCTAAAAGGTTAGAGGAGGTGGAAGGGTGGGAGACACTACACTGTAGTGTTTCGGGTTTAGCAACAGCTCCACTTATATAAGAGTTACTGGCCTCCTGCTCTCCTGACTGCACCAGCTGTGAAAGAAAAAGCCCGCGAAAGGTGAGCTTTTAAACTCACCAGTTACTGGCCTCCTGCTCTCCCGACTGCACCAGCTCTCTCCTGGAACCTGGATTGGTCGGTGCCTCTGACTGCTCCCTCTCAAGCCTTTAAGCTCTCCCACCTCGGGCTGCTCCCGCGCAGGTCCGCTGCTTCTCCGGTCTCGGGGCTGTGGGCCTCTCTGCTCTGCTGTTGATTTGGTCCCGCCTCTGCTGAACCCGCCGGTTTTAAGTGCCGCCGGTCGCGCTGCTGCTCTCCCACAGGTCCAAGCTCTCTGACCTCGCCTCTGCTGAACCCGCCGGTTTTAAGTGCCGCCGGTCGCGCTGCTGCTCTCCCACAGGTCCAAGCTCTCTGACCTCGCCTCTGCTGAACTCGCCGGTTTTAAGTGCCGCCGGTTGCGCTGCTGCTCTCCCACAGGTCCAAGCTCTCTGACCTCGCCTCTGCTGAACTCGCCGGTTTTAAGTGCCGCCGGTCGCGCTGCTGCTCTCCCACAGGTCCAAGCTCTCTGACCTCGCCACTGCTGAACCCGCCGGTTTTAAGTGCCGCCGGTCGCGCTGCTGCTCTCCCACAGGTCCAAGCTCTCTGACCTCGCCTCTGCTGAACCCGCCGGTTTTAAGTGCCGCCGGTCGCGCTGCTGCTCTCCCACAGGTCCAAGCTCTCTGACCTCGCCTCTGCTGAACTCGCCGGTTTTAAGTGCCGCCGGTCGCGCTGCTGCTCTCCCACAGGTCCAAGCTCTCTGACCTCGCCTCTGCTGAACTCGCCGGTTTTAAGTGCCGCCGGTTGCGCTGCTGCTCTCCCACAGGTCCAAGCTCTCTGACCTCGCCTCTGCTGAACTCGCCGGTTTTAAGTGCCGCCGGTCGCGCTGCTGCTCTCCCACAGGTCCAAGCTCTCTGACCTCGCCACTGCTGAACCCGCCGGTTTTAAGTGCCGCCGGTCGCGCTGCTGCTCTCCCACAGGTCCAAGCTCTCTGACCTCGCCTCTGCTGAACCCGCCGGTTTTAAGTGCCGCCGGTCGCGCTGCTGCTCTCACACAGGTCCAAGCTCTCTGACCTCGCCTCTGCTGAACTCGCCGGTTTTAAGTGCCGCCGGTTGCGCTGCTGCTCTCCCACAGGTCCAAGCTCTCTGACCTCGCCTCTGCTGAACTCGCCGGTTTTAAGTGCCGCCGGTCGCGCTGCTGCTCTCCCACAGGTCCAAGCTCTCTGACCTCGCCACTGCTGAACCCGCCGGTTTTAAGTGCCGCCGGTCGCGCTGCTGCTCTCCCACAGGTCCAAGCTCTCTGACCTCGCCTCTGCTGAACCCGCCGGTTTTAAGTGCCGCCGGTCGCGCTGCTGCTCTCCCACAGGTCCAAGCTCTCTGACCTCGCCTCTGCTGAACTCGCCGGTTTTAAGTGCCGCCGGTCGCGCTGCTGCTCTCCCACAGGTCCAAGCTCTCTGACCTCGCCTCTGCTGAACTCGCCGGTTTTAAGTGCCGCCGGTTGCGCTGCTGCTCTCCCACAGGTCCAAGCTCTCTGACCTCGCCTCTGCTGAACTCGCCGGTTTTAAGTGCCGCCGGTCGCGCTGCTGCTCTCCCACAGGTCCAAGCTCTCTGACCTCGCCACTGCTGAACCCGCCGGTTTTAAGTGCCGCCGGTCGCGCTGCTGCTCTCCCACAGGTCCAAGCTCTCTGACCTCGCCTCTGCTGAACCCGCCGGTTTTAAGTGCCGCCGGTCGCGCTGCTGCTCTCCCACAGGTCCAAGCTCTCTGACCTCGCCTCTGCTGAACCCGCCGGTTTTAAGTGCCGCCGGTCGCGCTGCTGCTCTCCCACAGGTCCAAGCTCTCTGACCTCGCCTCTGCTGAACTCGCCGGTTTTAAGTGCCGCCGGTTGCGCTGCTGCTCTCCCACAGGTCCAAGCTCTCTGACCTCGCCTCTGCTGAACTCGCCGGTTTTAAGTGCCGCCGGTCGCGCTGCTGCTCTCCCACAGGTCCAAGCTCTCTGACCTCGCCACTGCTGAACCCGCCGGTTTTAAGTGCCGCCGGTCGCGCTGCTGCTCTCCCACAGGTCCAAGCTCTCTGACCTCGCCTCTGCTGAACCCGCCGGTTTTAAGTGCCGCCGGTCGCGCTGCTGCTCTCCCACAGGTCCAAGCTCTCTGACCTCGCCTCTGCTGAACTCGCCGGTTTTAAGTGCCGCCGGTCGCGCTGCTGCTCTCCCACAGGTCCAAGCTCTCTGACCTCGCCTCTGCTGAACTCGCCGGTTTTAAGTGCCGCCGGTTGCGCTGCTGCTCTCCCACAGGTCCAAGCTCTCTGACCTCGCCTCTGCTGAACTCGCCGGTTTTAAGTGCCGCCGGTCGCGCTGCTGCTCTCCCACAGGTCCAAGCTCTCTGACCTCGCCACTGCTGAACCCGCCGGTTTTAAGTGCCGCCGGTCGCGCTGCTGCTCTCCCACAGGTCCAAGCTCTCTGACCTCGCCTCTGCTGAACCCGCCGGTTTTAAGTGCCGCCGGTCGCGCTGCTGCTCTCACACAGGTCCAAGCTCTCTGACCTCGCCTCTGCTGAACTCGCCGGTTTTAAGTGCCGCCGGTTGCGCTGCTGCTCTCCCACAGGTCCAAGCTCTCTGACCTCGCCTCTGCTGAACTCGCCGGTTTTAAGTGCCGCCGGTCGCGCTGCTGCTCTCCCACAGGTCCAAGCTCTCTGACCTCGCCACTGCTGAACCCGCCGGTTTTAAGTGCCGCCGGTCGCGCTGCTGCTCTCCCACAGGTCCAAGCTCTCTGACCTCGCCTCTGCTGAACCCGCCGGTTTTAAGTGCCGCCGGTCGCGCTGCTGCTCTCCCACAGGTCCAAGCTCTCTGACCTCGCCTCTGCTGAACTCGCCGGTTTTAAGTGCCGCCGGTCGCGCTGCTGCTCTCCCACAGGTCCAAGCTCTCTGACCTCGCCTCTGCTGAACTCGCCGGTTTTAAGTGCCGCCGGTTGCGCTGCTGCTCTCCCACAGGTCCAAGCTCTCTGACCTCGCCTCTGCTGAACTCGCCGGTTTTAAGTGCCGCCGGTCGCGCTGCTGCTCTCCCACAGGTCCAAGCTCTCTGACCTCGCCACTGCTGAACCCGCCGGTTTTAAGTGCCGCCGGTCGCGCTGCTGCTCTCCCACAGGTCCAAGCTCTCTGACCTCGCCTCTGCTGAACCCGCCGGTTTTAAGTGCCGCCGGTCGCGCTGCTGCTCTCACACAGGTCCAAGCTCTCTGACCTCGCCTCTGCTGAACTCGCCGGTTTTAAGTGCCGCCGGTTGCGCTGCTGCTCTCCCACAGGTCCAAGCTCTCTGACCTCGCCTCTGCTGAATTCGCCGGTTTTAAGTGCCGCCGGTCGCGCTGCTGCTCTCCCACAGGTCCAAGCTCTCTGACCTCGCCACTGCTGAACCCGCCGGTTTTAAGTGCCGCCGGTCGCGCTGCTGCTCTCCCACAGGTCCAAGCTCTCTGACCTCGCCTCTGCTGAACCCGCCGGTTTTAAGTGCCGCCGGTCGCGCTGCTGCTCTCCCACAGGTCCAAGCTCTCTGACCTCGCCTCTGCTGAACTCGCCGGTTTTAAGTGCCGCCGGTTGCGCTGCTGCTCTCCCACAGGTCCAAGCTCTCTGACCTCGCCTCTGCTGAACTCGCCGGTTTTAAGTGCCGCCGGTCGCGCTGCTGCTCTCCCACAGGTCCAAGCTCTCTGACCTCGCCACTGCTGAACCCGCCGGTTTTAAGTGCCGCCGGTCGCGCTGCTGCTCTCCCACAGGTCCAAGCTCTCTGACCTCGCCTCTGCTGAACCCGCCGGTTTTAAGTGCCGCCGGTCGCGCTGCTGCTCTCCCACAGGTCCAAGCTCTCTGACCTCGCCTCTGCTGAACTCGCCGGTTTTAAGTGCCGCCGGTTGCGCTGCTGCTCTCCCACAGGTCCAAGCTCTCTGACCTCGCCTCTGCTGAACTCGCCGGTTTTAAGTGCCGCCGGTCGCGCTGCTGCTCTCCCACAGGTCCAAGCTCTCTGACCTCGCCACTGCTGAACCCGCCGGTTTTAAGTGCCGCCGGTCGCGCTGCTGCTCTCCCACAGGTCCAAGCTCTGAGCCATAGTTACGGGACCGGAGGGGAAAGCAGACTATGTTGAGGTTCCCTTGGAATTGTGGAAGCAACCCCTAACTGTAGCCCCACACCTCACCCGGGAAGTGAACTCCCTCTACCGTGCGAAAGATCTGGGACCCATGGTAAAACAGGCAGTTGAACAAGCTAACCCAGATGACCGGCAGGAGCAGGCCCTGTCAGGCGGTCGAGCTATCCTGTTATACCAAGAGCCAAAGGTAGTCTTGACACAGTTGCACCACCACGTTGGGAATGAGGTACCGGAATACGTCAATCCGCAAGTGTGGGCAGAAGACCCCACACAGGTAGGATGCGTTAAAATAACTCCCATCCAAATCACCCTACAGGAAAATGTTGTACTACCCTCCATACGACAGTATCCGCTGAAACAACAAGCAATACCCAGCCTTGATAAACTGATCACGGGACTACTGACACAAGGAATCCTGATTAAATGTCAGTCCCCGTGCAACACGCCCATACTTGCAGTTCCAAAATCAGGAAAGCCAAACCAGTACAGATTAGTACAGGACTTACGATCTATCGATGCTATTGTACAACCGCTTCATGCACTAGTACCTAATCCAGCTCACATTCTGGCCCAGGTCCCTGCACAAGCAAAAATCTTTGCAGTAGTCGATCTCCAGCACGCCTTCTTCGCCTTGCCACTGGAACCGGCAAGCCAGTACCTCTTTGCTTTTACTTATAATGGACAACAATATACGTGGACCCAACTGCCGCAAGGTTTTGTAAACTCTCCAACATTATTCTCTAGGTGCCTACAAGGACAGTTGCAGACTTTGACCTTGAAACATGGTTCTGCTCTGGTCCAGTACGTGGACGATTTGCTAATAGCTAGCCCTGACGAACAAAGTAACCGGGAAGACACCGCCCAGTTGCTTAATCACCTATTCTCACTCAGGTACGTAGTCTCTCAATCAAAGGTACTAGTGGCCCAACAGAAAGTTAAATTCCTCGGCTTCATGCTCTCAGCAACCGAGCGGAGTCTAGAGAGAAGCAGGATTGAGCCAATCTGTCAGTTCCCCGTACCCCGTAGTGCAAAACAAGTAAGGCAATGGATGGGGATGGTAAACTACTGTAGACAATGGATACCCAACGTCGCTCTAGAAACCAAACGACTAACACCATACACCAGTATGGAGGGCGAGTTTCAGCTAGACCCTGTCGCCATAAGAGCGTTTGAAAGCCTAAAAGAAGCATTGTCACAAGCCCCAGCACTGGGGAGACCCCTGTATGACAGGCCCTTCCAGCTATACTGCACTATCCTCACTGATTGTTCGACTGCTGTCCTAACGCAAAAACATGGGGACAAGCATAGGCCAGTGGCTTACTACTCCTCGAAGTTAGATCCGGTAGCGCTAGGGCATCCCGTATGCAACCAGATTCTGACCGCCATCTATAATAGCCTACAATCGGCTGCCAATCTAACTTTGCAACAAGATATTACTGTATACAGTTCGCATTCGGTAACTGCATTATTAGGCCAATTACAAACTCAGCACCTCACCATGGCCCGACAAAATAAGTACGAGATATACCTGTTGAATAATCCTAAACTGCAATTTAAGCATTGTACTACTATCAACCCAGCATGTTTTCTCACAGAACCACCCCTCGAACAAACA
This sequence comes from Somniosus microcephalus, assembly GCF_052327205.1. Classification (NCBI taxonomy): domain Eukaryota; kingdom Metazoa; phylum Chordata; class Chondrichthyes; order Squaliformes; family Somniosidae; genus Somniosus; species Somniosus microcephalus. The sequence continues at coordinate 3,607,293 of NW_028225184.1, forward strand.
GACCCAGGACATGATTGTCTATTTTTAATCAAGGAAGATACCTCTGTCAGGGAGGATCTATCTGATGCCCCAATGCAGAGTCCTGACACAACCATGTATGTAGATGGAAGTGCGTCCGTCAGTCCCCTTGGGAAAAGACTTTCTGGATATGCAATCGTAGATCAGGACAGTAATACTTTGGAGTCGGCCGCCTTTGAACTTCCGTATTCCGCCCAACAAGCAGAACTGTTCGCATTAATACGAGCTTGTATCTTCGGGAAGGGCTTAAAGGTTAACGTTTATACAGACTCGAGATATGCCTTCGGAGTGGTTCATGATTTCGGACAATTAGGGAAAAACAGAGAGTTCCTAACCTCTGCAGGAACACAGATATCTCATCAAAAATTAGCATCTGATTTGCTACAAGCCCTCATGCTACCAAAACAGATCTCCGTGATAAAGTGCTCCGCACACACAGCAGGACAGACCCCTGTAGATATAGGGAATAGATGCGCAGACCAGGAAGCTAGGGAAGCGTCCCAGGAACAACGAGTGGTTGTGCCTAGAATGATGAGCCAGACTAAAAGCTCAAATAAAAGCAAGTCTCCCTCGGAAAAGCCAATGCCAACCATCCAAGACGTCATTAAGTTACAGGAGGACGCTCCTGACTGTGATAAGGGACTGTGGAAACAGCTCGGTTGTACATATGATTGTGTGTCTAAATTATGGGTCACCCCTGCCGAGCAAACTTGTATGTCAGATGAGCTAGCATTATGGGTTATTGAATGTATACACTTTGCAACTCATTGTGGTGCCAGAGCAACTAGTGAGACGTTATTAGCTACATGGTGGCATCCTAGATTACAAGCTCTGGCTCAAGGTATTAGCAGTCGCTGCCTCATTTGTCAGCAGCATAACCCGGGAAAAGGCATACCTTGTGAAACGGGTAAGACGCCATTACCCACGGGTCCCTTTGAGACCCTCCAGATGGACTACATTGAGTTAGAAAGGTGTCAGTGTTATAAATATGTACTGGTTATTGTTGATGTATTTAGTAAGTGGATTGAGGCCTACCCGACTATGGATAACAAAGCCTCCACTGTTGTAAAAATTTTAATGAGAGAAATTATTCCCAGGTACGGAATTCCAAACCGATTAAGTTCAGACAACGGCCCTCACTTCGTGGGTCAGGTAACCAAGGAGTTCTGCACTCAAATGGGCATCCAACAGCAGCTACATTGTGCTTACAGGCCACAGGCCGCCGGACTGGTCGAGCGGGCTAATCAGACCTTGAAAAATAAACTTGCCAAATTACAGGCCGAGACGGGAACTACATGGCTCAAATTACTCCCCGTGGCCTTGTTCCAAATACGTACTACCCCGGCTGGTGCAGCAAGGTTAAGCCCTGCTGAAATCATATATGGCAGACCTCTCAAAACCCCGTGGAACCAGGAAGTCCCAAAGACTGTCCACTTTCACCACATGACGGCAGAAATGACTAACTATACTTTATCATTAACCAGGGCATTGAAGAGTTTGCACTCCCGGGTACGCGCTGCCTACATCGACCTCCCTCCTATAGTCAGTCCGTCCCAGGTCGAGCCCGGAGCGTATGTATTAATCAAGAATTGGACGCGAAAAGGATTGGAACCTCGTTGGGAAGGACCCTATCAAGTCCTACTCACCACCCCAACTGCTGCCAAAGTAGAGGGAAAGAGTGCTTGGGTTCACCTCCACCACTGTAAAATTGTCAGTAATGCTATGCCTGAAACTTAAAGAATGCTAACCTCTCTTGCTTCCAAGAAATCGCTCCCTAAACAGACGTGCCGCGCTGACCAGCCATGCAGACGTCGCTGTGGATCCTCTCTATCAGTGTCCTGATCACCCTTGGAATAACTCAACAGCCCAGAAGGAGGACATGCCGGCGGAACCAGCCCAAGCGGGTACACCACCTATGCCACGGAGACGTGCTTCGGTGCAATGATGATAACCCAGGCGGGTTCGGGAAATGGAACGTGATCAACTGGGACACCTACATTGGGCTTGTTAGACAGCCCCACCGCTCGCTAATGCTGAGATACATACACAGAGGAACATCAATGGGGCGGAAGTGGAAAGGGTGGCCAGCTTTAAGTTCCTCGGAGTCCACATCACGGAAGACCTCTCCTGGTCCCTCAACACCTCCTCTCTGGTGAAAAAGGCCCAGCAGCGCCTATATTTCTTGAGGAGGCTGAAGGGATGTAATCTGTCACCCCTGATCCTCTCTAACTTCTACCGCTGCACTATAGAGAGCATCCTGACAAACTGTATCACGGTATGGTACGGCAGCTGTAGCTCCCATGACCGGAAAGCCCTGCAGCGGGTAGTCAAAACTGCCCAACGCATTACCGGCACCCGGCTACCGACCATAGAACATATATATCAGAAACGATGCCTACGGAGGGCACGGTCCATCATCAAAGACCCTACCCACCCCAGCCACAGTCTGTTCGCCCTCCTACCATCTGGAAGATGCTACAGATGCATTCGCACCCGTACGACCAGATTTAGGAACAGCTTCTTTCCCAGGGCTGTCATCCTACTGAACTCCACAAATAAACACTAAAGCCTGCACATCTGCCGATGCACTTTATTATGGTCATATTTATGCTAATATATATGTACAAATGTATGTTGAAATGTTAAGTGTCCTAATCCAAATTGTACACTCTCGGGAGCCGCAAGCCTACATTTCGTTGTACTGCACTTGTGCACTAACAGTGACAATAAAAGTTGATTTGATTTGATTTGATTTGATTGGACCAAGTGTAAATTTGATTACGTCTGTCGACGCCAGGTGACCAAGTCTGTTACTGCAGGACCATGCAACAGAACTACCGATACCAAAGGACAAAGCTGTTATCCGAAGTCCAACCAGGAAAGGAAAAGAAATGGACTGCCCCCTATGAGCAGCTTCGACTATTCGAGGGTAGAAGGTATCCTCACAAGGAGACATGAACGAGATAAAATAGATGTAACCGAATAACGGTTGGTTATCATAGAATGATAAAAGGAGGGAATGAGAATACCAAGGTCAAGGAAATAGAAACCAGAAACTGCGAAGGCAGCAAGAAGTAAAAAAAAAAGGCTAAACTGATCTTTGGCTGCTAATATGGCTGGCGCCCACAAATGTCACACCTTGCTGTTAGGAACAATATAAGTCAGTGTGCAGAAGTTATACAGACAATAGGCGATCAGAAAACGCATTACCATGATTGCAAACGCATTACCATAATGTTTAGGTGATCATGAGCACATTACCAGGATATTTACTTAACTGTAACCCATTCAGTTAAATGTGACTTCTTTATTTCAAACTGCCAGGCCAGGAAATCAAATTAGATGTATACGTGCACAGCTCAGGATTGGCTCAGAATGTACAATGTGTTAATGTCTTCTCAAATGCAAGTATAATAATGTAGCACACGGTATGGCAAATTGCTTGCTCTGTTGGATTCGCAGACTCTTGCAGGAGTCGGTGTCGATATATCAGAGTAAGACTCCGCGGATAATAAATCGTTTGAATTCTCCAGTTGTTCGACTCAGTGTTTACTGAACCAGACTGAGGGTAAAAGAATCCGTTCTAACATTCGAATAAAATTTTGCTGGACAAGATTTTGCTGGAAAAGACACAAACAACAAATTCGCTGACTGGGACTAATTGAATCACTGCACAGTGAGACATGCCACGCTTACGCATGGCTGGAACAAAGTTCGTCTCGTGTCCTGACTGGGACTATTTAGATCACTGAGGACTAACAAAGTTCACTGGTATCCTATCATCGAACTAATCACTTGTATCCTATCATCGAACTAATCACATTCCGCCGGGGAACAAGACGGAACGAAGATCTGAAGAGGCAGAATTGGCAACACAAGTGTGTAAACTCCTGACTGGAGGAAAATAACGATATGCGCTAATAAACGAATTGACTGGATGAATGTAAATGATCTAAAACCAACTTCTTGGAATTGTATATAAGCTCGGCACGTACTACAATCGGGGAGAAGGTGCTCTCGCAGACCGTGTGGTTGCAGATGCTTCTCCCAGAGCTCCGTCATTTAATAAAGTTGTCTCTCTTACTCAAAGTCTAGTTTCTGAGGAATCATTTTTCCTACAACAAATTGGCGCTGCGAGCAGGGCACCACGGAGCTGAACAGTCGTTCGAATCAGTGACCAGGGTGAGTAGTCAGATTTTTGACCGGCCATAAATCAGAGACACTCGACAAGGCGACTGAACAGCGAAGCAGCACCAAAACGAATCTGGGACACAGACTGAGTGGGTAAGAGACACTACTTGATTTGTATGTGTGTATTTGTATTTGTGTAATAGTAACTAAGTAACTAAGAAAAACCTCGGATCAGGAGGACACTTGTCTCAGACACCTAGCCTCAGGCCGGTTGTTAAGAGGGCAAATGCCCCACGCGAAGGCCAGGACCATGAAGTAGGTGCCGAGACTCGAGACTCCAAGGTGTTCTAAAGTCGTGATACTAGTCGAGTATGGTTAACATTTTTCTGCATTATATCATGTTGCTAAGTGAACTAGGAGATTATTAGTGTCGGTGTTGTAGGACCCTGATCAGGTAAACCGGCACCGGGGAGGGGTAGAAACCCCGTCCAACAAGCAAGCGTTACACGTCCGGGCAGTTTTGAGAGAAAGACAAACCCGGACCTCTGAGAACGCTGGCATAGAGTGCGACAAGAAGCTCGGGTATTCTTGGAAGGAAAGAATAGGGGGGCTCTCTAAGGAACAGATCTCCAGACACGAAGGAATGATCGGTGAAGCAGCGGCGATGTCACGTGAGGAAGTTAAGAGGGGACCTTCGGGCTCCCTCACATATTCTTATATGACAAACCGACAGTCGTTAATTAAGAAGATGCAGAAAGACGGGTGGGATGTGTCACAGACTTTACAACTCCAGAGAAGCTGGTTGACTAAACAGACAAAGGATAAAACCAAGAAGGCAGGAGTGTTATTAGTACACCAACTAGCAGGACTCATTGAACAAGTAAACATAATAAAGAAAGTTGCACAAGACAAAGTACAGATGGTTATGGAACTAGAGACAAAGGCGAAATGTCAAGCAAAGATTATAAAGGAATTAGAGTGTAAGGTATACGAGGGGGGGGCGAATGGGGACTTGTCCAGACACCACCTCCCTTCCCCCATATTACAGTGCAGAACCAACAGCCCCTGCAGGCGAGGGGGATGTTGAAATAGTCGAGATGGCTCCTGTGAGTCGGGGCGGGACATTGGCTAATCCCACCGCCAGTACCCAATAAAGGCGGAGGCCAGGAAGGCAGTCGTGGACATAGTGAAGGGGCTAGTAGAAAGGGGTATCCTGAGGGAAACCACGAGCACTACTAATTCCCCCACATGGCCAGTAGAGAAACCTGATGGGAGCTATAGGTTGATTATAGACTATACGGCCCTGAACAGGGTCACTCCTAAATTACACCCCATCGTTGCCAGCCCCTCAACAATTTTGAATGGGCTATCCCCTGAACAGAAGATATTCACCGTTTTAGACATAGCTAACGGATTCTGGGCACTCCCATTAGATCCGGAATCACAAGAGAAATTTGCATTCACAGTAGGGGATAAACAATATACGTGGACCCGATTGCCACAGGGATTCCATAATAGCCCAGCTATTTTTCACCGCGTCATGAGTGATATCCTAAAACAGATAGAAGTACCAAAAGGAAGCACTATTTTGCAGTACGTCGACAACATACTAATAGCCACGGAAACAAAGGCAGACCATCTGGCAACCCTATATTTAGTACTAAGGGCCCTAGAGATGGCTGGCCTCAAGGTAAGCCCTAAAAAAGCACAGATAGGAAAAACTCAGGTCCTATACCTGGGACATCTAATCTCCCAAGGACTTAAAGAAATGCCACAGGACAGGAAACACGCTGTCCAGGGCATGCCGAGACCCGTAACAGTACGCGGAGTCAGGAAGGTACTGGGGCTCTTTAATTACAGTCGAAATTTTATCCCGGGGTTCGCTAAATTAGCAGAACCTATACAAAGATTAGTGAAAGGGGGTAAACCCGCGTTGGAACCGATAGATTGGGGACCGGAACAAGAGGAAGCTTCTACTCAACTAAAGTCTGAGCTAGTATCAGCCCCAGGGCTAGGACTGCCAGATATGAGTAAGGACTTCCGCATACATTGCAACAATGAAGAAGGGTTTTACACAGCAGTAGTTACACAGGATCATGGGGATAAAAGAAGGCCCGTCGCCTACTATTCCACAGTGGAGGGACCAGTAGTCACAGGGCTCTCCCGGTGCATAGCTGCATTGGATTGTGCGGCTTGGGCAGTAAAGGTTAGTGAGCCGATAGTAATGACAGGAAACATTATATTGCACACTAAACACACTCTGGTAGAGATGCTGAATACCGGGAAATTAAGATCCGTCTCGAACATGAGACGTGCCAAGTGGGAGGCCGTCCTCCTCCCTCCGAGTAAAGCAGTAACCATTGTTAGAGACACAGGGGAGAACCCAGCAGAAGGAATACTGGGAACTGGGGAGCCCCACAATTGTGGGGACGTAGATATGAACCTGGATGAAGATAGGATAAAAGACACCCTTTTAGCGACAGCGGAAGAGACGTTGTACGTAGATGGTTCACGCAAGTATATAGATGGGCTGCCCCGAACAGGGTGGGTGATGGTTAATGGCGAATTAAAAACTGTAGAGTCAGGACGGATTGATGGAGGCCTATCGGCCCAAGTGGCAGAGCTAGTGGCTCTCACCAGGGCACTAGAGTTGTCAGAGAATAAAATCGTGAACATTTACACAGATAGTAGGTATGCCTTTGGGGTGGTCCACGATTATATGACTGCATGGGGTAGGAGGGGATTCATTACTACGGGAGGCAATCCCATAAAACACCAGCTGAGGATAGAAGCCCTCCTAGAAGCTAGCGACAAACTCCAACAGGTAGCAGTAATTAAGATTAAGGCACATCAGAGGGAACCGGACCAGACTAGCCCGGACTGGTTAAATCACCAGGGGAACCAGGCTGTGGACCAAGCAGCACAAAGGGCGCTAGAGCAAGAAAGGATCGAAGAAGTACCAATAGCCGCTGTGAGCAGCTCTGAGGACGAGATAAGTATTGACGAACTCCATGAGGACACCCCCGACGTCGAAAAAGGTACGTGGGAAGAACAAGGCGCAAAGCGGGGAAGCGATAATGTCTGGCGAAAGGATAACAGGGTAATGGCCCCCAAGTGCATTCAAAATACGCTATTAGAACTCCACCATGGGCTTGTACACTCAGGGAGAGAAGCGATGATGGGAAGCCTCAGCAAAGAATGGTGGTGGAAGGGGATGGGAAGAGATATCGCGAGATACTGCCATCGATGTATCACCTGTGTGTAGTATAACCCCGGGCAACCCATAAAGGTCAAAATGGGACATCAACCAAAGCCACGAGGGCCCTGGGAGCATATACAAATAGACTTCACAGGTCCCCTTCCACCGTCACATGGCAAAACATACTGCCTCGTGGTCATAGACCAATTCACCCGCTGGGTAGAGGCTTTCCCCATGTGAAATTGCACCGCTTTGATGGTTGCCAGAGTCTTAGCTGAAGAAGTAATCCCCAGGTGGGGAATACCAATTCAAATGGACTCTGATCAAGGTACCCACTTTACCGGGAGTGTCATAAAAACGGTATGCCAATTAATGGGAATTAAACAAAGATTCCACATCCCATACCACCCTCAAAGTTCAGGCATGGTGGAACGAATGAACCGAACCCTTAAAAATGCATTGGCAAAGGCAATGCAGACGTCGGGGAAAACCTGGACTGAAGTATTGCCCATTATCCTAATGAAGCTGCGAGCCACTGAAAACCGAACGACAGGCTTGACCCCTTATGAATTGATGACAGGAAGGGCGATGCAATTGCCAGAAGGCATCATAACAGGTGGGGCCGATGTAGGCCCTTTAAAAGATAGACTAAAACGATATGTTCTGGAACTTAGCACTCAATTAAAGGAGATGTGAAAGAATGTCCGTGATAATCAGGAGGACAAGGATTGGGCACAAGAGCTCACAATGACGGCTTATGTTCCCTCAGCGGGTAGTAAAGTCATGGTGAAAACTTTGCCCAGCAAACCAGGGTTCGCCCCAAAATGGAGTGGGCCATATGAAATCATAATCAGTGGGGATACCTGTGCCTGTCTAGACATAAGGGGTAAAGGAGTATGGAAGCATTGGACACAATTGAAAGTATATAAAGACCACTGACTGGCTACTTTCTGAATCTGTTTTACAGGTGATCTGCATACCCTTTGTCATAAAATTCCTGTAAAGACTGGACTGTAGTGATATATTAATCATGTTTAGAGTATTATGGGTAATGGCATTATTTCATATTGTCACGGGAAGCGCGGTACCCCATTTACGTAAAGAGAGAGGATTGCATGTAAATACCTTTCTGTATATGTCATATGTCTATGCGAAAAAAATGGGCCAAAGCTCCTGCTGGGTGTGCGCCCATGTGCCCACCCATACGGGGGCAGGAATCCCATTAAGGCCTATCCCCTTTAAGGTAGAGGAGATGGTAGGGTGGTTATTATACTCTAATACCACCTGGAATAAGGAGGATACCATACAAACCCAAACTAGCTTGAATCCAGATCAGCTGGAACATGAGTGGAAACAGGCAGGGTATAACCCCACGAACTTTAAAGGATGGTTTCATCCCCAGTACGATAATCGAAGGTATCCAGAAGAGCTATTAGTCAGCACAGGGGGAAAACTAAACAATGCAGAGGGGGAAGTCTGCTTGGTAAACTATGACGAGACAGGGTTAGTGGTTGGATGGAGTAAGTGCAAGTAGAATTACACTTTAACCAAAACCAGTACCAAACCACCAGGTGCCCTAGAATGGCCCTACGTGGGAACGTTTAATTTATCCGAAGTGCTAAACCCGACTAGCAATCTACCCTGGAGGGGAATACCTGGGATCATGTACCAACTTTGGAAAAAATTTGAGGCTATAATAATACCTATTTCATTTGCGGATATAAGGCGTATCCATGGCTTCCACGAACCTGGACTGGGTCATGCTATATAGGATATGTAGTACCATACATCCATTATTTATCCTCCCTAACCCACCACTACGGGTACCAGTCTTTATGGCAACCAGCCAAGCGTGTTAAGAGAGCTATTACGGAAACCGAAAGACTCTGGGCTATAGCATTCCCCTGGTACGGAACAGGAAAAATAGCAAGGGAATCCATAAACATGGCAGCAGTGCTCGAACAAATAGCCGACGATACGGCTGAGTCCCTGAGAGAAATGAGTGCCGAAATGGTGGCGATCCGGACCACCACCTTACAGAATAGGATATCCCTAGATTATCTGTTGGCGGCGCAAGGAGGCACCTGTGCCCTGATCGGGACAGACTGCTGTACATATGTCACAGATAGCTCCGAGAATATCACGAGCCTAGCAAATCATATCCAAGAAGAAATAAAGAAGCTCCATCAACCCACAAGCACAGGGTGGCTTGATTGGTTGCTAGGGAAAACCGGGTGGGGAGCGTGGATGATGCAAGGGATAATAATAATAGTTGTAATTTGTATGTTGATGTGTTGTGCGCTGAGCCTTATAAAGTTGTGTTGCCAAACTGCTATGAAAACCGTGATGCCGATCGCCTCTATCGTGGAGGAACACACCAACCTGCTACCAAGGGACGAAGAACACTAATACGACACTGTCGAAGGAACAACCGAACCCCCGGACATAAGCCAGTTGCTGTAAGCACCGACGAAAGGGGGACCGAGGATGGTCATCTGGGAGCAAATGAATCGTGCTCCAGGACCAAGAGGAGGGATCGTTAGAATAAAATTTTGCTGGACAAGATTTTGCTGGAAAAGACACAAACAACAAATTCGCTGACTGGGATTAATTGAATCACTGCACAGTGAGACATGCCACGCTTATGCATGGCTGGAACAAAGTTCGTCTCGTGTCCTGACTGGGACTAATTGGATCACTGAGGACTAACAAGGTTCACTGGTATCCTATCATCGAACTAATCACTTGTATCCTATTATCGTACAAATCACATTCCGCCGGGGAACAAGACGGAACGAAGACCTGAAGAGGCAGAATTGGCAACACAAGTGTGTAAACTCCTGACTGGAGGAAAATAATGATATGCGCTAATAAACGAATTGATTGGATGAATGTAAATGATCTAAAACCAACTTCTTGGAATTGTATAAATGCTCGGCACGTACTACAATCGGGGAGAAGGTGCTCTCGCAGACCGCGTGGTTGCAGACGCTTCTCCCAGAGCTCTGTCATTTAATAAAGTTGTCTCTCTTACTCAAAGTCTAGAAACATAGAAACATAGAGATAGGAACAGGAGTAGGCCATTCGGCCCTTCGAGCCTGCTCCGCCATTCAATGAGATCATGGCTGATCTTCGTCTGAGATCATAGCTGATCTTACCAGTTCAGTACCCCGTCCCCGCCTTTTCTCCGTAACCCTTAATCCCCTTAGCCTTCAGAAATATATCCAATTCTTTCTTGACAATATTTATTGAATTAGCCTTCACAGCCCTCTGTGGCAGGGAATTCCACAGGCTCACCACTCTTTGAGTGAAGAAATTCTTCCTCATCTCTGTTTTAAATGATTTGCCCGCTATTTTTAGACTGTGGACCCTGGTTCTGTGCTCCCCTGCCATTGGAAACATTCTCTCTGAATTCAGCCTGTCCAGGCCTGCCATAATTTTATATGTTTCGATGAGATCCCCTCTCAATCTTCTAAACTCCAGTGAGTACAAGCCCAAACTATTCAATCTCTCCTCGTAGGTCATTCCCGCCATTCCAGGTATCAGCCTGGTGAATCACCGCTGCACTCTTTCCATGGCAAGAACATCCTTCCGCAGATGGGGCGACCAAAACTGTACACAATACTCCAGATGCGGTCTCACCAGCACCTTGTACAGCTGTAGTAAGGTATCCCTATTCCTATACTCGAACCCCCTTGATATGAAGGCCAACATACCATTTGCCTTCTTAATCGCCTGTTGCACCTGCATGCTCTCCTTCAGTGACTGGTGCACAAGAACACCCAGGTCCCTCTGCACTTCCCCATCTCCCAATCTATTGCCATTTAGATAATAATCCACCCTCCTGTTTTTACCCCCAAAGTGGATAACCTCGCATTTATCCACATTATAGTGCATCTGCCACATATCCGCCCATTCCCCCAACCTGTCCAAATCGCACTGTAGCCTCCTGACATCCTCATCAGAGCCCACCCCTCCTCCTAGTTTAGTGTCGTCAGCGAATTTGGAAATATTGCATCCAATTCCCTGATCCAGATCATTTATATATATTGTGAACAGCTGGGGTCCCAGGACAGATCCTTGCGGCACCCCGCTGGTCACTGCCTGCCACTCCGAAAACGAGCCGTTTATTCCAACTCTCTGTTTTCTATCCGCCAGCCAGTTCTCTATCCACGTTAATACATTGCCCCCAATCCCATGAGCCTTAATTTTGCGTGATAATCTTTTGTGTGGAACCTTATCGAAGGCTTTCTGGAAGTCAAGGTACACCACATCCACTGGCTCTCCCGCATCTATTTTACCAGTTACTTCCTCAAAAAATTCCAGCAGATTAGTCAAACACGATTTACCCTTTGTAAATCCATGTTGACTCTGTCCGATCCTTTCCCCATTTGTCAAGTGCTCCGCTATTTTATCCTTAATAATGGACTCTAGCATTTTGCCCACAACCGATGTAAGGCTTACTGGTCTATAATTCCCTGCTTTCTCTCTACCCCCCTTTTTAAATATTGGGGTAACATTAGCTACCCTCCAATCCACGGGTACTGTTCCCGAGTCAATGGAGTTCCGGAAGATGATCCTTAGAGCATCTGCTATCTCCAGGGCCACCTCCTTAAGTACCCTAGGATGTAGTTTATCAGGCCCCGGGAATTTGTCGGCCTTCAGTCCCCTCAACTTACCCAACACCATATCCCTAGAGATACTAATTTCTGTCAGCTCCTCCCTCTCATTAGTCCCTATGTTTGTCGATATTCCTGGGAGGTTATTTGTGTCCTCCTTTGTGAATACAGAACCAATGTATGAGTTTAATTGGTCTGCCATTTCCTTATTCTCCATTATATATTCTCCCGAATCGGACTGCAAGGGACCGACTTGGGATTTTACCAGTCTTTTCCTCCTGATATACCGATAAAAGCTTTTGCAGTCTGTCTTTATGTTTGCTGCAAGTTTACTTTCGTATTCTATTTTCCCCTTCCTGATTAATCCCTTTGTCCTCATTTTTCCTACAACAGGGGTATATCAGAGTGTTACAGTGAGGGGTGTGGGGTATATCAGTGTGTTACAGTGAGGAGTGTGGGGTATATCAGAGTGCTACAGTGAGGGGTGTGGGGTATATCAGTGTGTTACAGTGAGGAGTGTGGTGTATATCAGTGTTACATTGAGGAGTGTGGGCTATATCAGTGTGTTACAGTGAGGAGTGTGGTGTATATCAGTTTTACAGTGAGAAGTGTGCTGTATATACGAGGGTATTACAATGAGGAGTGTGGGGTATATCAGAGTGTTACACTGAGGAGTGTGGAGTATATCAGAGTGTTACAGTGAGGGGTGTGGGGTATATCAGAATGTTACAGTGAGGGGTGTGGGGTATATCAGAGTGTTACAGTGAGGAGTGTGGGGTGTATCAGAGTGTTACAGAGAGGAGTGTAGGGAATATCAGTCTGTTACAGTGAGGAGTGTGGTGTACATACGAGGGTGTTACAATGAGGGGCGTGGGTTACATCAAAGTTTTACATTCAGGGGTGTGGGGTATATCAGTGTTACAGTGAGGAGTGTGGTGTATATCAGTGTTACAGTGAGAAGTGTGCTGTATATACGAGGGTATTACAATGAGGAGTGTGGGGTATATCAGAGTGTTACAGTAAGTAGTGTGGGGTATATCAGTGTTACAGTGAGGGGTGTGCTGTATATACGAGGGTATTACAATGAGGAGTGTGGGGTATATCAGAGTGTTACAGTGAGGGGTGTGGGGTATATCAGAATGTTACAGTGAGGGGTGTGGGGTATATCAGTGTTACAGTGAGGGGTGTGGGGAATATCAGTGTTACAGTGAGGTGTGTGGGGTATATCAGAATTTTACAGTGAGCTGTGTTTATATCAGTTTTACATTGAGGGGTGTGGGGTGCATCAGAGTGTTACAGTGAGGAGTGTGGTGTATATACGAGGGTGTTACAATGAGGGGCGTGGGTTACATCAAAGTTTTACATTCAGGGGTGTGGGGTATATCAGAGTGTTACAGTGAGGAGTGTGTTGTATATACGAGTGTGTTACAATGAGGAGTGTGGGATATATCAGAGTGTTACAGTGACGGGTGTGCGGTATATCAGTGTTACATTGAGGAGTGTGGGATATATCAGCGTTACAGTGAGGGGTGTGCGGTATATCAGTGTTACAGTGAGGAGTGTCGGGTATATCAGAGTGTTACAGTGAGGAGTGTGGTGTGTATCAGAGTGTTACAGTGAGGGGTGTGGTGTATATCAGAGTGTTACAGTGAGCAGTGTTGTTTATATCAGAGTTTAACATTGAGGGGTGCGGGGTGCATCACAGTGAGGAGTGTGGGGTATATCAAAGTGTTACAGTGAGGAGTGTGGGGTATATACGAGGGTGTTACAATGAGGGGCGTGGGTTACATCAAAGTTTTACATTCAGGGGTGTGGGGTATATCAGTGTTACAGTGAGGGGTGTGGGGTATATCAGAAATTTACAGTGAGGGGTGTGGGGTATATCAGTGTTACAGTGAGGGGTGTGGGGTATATCAGTGTTACAGTGAGGGGTGTGGGTTATATCAGAATTTTACAGTGAGCAGTGTTGTTTATATCAGAGTTTAACATTGAGGGGTGTGGGGTGCATCAGAGTGTTACAGTGAGGAGTGTGGATTATATCAGAGTGTTACAGTGAGGAGTGTGGGGTATATACGAGTGGGTTACAATGAGGAGTGTGGGGTATATCAGAGTGTTACAGTGAGAGGTGTGCGGTATATCAGTGTTACAGTGAGGAGTGTCGGGTATATCAGAGTATTACAGTGTGGGGTGTGGGGTATATCAGTGTTACAGTGAGGGGTGTGGGGTATATCAGGGTGTTACAGTGATGGGCGTGGGGCATATCAGAGTGTTACAGTGAGGAGTGTGGGGAATATCAGACTGTTACAGTGAGGAGTGTGGTGTATATACAAGGGTGTTACAATGAGGGGTGTGGGTTACATCAAAGTTTTACATTCAGGGGTGTGGGGTGTATCAGAGTGTTACAGTGAGGAGTGTGGGGTATATCAGAGTGTTACAGTGAGGAGTGTGGGGTATATCAGTGTAGTGTATGTAACCTGTATTACCTTAAGAGGATACCTTAAGGCGATGGACTACTTTTTGATGGCTCCTATACATTGTAGTACCGGTGGTGACCACACCGGTATATAAACCCTGCGGAGCAAAGTGTACCTCAGTTCCGCCCTGACCCTCAATCACTAAAGACCTGTTTACTTACTTCTGTAGTCTGTGTCCTGTTATTCAGTATAACTGCATTTGTAAACACAGACTCAACAATCAGAGTGTTACAGTGAGGAGTGTGGGGTATATCAGAGTGTTACAGTGAGGAGTGTGGGGAATATCAGACTGTTGCAGTGAGGGGTGTGGTGTATATCCGAGGGTGTTACAACGAGGGGTGTGTGTTATATCCGCGTGTTACATTCAGTGGTGTGGGGTATGTCAGAGTGTTACAGTGAGGGGTGTGGGATATATCAGTATGTTACAGTGAGAGGTTTATGGTATTTATGAGAGTGGGTTGTATCTGTGTGTTTCAGTGAGGGGTGCTGGATATAGTGTTGTGAGGTATACCAGAATGTTAGTGAGGGTTATGGGTTATATCAGTGTTTTAAAGTGAACAGAGTTGGTTATATCAGAGTGTAAAATTGAGGGGTGTAGCGTGCATCGGAGTGTTAAAGTGAGGTCAGTTGGGTTTATCGGTCTGTTACAGGGAGAGTTTTGGGATATGTATGTGAGGAGTAAAGTGAGAGGTAAATCAGAGTGTTAAAGTGAAAGGTTGGGGTATTTCAAAGTGTTACAGTGAGGTGAGTGGAGCATTACTCTCGATCTAACACATGTGGAGCTGCCTGTTCCAATGAAAGCTCAACGACCTGATAAGTTAACTCTGAACACAGCAGTCATCATGGGTGACTTTAATCTACATATATATTGGGCTAACCAAATTAGTAAGAATACTGTGGAGGAGGAATTCCTGGAGTGTATACGGGATGGTTTCCTGCACCAATTTGTCGAGGAACCAACTAGAGATCGGGCCATCTTAGACTGGGTATAATGTAATGAGAAAGGATTAATTAGCAGTCTTGTTGTACGAGGCCCCTTGGGTCGGAGCGAGCATAATTTGATAGAATTCTTCATTAGGATGGAGAGTGAAGTAGTTGACTCAGAGACTAGGGTCCTGAATTTAAACAAAGGAAACTACAATAGTACGAGGCGCGAGTTGGATAGGATTGATTGCGGAATGTCAGTCAAAGGGTTGACGGTGGATAGGCAATGGCAAAAATTCAAAGAACGTATGGATGAGCTACAGAATTTGTTCATCCCAGTTTGGCGTAAAAATAAAACAAAAAGGTGACTCAACAGTTGCTAAAAAGGGAAATTGGGGATAGCATAAGATCCAAGGAGAGGACATATTAATTGCCCAGAAGAAGCAGTAAACCTGAGGATTGGGAGCAGTTTAGGATTCAACAACGGAGGACAAAGGGATTAATTAAGAGGGGTAAAATAGAGTATGAGAGTAAGCTTTCAGGGAACATAAAAACTGACTTTAAATGCATTTGTAGATATGTGAAGAGAAAAAGATTGGTGAAGTCAAGCATAGGTCCCTTGCAGTCAGAATCAGGGGAATTTATAATGGGGAACAAAGAAATGGCAGACCAACTAAATACATATTTTAGTTCTGTCTTCTCCAAGAAGGACTCAAAAAACCTCCCGGAGATGTCAGGGAACATAGGGTCTGATGAAAGGGTGGAACTGAATGAAATCAGTATTTTTAGGGAAATGATGTTAGGGAAATTGACGGGATTGAAGGCCGATAAATCCCCAGGGCCTGATAAGCTACATCCTAGGGTACTTAAGGAAGTGGCCCTAGAATTAGTAGATGAATTGCTGGTCATCTTGCAACATTCGATATACACTGGAAGAGTACCCATGGATTGGAGGGTAGCTAATGTTACCCCACTGTTCAAAAAAGGTGGTAGAGAGAAAACGGGGAATTACAGACTGGTAAGCCTGGCTTCGGTAATGGGGAAAATGCTAGAGTCCATTATAAAAGATGTAATAGCAGAGGACTTGGAAAACAGTGACAGGATCGGACAAAGTCAACATGGATTTACAAAAGGTAATTTGTGCTTGAATAATTTACTGGAATTTTTTAAGGATGTAACTGGTAGAATAGATAAGGGAGAACCATTGGATGTGGTGTATTTGGATTTTCAAAAGGCTTTCGATAAGGTCCCGCATAAGAGATTCGCGTATAAAGTTAAGGCACATGGGATTGGGGGCAAGGTATTGACTTGGATAGAGAACTGGTTGGCAGACAGGAAGCAAAGAGTTGGAATAAACGGGTCTTTTTCCGAGTGACAGGCAGTGACTAGTGGGGTAGCGCAGGGATCGGTCCTTGGACCACCAGCTGTTCACAATATATTTTAATGATCTAGACGAGGGAACTAGATGTAATATCTCCAAGTTTGCAGATGACACAAAGCTGGGTGGGCGTGTGTGCTGTGAGGAGGATGCAGAGAAACGCCAGAATGATTTGGACAGGTTGGGTGATTAGGCAGAAGCGTGGCAGATGCAATATAATGTGGATAAATGCGAGATTATCCACTTTGGTGTCAAAAACAGGAAGGCAGATTATTATCTGAATGGCAATAGATTGGGAAAAGGGGAAGTGAAACGAGACCTGGGTGTTCTTGTGCCCCAGTCGCTGAAAGTAAGCAAGCAGGTGCAGCAGGCGGTTAAGAAGACAAAGTTTATGCTTGTATTCATAGCGAGAGGTTTTGAGTACAGGAACAAGGATGTCTTGCTGCAGTTGTACTGGGCCTTGGTGAGATCACATCTTGAGTATTGTGTGCAGTTTTGGTCGCCTTATCTGAGGAAGGGTGTTCTTGCCATGGAGGGAGTGCAGCGAAGATTCACCAGGCTGATAGATGGGATGGCAGGAATGACGAGGAGAGATTGGGTCAATTGGGCATATAAATCGCTGGAGTTTAGAAGAATGAGCGGGTATCTCATTGAAACTTATAATATTCTAACAAGACCAGACAGACTAGATGCAGGAAGGATGTTCCCGATGATCGGTGTGTCCAGAACCAGGGGTCACAGTA
This sequence comes from Somniosus microcephalus, assembly GCF_052327205.1. NCBI lineage: Eukaryota > Metazoa > Chordata > Chondrichthyes > Squaliformes > Somniosidae > Somniosus > Somniosus microcephalus. The sequence continues at coordinate 3,624,779 of NW_028225184.1, forward strand.
TAAGGATAAGGGGTAAGCCATTTAGGACAGAGATGAGGAGTAATTTCTTCACCCAGAGAGTGGTGAACCTGTGGAATTCTCTACCACAGAAGGCAGTGGAGGCCAATTCATTAAATATATTCAAGCAGGAGTTGGATATATCTCAAGGCTAAAGGGATCAAGGGATATGGAGAGAAAGCAGGGACAGGGTACTGAATTTGGATGATCAGCTATGATCTCATTGAATGGCGGAGCAGGCTCGAGGGGCCGAATGGCCTACTCCTGCTCCTATTTCTTATGATCTAATATTCTTAAAGCTCGCTGAATACTGTCCCATCAAACACACAAATGCAGATCTATTCATACAGTGTATAAACAGATATATCCCTGAGTGTATAAATATACATTCGTATAATTTGTATATACTCTTTTCTTAGGTTTACTGGTTGTCCCTCTGTTTATGGCAAGCTGTAACATAGTGTGCCGCTAAGGTTACACAGTTTCTCTGTTCCCCTAGTAGGTATGGGAGTTTTTGGTCGTCATTCAAATTTCTGAATTCAGGGCATATTTGTGTGAATTTTTGGTTGGAATTCTCCCTGATGTCCTGATATTTTCCACAAGCTGTGAGGAAGTGCATCTCTGTCTCCACCACTCCCTGACTGCAGTGAGAGCATATCCTGTCCTCTCTTGGCAGCCGGGTCTGTCTGTGTCTGCCTTTTTCGATCGCCAGGCTATGTTCACTAAGTCTGTACCTTGTCAAGGTTTTTCTCAGTTTGCTATCCTTTACCATGGTCAGGTATTCAGCCATGTTGTATTGTCTGTTTAGTGCCAAGTAGCAATTGAGTTTGTTTTGGGTTTTTGTTGTTTCTGCCCAATATGACAGGTATTTTTCCTTTTGCTTAGTGACAATTGTGTTGGGTCGAATTCTCTGTGCTACGATGTCACTGTCCTGGGGCTGGTTATTGTTAGTAGTGTTAGTGGTTGCTTCACTGAGTCCCAGGACTAGTTGACTGAGGGTATTCTTCTTTATGGTCCTCTCTTGACATTTCAAGGCTTCGTAATGATAGCAGTGGGTGTATTGATTTCTTTGTGGGTTCAATGATGAGACATTTATGAAAGAGAATGAGTTTTAATCTAAAGTCTGTTCAACTCTTTATACAGCTTTTCAGGAGACACCCTGCTAGTGATGCATCTTAAATGAAACCGAAACAAAAAATAACTGCCTTGCTTCTCTCAGTCACATGCCCTCTGCTGGTCAGGCACAAGCAATCAATACATGCAATCATGCTATTAAGGCATCATAATCGAACAGGCAAATACCATCTCTATTTGCTGATATCATTACATCTCCTTTTCTTAAAACAAAAGTATTTTACTTTTAACTAACAACATGTTTTCTTTGTATTAATCTGCATTTTAACTGTAACACTTAATGAACTTACATTATCATTATCATGATCAAGGTTTTTTAACCTTGCTTTGTGTGTTCACATGAAATATGTCAACACACTAGAACTTGAAGAAAGAATAAGATAACATTACTTCCTTCTATAACAATAGTCCTTAAATTTGCTCAATGAGTCTCTCAGGAGGCTTCACGTGTCTTGAGGATTTTCTGATTGATTGTCCTTGAATCCGAGTTGTTGCCTCAGATGATTGGTTCTCAGCTGTGTGATCAGGTTGTTCAACAGTATCAGTCTCTTGACCTGCTGTGGCTGGTCCCATGAGAAGATCTCGACGATTTCTTCTCAGAACAGCACCCTCATCTGTCTGAATGGTGTATGATCTTGGTTGAACTTCACTCAGGACAGTTCCCTTCTGAGTCCATGTGTTTGTTTTGTCTTTGAACCTTACTTGGTCACCAGTGTGGAGTTCAGGTAGGTTTTGTGTTCCTCTGTCATAGTAATACTTTTGCTTTTCTTTCTGTTGTTCTTTGAACTTCCTCACTTTCTCCCCCTCTTTTGTTTTCAGGAGGTTCTCTGGGATGGGTAGGTTTGACCTTAGCCGACGTCCCATCAGGAGTTGGGCTGGTGACTTACCACACTCGAGCGGCGTTGTGCGGTATACAAGCATGCTTTGGTAGAAGTCAGTTCCACTGTCTTTTGCCTTGTACTTCAGTCTTTTCACTGTGTTTGCGGGCTCTCCTGGGTCAACAGCTCTGGACAACATGTCTGCTGTATACATCAGCTTACCCGGTGTGTACGCAACATTAAGTTCATCATAGACTGTCTCTCCTTCGCTTTCCACAACGAGGACTCTCTTTACCAGGTTCAGTCTCTCACAGGCTTTTAAACCTAGTAAGGCTTGCACATCCTTTGGCACAACGATTAATGCTAGTGTGTGCTCTCTGTCCTTGTGTGTTACTTTGCCAATGCATCTTCCTTTCACTGGTATATCAGTACCTGTGTATCCTGTCACTTTCACTTTTATTCCATGTATCTTTGGTCTGGGTCTAATTTTCTTAAAATCAGTCTCTGATATCACATTAACTTTTGCTCCAGTATCCAATTTAAATGGAATGTGTATGTCATTCACTTTTAGTGTCAACATCCAGTCTCTTTCTTCTTTTTTGTTTTCAGACACAACATCTACATTGAATTCCTCTATCTCGCTTTCATCTACTGTATGGACCTTGCTTTGTTGCGCTTGGTTCTTACAGCAACGGGCATAATGGTTGTTCGTGTTGCAACTATTGCATGTTTTACCATATGCTGGACACATTTTTGGTGGATGCTGTGTACCGCATCGACTACATGACTTTTGATTGTCCCTTTCATTTTCGTTCGCTGGCCACGCCTCTTTTTTCACATTGGCGCTCGTTTTGTTAAACGGTTTGTATCCGTTCTCTCACTGCATCCACGTTGCAGCTATTGTCACTGAACAGCTCCTTTGCCTGCAACTTCACAGTCGCTCTAGCCCTACACAGTGCTATGGCTTTTCCCAGTTCTATATCTTGCTCTCTTAGCAGTCTTTCCCTTAGACCATTATCTGGAATACCACACAGCAGTCTGTCTTTTATCAGCGAGTCTGCCAGTCCCCCAAATTCACACGATTTGCTTCTGTTTCTCAGTTCAGTCACATACTGATCAATAGTCTCACCCGTTTTCTGTACACGTGAAAAATCTGTGCCTCTCAAATGTCACGTTAAGGTATGCAGTAGGCCTCAAACTGTTCCATTATTTTATCTAGCTTCATTTTGTCTCCATTAGCAGCGAATGTGAAGTTATTATACACCTCCAGCACTTCATCACCCACGACATGTAAGAACAGTGACGATTTCTTTTTATTACTTTTCTCGTCAGCTCTGATTGCCGCTAAATACAACTCTAAACGTTGTTTGAATCTCCTCCAATTTTCAGCCACATTACCTGTCAACTGAAGCATCGCCGGTGGGTGTAAACCTTCCATTTTTTCACTTCATTAGCTATTCTCCAATGGTAAGCAACGATGTTCTCTTTTGGCTTGCTAATTTGTGAAGTGCTGATTTAACTTCGGATTTTTTCTCTTCATCTCTTTCAATCAGTTCTGACACCATGTATTGATTTCTTTGTGGGTTCAATGATGAGACATTTATGAAAGAGAATGAGCTTTAATCTAAAGTCTGTTCAACTCTTTATACAGCTTTTCAGGAGACACCATGCTAGTGATACATCTTAAATGAAACCGAAACCAAAACTAACTGCCTTGCTTCTCTCGGCCATATGCCCTCTGCTGGTCAGGCACAAGCAATCAATACATGCAATCATGCTATTAAGGCATCATAATCGAACAGGCAAATACCATCTCTATTTGCTGATATCATTACAGTGGGGGTTGCTCATTTTTAGGTGTTTCCAAAATTTGGTGGCTCTTTTTTGTATAGTAATTATTAATGGATATTGGCCTAGTTACACACCTTTCTCTCTCGTTCCTAGTCTCTCTCTATCACAGCACAGAGTTACACACCTTTCTCTCTCGCTCCTAGTCTCTCTCTATCACAGCACAGAGTTACACACCTTTCTCTCTCGCTCCTAGTCTCTCTCTATCACAGCACAGAGTTACACACCTTTCTCTCTCGCTCCTAGTCTCTCTCCAGCACAGCACAGAGTTACACACCTTTCTCTCTTGCTCCTAGTCTCTCTATCACAGCACAAAGTTACACACCTTTCTGTAAAGTCTGTGGGTTGTGCAGTTAATAAATACACAGACTTCAGAAGTAACAAACAAAACAGGTCTTTACTATTCGAAGGTCCGGGCGAATCTGCCCAATAACTCCTGGCACAACACTTATATACTGGTGTGGTCACTATCGGTATTACAGTATACAGAAGCCAAACAAATAGTGCCACACCTAAAGTAGTTCCCTTAAAGGTGAACGGTTACATTCAATAGTTCCCTTAAAGATAGACGGGTACATACACTACAATCCTCCCTTTTTAGCTTATTACTTAGAGTCCCCGTTAAACATACATATCTTCAACTTCCTGTAAAACAAATTACAGATATAATCTCGGTGGAGTCAATGTCATATAAAACAATTTACAAATATAATCTCGGTGGAAACAGTTCACAGGTTCAGTCTCTGCGGAAACAGTTCATAGATTCAGTCTCTGATCTTGACTCGTTCCGAACAACATTTCTTTGGTGTAGCCGGATTACCTGGCTAGCGTGACTCCTCCATAGCCTTTTTCTTGACGTAACAGCTTGAACCTTCGTCCTGTTGAACCAGCAGTGCGGACTTTTACAACCAACTGGCTGTCTTGACATTTTCCAGTTTTTCAACTAATTTAGCTCCTTTCGTAATGTCCCGCCTGGAATGGTAGAAGTGCTAATATTTTAGACAGTTATTATCTTCTGCTTCTTCTTTTTCTTTTCTGCCTTTTTGAAACTCTCGGAGCTCCTTTCTCGGCTGCCAGCTGTAGCGCCACCAACTCTCTATGTTCCTTAGACCTTAAGTGCTTCCTCCGGATTTCAGCACTTTGAGAGTTTTCATCACAAGCTGGGCAGACCACATCCTCGTAATATTCAGTGTCATTCAACAGGTCATGGTAATATTCGGGTTCGTCCTGAGTTAGGCCAGCAAGAGAGACTTCTTTTTCCTCCTCACCCGTCTGGACATTAGCTGACGGTGGTTCCTTCCCTAAACATCTTTCTTGAAAAGCCTTCTTCATGCATTCATATTCATCCCGCTCTTCCTGGGTTATCTGCCATTCCTTCACGACGGACCTCATTTGTGAGTTCAATACCTTCCTTTCCATCGGTAATTGCGTTATCAGGCTATTTAACCCTTCTACTGAAGTAACGGTTTCCACATTCTTCTGTTCACCTTGACGTGATTCAACGTACTTTTGGCATCCTTGTAAAATTTGTGTTGCCACCTCAGCTATCTCCGTGACTTTTGAGAGCTCCGAACTCGTTCCCCCTGAAGATTGAAGCTCGTGTTCAGATTGTTCCCCTTGCAGAGTCTTGTCCTTCAGCATATGAAGGAGTTGGCTGACCGTTAACTCTTCCCTGGGAACATGGTGGATCAGAGGCTTCTCCATTTCCTCCACCCCTTTCTCCAATACCTCCACCTTACGTTCCTCTTGAACTTTGGCTTTCAGCGCTCAGAAAAGTTGCGCCCTGATGCTCTCTAGTTCATGTTCAGGGACCATTCTTAGTGTCCTGTTCTTCCACTGAAAGGATTCCCAGTTGAATCTGTTCTTCAAGTTGTTGAACCTCGGTCATTGCCGCCTCATATTTGTTTTGGGTGTCCTTCAATGTTTTTATAAGTTCTTGGACATCCTGTCTTTCATGCTCTGCCATGATTTTCACCCCTAATTTCTCATCTATGGATGGATCTCCTACCGATGAGTCTGTCTTGGCCTTGAGCTCATCAAGAATTTCCTGCAGCCTTTGGACTTCTTGCTCATGTTCAACCTTTAGTTGTTCATATGCTTCTACTGAAACTAGCTTTTCGGAGGCTGCCGAGTTAACCCCCTCCAGAATTGTAGCCTGGGCCTGTTCATACTGTTCTTTCAACTTCTCACACTCTGCTTGTAAGGAGTCGTAGAGAAGAACTGGAAAAAAATCCTGGCTCCCTGAAGATTCCTCTTCCTTTGGTTCATTCTGTAAATATTCTAGTTCCTGAACAGCATCAGGGGAATGTGATTGGTATTTGACCACGATGGCTCTATGGTCGCTCTCTGCTTGAGCTAGCTGTCTCTGTAGTCTTTCCAGGTTCTCCCATTCGGTGTCCCAGAACCTTTCCATATTTTTCATCTCTTGTACGAGACGGTCACTCAACTGTTCTAATTGTTGTCGTACTTTGACATAAGTTTGCGTCCGAGCTCGGTGTTCTTCCGTCATGGATGAATCCTTTGCTTGAACAGGCTCAGAATTCTCTGTCAACCTGGAGTTCTGCTCTGCAGCTTTATTCTTCTTGGTACCATAAGTCCTTCTGCATGTCTTCGTTTTCTTTCCCATCGTCGGCAAGTCCCTTTTAGCCTTGTCTTCCATATTCGACTTGGTCTTATCATCATCCATTTCAGAATCTGAGCTAACAGCTTGTACCGAGTCCTCCCTCATTATGGCTTTTAGGTAATGCCATTCCATGTCTATTTTCTTAATCCACTCCCGTCCTAGAAGTGGTGGTCCTCACTCAGGTAATACGTACAAGTTCATTCTTGGGTGTTCTTTACCCCTATCTCTCACCTTGACTCTTATTTTCCCCACGGGGTATACGTTATGCCCTGTGTATGTCTGCAATACGAACTTGGTATTTCTTAAAGGTATGTGAGAGAATAGCCGGTGGTAGTCCCTTCGGTTGATGACTGATAGAGCTGATCCAGTGTCCAGCTCCATTCTTACTTGGACTCCAGCTATTTTTAGTATGACCCAGATGGCCTGTAGATCCGTTTCTTTACCCACATTATGGATTCTCAGCCTACCCAGCTCCTGGTTGTTTGGGTCTGAGTCTGAATTCTGTTCGTCTGAACTCTTCTCAGCCACCTTGTGTACCTTGTTGTACTTTTCTTGTGGTGGCTTCCTTTGATTATTGGTCTTTTTCCCGGACCGGCATACCTTCGCGATGTGACCCAGTTTGCCACATTTCCTACACTCTTGGTTCTTAAACCAGCATTGATTCTGGTCATGCGTTGTCTTCCCACAATGGTAGCATTTTGTTGTGCTTGAAGTAATTTGGTCCACCCCGAGTGCTGCCGCCTTTAGTTGCATTTCCGCCATTCCTTTCACTGCGGCTTCATGCGATGCAGCTATAAGGACAGCCCTGTCCAGTGTGAGGTCGTTCTCTTCCAGTAGTCGCTTCTGCGTCCCTTCTTTGGACAATCCGCATACGAACTTGTCCCGCAGCGCTTCTGTCAGATTCCCTCCGAACTGGCAGTATTTCGCTAGCCTACACAGTTCGACCAAGTATTCCGCATTGCTTTCGTCTTTCTTCTGCGTTCTTGCGTAGAATTTGAATCGTTCAGCCAGCATCAGCGGTGTGGGGTTCAAATGATCCTTCAGCACAGCCACAATCTCTTCGAAGGTCTGATCCGCTGGTTTATTTGGTGCTATTAGATGCTTCAAGAGCCCGTATGTTTTTGCCCCCATCGAGTTTAGCAATGTTATCGCCTTGTCGTCTTCCTCTATTTTGTTGGCTTCGCAATAGATCTCTATGCGTTCCACGTACGTGGCCCAGTCTTCTATTTCCAAATTAAAGTCGTTAATATTCCCTCGCTTAGGCATTTTTCTTCCCTTGGGAGCAGCACCAGTATTTCTTTAAGTATTCTTATTTATTTGTTTGTTTCTAAGATGGCGGTTTTCCCGCGAAATCAGCGCTTTCCCGCTCTTCCCTTCTCTCCCCGCCCACTTCAATGACGGTATGTCAATCAAGATGGCGGTTTTCCCGCGAAAATGGCGGTTTCCCGCTCTTCCTTTCTCGCCCCGCCCACTTCAATGGCGGTTTCCCGCTTCTGGCGTCTTCTCCGCCTAATGGCGGCTTCCCGCGTTTCTTCCCGGTGGAAGGGGTGCGCTTCCCCCACAGCGGACAGGTTCAGCCACTGGCTGGCTTCCGCACAGCTCCCCTTACTCGGCTATGTCCTTTCCTCCCGCCCGCACGGCTCTACCGGCCCTGGGTACCCCGTTGGTGGAGAACAGTTCAGCCGCTGGACTGGCTCTCGCACAGTCTCTCACCCCGTTTTCGGCTGTGTCTCTCACCCACTCCCGCACGTTCGGTTTTGCCGGCTCTGAGTACCCCGTTGATGGAGAACAGCTCAGCCACTGGACTGGCTCCTCACAGGCTCTCACCCGCACGGATCCCGTTCGCCTCCCCAGCCCTCTCGCAGACCGGTGTTTCCCTCCCCGGCTGCGGCTGGGTTTCTCTTCCCGCGCCTACTCGCAAGCTCAGCGCTTCGTGGCTGTGGTCGCTGCCCGGATTTTTCCCGCCGATCGCGGTCCGGCTGTCACCCGACGCCGTTGGACCTGACTTTTGGCCGGCACAGCTCCCCCTCGACCGAGGTCGAGTGCTCTGCCCTTATCCTCCGGATACTTCTACACCTTCCCCTACTCACAGTCTCTTCGGCCGCCTCGTTCCCTGCTGATCGGCTCACTCCGCACCGTGGTAGAAGGGTAGTCAGTGCCTCTTGCTAATGGAAGCTTTTGTTGCTAAAGTCTTCCACCTTTCTCCTGCTGCAGCCTCGTGTTTTCTTCCAGCAGCACGACGAGGGCGGTTGCCTCTCTTCGACGCTCTTCTTGCTTTGGTAATCTTGCCACAGGGTACGATCGGACTCGTCGCCACTGTAAAGTCTGTGGGTTGTGCAGTTAATAAATACACAGACTTAAGAAGTAACAAACAAAACAGGTCTTTACTATTCGAAGGTCCGGGCGAATCTGCCCAATAACTCCTGGCACAACACTTATATACTGGTGTGGTCACTATCGGTATTACAGTATACAGAAGCCAAACAAATAGTGCCACACCTAAAGTAGTTCCCTTAAAGGTGAACGGTTACATTCAATAGTTCCCTTAAAGATAGACGGGTACATACACTACACTTTCTCTCTCTCTCCTAGACTCTCTCTATCACAGCACAGAGTTACACACCTTTCTCTCTCGCTCCTAGTCTCTCTCTATCGCAGCACAGAGTTACACAACTTTCTCTCTCACTCCTAGTCTCTCTCTATCACAGCACAGAATTATACACCTTTCTCTCTCGCTCCTAGTCTCTCTCTATCACTGCACAGAGTTACACACCTTTCTCTCTCGCTCCTAGTCTCTCTCTATCACTGCACAGAGTTACACACCTTTCCCTCTCGCTCCTATTCTCTCTATCACAGCACAGAGTTACACAACTTTCTCGCTCCAAGACTCTCTCCAGCACAGCACAGAGTTACACACCTTTCTCTCTCGCTCCTGGTCTCTATCAGTGCACAGGGTTACACACCTTTCTCTCTCGCTCCTAGTCTCCCTCTATCACTGCACAGAATTACACACCTTTCTCTCTCTCTCTCCCTCTGCTGGTCCCTTTCTATCACTGCACAGAGTTACACACCTTTCTCTCTCGCTCCAAGTCTCTCTCTATCACAGCACAGAGTTACACACCTTTCTCCCTCGCTCCTAGTCTCTCTATCACAGCACAGAGTTACACACCTTTCTCTCTCGCTCCTAGTCTCTCACTATCACAGCACAGAGTTACACACATTTCTCTATCGCCCCTAGTCTCTTTCTATCACAGCACAGAGTTACACACTGTGATGAAATATGCCATTCATCAGGCACTCTGTATTCTCTGTGTTTGATTGTGCCTGTGACTGTGGCAAGCAGGGGAGTTTAGTTTCAGTTTCATTTCCTTACCTGTATTGTATTGTGTGTAGGGCTCCGCCCATACCTGGCCCCTACTTAAGCAGGCCCCAGCGTGTCTCACAGGCAGTACAGCAGATCTCTGGATGAGAGACACTTCTCCACTGTGTATTACTTTCTGAGTTAATAAACGCCTTGCTTTGCTCCGTTAACGTTGAGCCTCGGATTCATTGAGGCACATCAATTTTATTAACTCAATTTTCAACGCAATGGATCAACTCTTGAAACCCGAACGTTTGGATTTGGCCCCGCATGCTTCGGACGCATCGGCACAATTCAGACACTGGTTTAAGTGTATGGAATACTTCCTGGACAATTCCGCAGCCATCACAGACGCTGAAATTATGAAACTCGGAATCCTGCGGAATTGTGTAAGCCAGCGGGTTTACACCCTCATCCAAGACGCCGACATGTACCCGGCCGCCTGCAACATCCTAAATGCACATTACCAGCAGCCTACGAACGAGGTGTACGCTAGGCATCTGCTTGCTACTCGCACACAGCGACCTGGGGAATCGCTGGAGGAGTTCCTAGTCACCCTGAAAACGCTTGGCAAAAACTGCAAGTGCCAAGATGTAAAAGCCGCAGTGTACACTGACGAGCTTGTTCATGATGCCTTTATCACAGGCCTCAGCTCCACTTACATCCGGCAGAGACTACTGGAAAAAACGGGATTGGACCTGAAACAGGCTGTGGACACAGCGCGATCCCTGGATGTGGCCCAGAGAAACTCGGACGCCCACTCCTCAGCCCGCGCCGCCCATGCCACCACGTGTGCACCAAGGGCACCGCCATCTTGGAAGGCATCTTCCCCGCCCGGCAGCCCGACACCGTCGGGGCCCCGCTCTCCCCCCAGAAGCCCTACGACAGCCGCGACGCGTCGGGGCCCCAACTGCTACTTCTGCGGGCAGCCGAAGCACACCAGAAACCTGTGCCCGGCAAAAGGCACCACCTGCTTTAAGTGCAGTAAAAAGGGACACTTCGGGAAGGTGTGCAGAGGGAACCCCGCTGGAAAACCCGCCACGGCCGCGTGTGCGCCGTGGGAGCGGCCATCTTGGACGCCATCTTGCCCGACCTCGTGGGGTCCGCCATCTTGTGAGCAGACAGCGTGGACGCCATCTTGTCTTGATCAGGGCCCTACAGTGGCATCGGTCACAGTGGACCAGACCAGACCGCACACGCTATCCAAATCAATGGTGGACATCGAGGTAAACGGGTGCGGGGTTAAATGCTTAATTGACAGTGGAAGCACGGAGAGTTTTATCCACCCTGAACTAGCACAACAACTCTCTCCAACGGTGGTCCCTGCTCGGGGCACCATCTCTATGGCTGATAAAACCCAGACATCGACCATTATGGGTTACTGTGCGGTACAATTGTCCGTTAACGGAACTGTATACGATAATTTTAAATTACTAATCATGAAGAGTCTATGTGCGAGCGTGATCTTGGGCCTGGATTTCCAGTGCCACCACCAAAGCATCACACTGAATTACGGAGGGTCCCAGCCGCCCCTCACAGTGTGCGGTCTGGCTACGCTGAAGGTAAAGCCGCCCTCGCTATTCGCGAACCTGACTCCCAACTGCCGGCCAATAGCGACCAAAAGCAGGAGGTACAGCTGGGAGGACAGGTGGTTTATCGTGACCGAGGTGGACAGGCTGCTGAGGGAGCGCGTTATTGAACGCAGCAACAGCCCGTGGCGTGCCCAAATGGTGGTGGTGAGGGGTAGCGAGAAGAAATGGATGGTGATCGACCATAGCCAAACGATCAACATGTACACCCAACTAGACGCCTACTCGCTACCCCGCATATCAGAAATGGTGAACCAAATTGCCCAATACCGGGTGTTCTCCACCATCGACCTCAAGTCAGCATACCACCAGCTCCCTATCAGTCCAGAGGATCGCCCGTACACCCTTTGGGGTGACGAATGGGGTCTCGGTCTTCCAGAGGGAGATGGACCGCATGGTCGATGACCACCACTTGCAGGCAACCTTCCCCTACCTCGACAACGTCACCATCTGCGGTCACAACCAGCAGGATCACGACTCGAACCTCGAGAGGTTCCTGAAAACCGCACAAAAACTCAACCTCACTTACAACACCATGCGCCTCTGCATACTAGGCAGCGTGGTGGAGAATGGGGAAATCAGACCAGACCCCAAAAGGTTGCGCCCCCTACGGGAGCTCCCCCTGCCCAACACTCCCAAAGCCCTGAAAAGGTGCCTGGGGTTAATTTCTTATTATGCCCAATGGGTCCCCAACTACTCCAACAATGCCCGCTCCCTCTTGAAAGCATCCTCTTTTCCGCTCTCTGCTGAGGCCCACGCCGCCTTCAAAAGCATTAAGCGGGATATTGAACGGGCCACGCTACAGGCAGTGGACGAGAACACTCCCTTTCAAGTGGAAAGTGATGCGTCTGACTTTGCCTTGGCGGCCACCCTCAACCAGGCGGGGCGGCCCGTAGCTTTCTTCTCGAGGACCCTCCAAGGGTATTGGCGGTTTCAGCTGGCCTAAAAATGGATAAATCCCCAGGCCCGGATGAAATGTATCCCAGGCTGCTGTGTGAGGCAAAGGAGGAGATTGCGGGGGCTCTAACACATATATTCAGGACCTCTCTGGCCACAGGGGATGTGCCAGAGGACTGGAGAACCGCTAATGTAGTACCATTATTCAAGAAGGGTAGTAGGGAAAAACCGGGGAACTACAGGCCAGTGAGGCTAACATCAGTGGTAGGAAAATTATTGGAAAAAATCCTGAGGGACAAAATTTGTCTCCACTTGGAGAGGCAAGGATTAATCAGGGATAGTCAACATGGCTTTGTCAAGGGAAGATCATGTCTGGCTAATTTGATTGAATTTTTTGAGGGGGTGACTAGGTGTGTGGATGAGGGTAACGCAGTGGATGTGGTATACATGGATTTCAGTAAGGCCTTCGATAAAGTCCCGCACAGGAGACTGGTCAAGAAGGTAAGAGCCCATGGAATCCAGGGTGCCTTGGCACATTGGATAAAAAACTGGCTTAGTGGCAGAAGGCAGAGGGTGATGGTCGAAGGTTGTTTTTGTGACTGGAAGCCTGTGGCCAGTGGGGTACCACAGGGATCGGTGCTGGGTCCCTTGCTGTTTGTGGTCTACATTAATGACTTGGATATGAATGTAAAGGGTATGATCAGTAAGTTCACGGATGATACAAAAATTGGTAGGGTGGTAAATAGCGAGGAGGGTAGCCTCAGTCTGCAGGACGATATAGATGGGTTGGTCAGATGGGCGGAACAGTGGCAAATGGAATTTAACCCGGAAAAGTGCGAGGTGATGCACTTTGGGGGGACTAACAAGGCAAAGGAATACACAATGAATGGAAAGACCCTAGGCAAGACGGAGGGTCAGAGGGATCTGGGTGTGCAAGTACACAGATCCCTGAAGGCGGCGGAACAGGTGGATAAGGTGGTAAAAAAGGCATATGGGATACTTGCCTTCATTAGCCGAGGCATTGAATATAAGAGCAAGGAGGTTATGATGGAGCTGTATAAAACACTGGTTAGGCCACAGCTGGAATATTGTGTGCAGTTCTGGTCGCCACACTACAGGAAGGATGTGATCGCGTTAGAGAGGGTGCAGAGGAGGTTCACCAGGATGTTACCAGGGCTGGAGCGCTTCAGCTATGAAGAGAGACTGGGCAGGTTGGGTTTGTTTTCCTTGGAGCTGAGGAGGCTGAGGGGGGACATGATTGAGGTGTACAAAATTATGAGGGGCATAGATAGGATGGATGCTGAGGAGCTTTTTCCCTTAGTAGAGGGGTCAATAACTAGGGGGCATAGATTCAAGGTAAAGGGCGGGAGGTTTAGAGGGGATTTGAGAAAGAACTTTTTCACCCAGAGGGTGGTTGGAGTCTGGAACTCACTGCCTGAAAGGGTTGTGGAGGCAGAAACCCTCACAACATTTAAGAAGCATTTGGATGTGCACTTGAAATGCCATAGCATACAAGGCTACGGGCCAAATGCTGGAATATGGGATTAGATTAGACAGGGCTTGATGGCCGGCGCGGACACGATGGGCCGAAGGGCCTCTATCCGTGCTGTATTACTCTATGACTCTATCAGACACTCCTCCGTGGAAAAGGAGGCCCAAGCCATCGTGGAGGCAGTGTGCCACTGGCGCCACTACCTCGCCAGCAAACGCTTCACCCTACTTACCGACCAGCAGTCGGTAGCGTTTATGTTTAATAATAAACAGAAGGGGAAGATTAAAAATGATAAGATTCTCAGGTGGCGGATCAAGCTCTCCACCTTCGAGTATGAAATCATTTACCGGCCAGGGGCCCTTAACGAATCCCCCGACGCCCTCTCATAAGGGATGTGTGCCAGCGCCACCGGGGATCGGCTACAGACCCTCCACAACGACCTCTGCCACCCAGGTGTCACACGGCTGTTCCACTTCATAAAGTCCCGCAATTTACCCTACTCGACTGAGGAAGTTCGGTCTCTGACCAGGAACTGCCGCACTTGCGCTGAGTGCAAGCCTCGGTTCTACCGCCCAGATAGAGCCCACTTAATCAAAGCTACACGGCCCCTTGAGCGGCTCAGCTTAGATTTCAAGGGCCCCCTCCCATCAGTCGACCGCAATGTTTACTTCCTGAACATTGTGGATGAATACTCCCGTTTCCCATTCGCCTTCCCCTGCCCAGACATGACCAGCGCCACAGTCATTAAATGCCTCAACAGCATGTTCTGCCTGTTCGGTATGCCGAGCTACATCCATACGGATAGGGGGGCGTCCTTCATGAGTGAAGAGCTACGCCAGTACATGCTGTCCAGGGGGATCGCCACGAGCCGTACCACCAGCTACAACCCCCAGGGTAACGGCCAGGTGGAGCGAGAGAACGGGACAGTATGGAAAGCAGTCACTCTAGCTCTAAGGACCAAGGGCCTCCCCATCTCCCGCTGGCAGGAAGTCCTCCCAGATGTGCTCCATTCGATACAGTCGCTATTGTGTACTGCCCCTAATGCCACGCCTCATGAACGGATGTTTGTCTTTCCCCGGAAATCCACCTCAGGCATATCCATGCCTTCATGGCTCTCCACCGCAGTTCCGGTACTTGTACGAAGGCATGTGAGGGGCCACAAGAAGGACCATCTCGAGGAGTCAGTGCACCTACTCCACGCCAACCCCCAATACACGTATGTCCGGCACGCCGACGGAAGGGAGGACACCGTGTCCATAAAAGACGTCGCCCCAGCCGGTAACGACAACAACCACGACAACAACAGCAATCACAGCAGCTCTTACCCACCCACTATCCTTTCATCACCCCCGGAAGAACATTGACCAACGGCACCCCCACCAACTACCCCTTCAACAACCCTGGCGGCGCCCCCGGCAGAGACCTAGGAGGCCACCGGGGACACCCAGCCGACACCCGCGGCACCACAACAGCTACGTCGGTCACAGAGGACTATCAAACCCCCGAACAGACTAAATCTGTAGAAGGGGTGAATGTGATGAAATATGCCATTCATCAGGCACTCTGTACTCTCTATGTTTGATTGTGCCTGTGACTGTGGCAAGCAGGGGAGTTTAGTTTCAGTTTCATTTCCTTACCTGTATTGTATTGTGTGTAGGGCTCCGCCCATACCTGGCCCCTACTTAAGCAGGCCCCAGCGTGTCTCACAGGCAGTACAGCAGATCTCTGGATGAGAGACACTTCTCCACTGTGTATTACTTTCTGAGTTAATAAACGCCTTGCTTTGCTCCGTTATCGTTGAGTCTCGGATTCATTGAGGCACATCACACACCTTTCTCTCTCGCTCCTAGTCTCTCTCTATCACTGCACAGAGTTACACAACTTTCTTGTTTCTGGTCTCTCTCTATCACTGCACAGAGTTACACGCCTTTCTCTCTCGCTCCTAGTCTCTCTCTATCACAGCGTTACACAACTTTCTCTCTCGCTCCTAGTCTCTCGCTATCAAAGCACAGAGTTACACACCTTTCTCTCTCGCCCCTAGTCTCTCTCTATCACAGCACAGTGTTACACACCTTTCTCTCACGCTCCTAGTCTCTCTCTATCACAGCACAGAGTTACACACCTTTCTCTCTCGTTCCTGGTCTGTCTCTATCACAGCACATAGTTACTCACATTTCTCTCTCGCTCCTAATCTCTCTCTATCACAGCACAGAGATACAAACCTTTCTCTCTCGCTCCTAGTCTCTCTCTATCACAGCACATAGTTACACACATTTCTCTCTCGCTACTAGTCTCTCTCTATCACAGCACAGAGTTACACACCTCTCTCTCTCGCTCCTGGTCTCTCTATCACAGCACAGAGTTACACACCTTTCTCTCGCTCCTAGTCTCTCTCAATCACAGCACAGAGTTACACACATTTCTCTCTCGCTCCGAGTCTCTCTCTATCACAGCACAGAGTTACACACCTTTCACTCTCGCTCCTAGTCTCTCTCTTTCACAGCACAGAGTTACACACCTTTCTCTCTCGCTCCTAGTCTCTCTCTATCACTGCAGAGTTACATACCTTTCTCTCTTGCTCCTTGTCTCTCTCTATCACAGCAAAGAGATACACCCCTTTCTCTCTCGCTCCTAGTCTCTCTCTATCACAGCATGGAGTTACACACCTTTCTCCCTCGCTCCTAGTCTCTCTCTATCACAGCACAGAGTTACACACCTTTCACTCTCGCTCCTAGTCTCTCTCTTTCACAGCACAGAGTTACACACCTTTCTCTCTCGCTCCTAGTCTATCTCTATCACAGCACAAAGTTACACACCTTTCTCTGTCGCTCCTAGTCTCTCTATGACTGCACAGAGTTACACACCTTTCTCTCTCGCTCCTAGTCTCTCTTTCACAGCACAGAGTTACACACCTTTCTCTCTCGCTCCTAGTCTCTCTCTATCACAGCATGGAGTTACACACCTTTCTCTCACGCTCCTAGTCTCTCTCTATCACAGCACAGAGTTACACACCTTTCTCGTTCCTGGTCTCTATCACAGCACAGAGTTACACACCTTTCTCTCTCGCTCCTTGTCTCTCTCTATCACTGCACAGAGTTACACACCTTTCTCTCTCACTCCTAGTCTCTCTGTATCACAGCACAGAGTTACAAACGTCTCTCTCTCGCTCCTAGTCTCTCTCTATCACAGCACAGATTTACACACCTTTCTCTCTCGCTCCTAGTCTCTCTCTATCACAGCACAGAGTTACACACCTTTCTCTCTCGCTCCTAGTCTCTCTCTATCACAGCACAGAGTTACACACCTTTCTCTCTCACTCCTAGTCTCTCTCAATCACAGGACAGAGTTACACACATTTCTCTCTCGCTCCTCGTCTCTCTCTATCACAGCACAGAGTTACACAACTTTCTCTCTCTATCACAGCACAGATTTAAACACCTTTCTCTCTCGCTCCTGGTCTCTCTCTATCACAGCACAAATTACACACCTTTCTCTCTGGCTCCTAGTCTCTCTCTATCACTGCAGAGTTACACACCTTTCTCTCTCGCTCCTTGTCTCTCTCTATCACAGCACAGAGATACACACCTTTCTCTCTCGCTCCTAGTCTCTCTCTATCACAGCACAGAGTTAAACACCTTTCTGTCCCGCTCCTAATCTCTCTCTATCACAGCACATAGTAACACACCTTTCTCTCTCGCTCCTAGTCTCTCTCTATCACAGCACAGAGTTACATACCTTTCTCTCTCGCTCCTAGTCTCTCTCTATCACAGCACAGAGTTACACACCTTTCTCTCTCGCTCCTAGTCTCTCTCTATCACAGCACAGAGTTACACACCTTTCTCTCTCGATCTTAGTCTCTCTCTATCACAGCACAGAGTTACACACCTTTCTCTCTCGTTCCTGGTCTGTCTCTATCACAGAACAGAGTTACACACCTCTCTCTCTCGCTCCTAGTCTCTATCACAGCACAGAGATACAAACCTTTCTCTCTCGCTCCTAGTCTCTCTATTGCAGCACAGAGTTACACACCTTTCTCTCTCGCTCCTAGTCTCTCTATCACAGCACAGAGTTACATACCTTTCTCTCTCGCTCCTAGTCTCTCTCTATCACAGCACAGAGTTACACACCTTTCTCTCTCTCTCCTAGTCTCTCTCTGTCACAGCACAGAGTTACACACCTTTCTCTCTCGCTCCTAGTCTCTCTCTATCACAGCACAGAGTTACACAACTTTGTCTGACGCACTCGCTCCTAGTCTCTTTCTATCACAGCAGAGTTACACACATTTCTCTCTTGCTCCTAGTCTCTATCGATCACAGCACAGAGTTACACACCTTTCTCTCTCGCTCCTTGTCTCTCTCTATCACTGCACAGAGTTACACACCTTTTTCTCTCCCTCCTAGTCTCTATCACTGCTCAGAGTGGTGTGGAGATGCCGGAGTTGGACTGGGGTGGACAAATGTAAGAAGTCACACAACACCAGGTTATAGTCCAACAGCTTTATTTGAAATCACAAGCTTTCGGAGCGCTGCTCCTTCTTCAGATGAAGTGGAGAAATGCATAAAGACACATCTGACATGGTTCTCTGACTATATAAGCTGTGTCTTTAAGCATTTCTCCACTTCACCTGAAGAATGAGCAGCGCTCAAAGAGCTTGTGATTTCAAATAAAGCTGTTGGACTATAACCTGGTGTTGTGTGACTTCTTACAACTGCTCAGAGTTACACACCTTTCTCTCTCGCTCCTTGTCTCTCTCTATCACAGCACAGAGTTACACACCTTTCTCTCCCGCTCCTAGTCTCTCTCTATCAGAGCACAGAGTTATACACCTTTCTCTCTCGCTCCTAGTCTCTATCACTGCACAGAGTTACACACCTTTCTCTCTCGCTCCTAGTCTCTCTCTATCACTGCATAGAGTTAAACACCTTTCTCTCTCGCTGCTAGTCTCTATCACTGCACAGAGCTACACAGCTTTCTCTCTCACTCCTTGTCTCTCTCTATCACAGCACAGAGTTACACACCTTTCTCTCTCCCTCCGAGTCTCTCTCGATCACTGCACAGAGTTACACACCTTTCTCTCTCGCTCCTGGTCTCTCTCTATCACTGCATAGAGTTAAACACCTTTCTCTCTCGCTCGTAGTCTCTATCACTGCACAGAGTTACACAGCTTTCACTCTCGCTCCTTGTCTCTCTCTATCACAGCACAGAGTTACACACCTTTCTCTCTCGCTCCTAGTCTCTCTCTATCACAGCACAGAGTTACACACCTTTCTCTCTCGTTCCTAGTCTCTCTCTATCACTGCACAGATTAACACACCTTTCTCTCTGGCTCCTAGTCTCTCTCTATCACAGCACAGAGTTACACAGCTTTCTCTCTTGCTCCTAGTCTCTCTCTATCACAGCACAGTGTTACACACCTTTCTCACTCCTAGTCTCTCTCAATCACAGCACAGAGTTACACACATTTCTCTCTCGCTCCTAGTCTCTCTCTATCACAGCACAGAGTTACACAACTTTCTCTCTCACTCTTGGTCTCTCTCTGTCACAGCACAGATTTAAACACCTTTCTCTCTCGCTCCTAGTCTCTCTCTATCACAGCACAGAGTTACACAACTTTCTCTCTCGCTCCTAGTCTCTCTCTATCACAGCACAGAGTTACACACCTTTCTCTCTCGATCTTAGTCTCTCTCTATCACAGCACAGAGTTACACACCTTTCTCTCTCGTTCCTGGTCTGTCTCTATCACAGAACAGAGTTACACACCTCTCTCTCTCGCTCCTAGTCTCTATCACAGCACAGAGATACAAACCTTTCTCTCTCGCTCCTAGTCTCTCTATTGCAGCACAGAGTTACACACCTTTCTCTCTCGCTCCTAGTCTCTCTATCACAGCACAGAGTTACATACCTTTCTCTCTCGCTCCTAGTCTCTCTCTATCACAGCACAGAGTTACACACCTTTCTCTCTCTCTCCTAGTCTCTCTCTGTCACAGCACAGAGTTACACACCTTTCTCTCTCGCTCCTAGTCTCTCTCTATCACAGCACAGAGTTACACAACTTTGTCTGACGCACTCGCTCCTAGTCTCTTTCTATCACAGCAGAGTTACACACATTTCTCTCTTGCTCCTAGTCTCTATCGATCACAGCACAGAGTTACACACCTTTCTCTCTCGCTCCTTGTCTCTCTCTATCACTGCACAGAGTTACACACCTTTTTCTCTCCCTCCTAGTCTCTATCACTGCTCAGAGTGGTGTGGAGATGCCGGAGTTGGACTGGGGTGGACAAATGTAAGAAGTCACACAACACCAGGTTATAGTCCAACAGCTTTATTTGAAATCACAAGCTTTCGGAGCGCTGCTCCTTCTTCAGATGAAGTGGAGAAATGCATAAAGACACATCTGACATGGTTCTCTGACTATATAAGCTGTGTCTTTAAGCATTTCTCCACTTCACCTGAAGAATGAGCAGCGCTCAAAGAGCTTGTGATTTCAAATAAAGCTGTTGGACTATAACCTGGTGTTGTGTGACTTCTTACAACTGCTCAGAGTTACACACCTTTCTCTCTCGCTCCTTGTCTCTCTCTATCACAGCACAGAGTTACACACCTTTCTCTCCCGCTCCTAGTCTCTCTCTATCAGAGCACAGAGTTATACACCTTTCTCTCTCGCTCCTAGTCTCTATCACTGCACAGAGTTACACACCTTTCTCTCTCGCTCCTAGTCTCTCTCTATCACTGCATAGAGTTAAACACCTTTCTCTCTCGCTCCTAGTCTCTATCACTGCACAGAGCTACACAGCTTTCTCTCTCACTCCTTGTCTCTCTCTATCACAGCACAGAGTTACACACCTTTCTCTCTCCCTCCGAGTCTCTCTCGATCACTGCACAGAGTTACACACCTTTCTCTCTCGCTCCTGGTCTCTCTCTATCACTGCATAGAGTTAAACACCTTTCTCTCTCGCTCGTAGTCTCTATCACTGCACAGAGTTACACAGCTTTCACTCTCGCTCCTTGTCTCTCTCTATCACAGCACAGAGTTACACACCTTTCTCTCTCGCTCCTAGTCTCTCTCTATCACAGCACAGAGTTACACACCTTTCTCTCTCGTTCCTAGTCTCTCTCTATCACTGCACAGATTAACACACCTTTCTCTCTGGCTCCTAGTCTCTCTCTATCACAGCACAGAGTTACACAGCTTTCTCTCTTGCTCCTAGTCTCTCTCTATCACAGCACAGTGTTACACACCTTTCTCACTCCTAGTCTCTCTCAATCACAGCACAGAGTTACACACATTTCTCTCTCGCTCCTAGTCTCTCTCTATCACAGCACAGAGTTACACAACTTTCTCTCTCACTCTTGGTCTCTCTCTGTCACAGCACAGATTTAAACACCTTTCTCTCTCGCTCCTAGTCTCTCTCTATCACAGCACAGAGTTACACAACTTTCTCTCTCGCTCCTAGTCTCTCTCTATCACAGCACAGAGTTACACACCTTTCTCTCTCGCTCCTAGTCCAATTCCAATTCCAATTCCAATTAAAATGCTTTATTGGCATGAAAGTTTACAGAGAACCATATTGCCAAAGCTTACATAGCAAAAAGGTACAGTTTTCCAACATTCTGTAGGTGTCAATCGATTTGACATTTGTTGGGTACATACAATATTACTTTTAAACAATATTAATTTTAAACAGTCTTTGTACTTCATTTGGTACGTTCAATATTAATTTTAAACAGTCTTAATTTTAAACAGTCCTCAGGTTGTGACATGTTGTTACATATTTGGCCCCAAGGTATGGTCTGTCTCCTTCTCCTAGGACTAATCTCAATTTTGACAGATCATCCAATTCCTTGAAATCTGGGGTTGTTTGGCTTAGCTTGTTGAATAATATGTTTCTTGATGTGTTGAATTTTTCGCATTTTAGGAGGAAATGCATTTCTGTTTCAACCTCGCCAGCCAGACATTGATCGCATATTCTATTCTCTCTAGGCTGCCAGGATTTCTTGTATCTGCCTTTTTCAATTTCCAGTTTGTGGTCGCTTAGTCTGTACCTGGTGAGGGTCTGTCTCTGTTTTGTGTCTCTGATGGTCGTGAGGTAGTCTGCCAGTTTATATTCTCTTTTTAGGGCCCGGTAACATTCTAATCTGCTTTGGCTTTCGGTTATTTTGTTCCAATGTTCCAGGTAGGTTTCTTTGCATTTTTTAATGATTTGGTTCACTCGGATTGGTGTTTGGGCGGCTGTGTTGGTCTGGGGCTGGTCAGGGTCCGGCTGAGTACTTAGTTTCCGTAGCAGCTGATTCAGGGGACTCTTTTCTGGGTTTAGCTCTTGGGTCTGAAAGGCTTTGAAATGAAGGGTGTCTGGGGAGCTAGATTTGAGGTGATTTAGGAAGTTTAGTGCTCGTTTTTGGATGTTTATTATCAGTGGGTATCTGCCTAGTTCGGCTCTGCATGCATTTGTTGGCGTTTTCCTTTGGGTGCGAAGGATGCTTCGGCAGAATTCTGCATGTAGGGCTTCTATTGTATGTTTTTCCCATTTAGTGTAGCTTTGGTGATTTAGCGGGCCCCATACTTCACTACCGTACAGTGCAATGGGCAGGATTATGCTGTCAAATATTTTGAGCCAGATTTTGATTGGGATTTGGATGTTGTAGAATTTTCTTTTTATTGCATATAGGGCTCTTCGGGCTTTTTCTTTTAGTGCATTCACTGCTATGCTGAAGCTCCCTGATGCTGTAATAGTTAGACCAAGGTAGGTGTAGCTCATAGTGTGTCCTATAGTGATATCACTGAGGGTAAACTGGTATTTGTTTTCCTGACATCTGGGCCTTTTTTGAAAAATCATGATGTTGGTTTTCTTTAGATTTACTGTTAGAGCCCAATTTTGGCAGTATTTGTCGAGTAGGTCTAGTTGTTGCTGTAATCCCTGTTCTGTGGGAGACAGCAGAACCAGGTCGTCCGCATAGAACAGGGATTTCACTTCTCCATCTAGGAGACGGAGACCTGGTGACTCGCTTTGCTCCAGCATGTCTGCTAATTCATTTATGTATATGTTGAACAGGGTCGGGCTCAAATTGCAGCCCTGCCGGACGCCTCTTCTCTGGGTGAAGAAATCGGTGCGTTTGTCTCTCTCTATCACAGCACAGTGTTACAAACCTTTCTCTCTCGCTCCTAGTCTCTCTCTATCACAGCACAGAGTTACACACCTTTCTCTCGCGCCTAATCTCTCTCTATCACAGCACATAGTTAAACACATTTCTCTCTCGCTACTAGTCAATTCAATTCAATTCAAATGCTTTATTGGCATGAAAGTTTACAGCGAACCATATTGCCAAAGCTTACATAGCAAAAAGGTACAGTTTTCCAACATTCTGTAGGTGTCAATCGATTTGACATTTGTTGGGTACATACAATATTACTTTTAAACAATATTAATTTTAAACAGTCTTTGTACTTCATTTGGTACGTTCAATATTAATTTTAAACAGTCTTAATTTTAAACAGTCCTCAGGTTGTGACATGTTGTTACATATTTGGCCCCAAGGTATGGTCTGTCTCCTTCTCCCAGGACTAATCTCAATTTTGACAGGTCATCCAATTCCTTGAAATCTGGGGTTGTTTGGCTTAGCTTGTTGAATAATATGTTTCTTGATGTGTTGAATTTTTCGCATTTTAGGAGGAAATGCATTTCTGTTTCAACCTCGCCGGCCAGACATTGATCGCATATTCTATTCTCTCTAGGCTGCCAGGATTTCTTGTATCTGCCTTTTTCAATTTCCAGTTGGTGGTCACTTAGCCTGTACCTGGTGAGGGTCTGTCTCTGTTTTGTGTCTCTGATGGTCGTGAGGTAGTCTGCCAGTTTATATTCTCTTTTTAGGGCCCGGTAACATTCTAATCTGCTTTGGCTTTCGGTTATTTTGTTCCAATGTTCCAGGTAGGTTTCTTTGCATTGTTTAATGATTTGGTTCACTCAGATTGGTGTTTGGACGGCTGTGTTGGTCTGGGGCTGGTCAGGGTCCGGCTGAGTACTTAGTTTCAGTAGCAGCTGACTCAGGGGACTCTTTTCTGGGTTTAGCTCTTGGGTCTGAAAGGCTTTGAAATGAAGGGTGTCTGGGGAGCTAGATTTGAGGTGATTTAGGAAGTTTAGTGCTCGTTTCTGGATGTTTATTATCAGTGGGTATCTGCCTAGTTCGGCTCTGCATGCATTTGTTGGCGTTTTTCTTGGGATGCGAAGGATGCTTCGGCAGAATTCTGCATGTAGGGCTTCTATTGTGTGTTTTTCCCATTTAGTGTAGCTTTGGTGATTTAGCGGGCCCCATACTTCACTACCGTACAGTGCAATGGGCAGGATTATGCTGTCAAATATTTTGAGCCAGATTTTGATTGGGATTTGGATGTTGTAGAATTTTCTTTTTATTGCATATAGGGCTCTTCGGGCTTTTTCTTTTAGTGCATTCACTGCTATGCTGAAGCTCCCTGATGCTGTAATAGTTAGGCCAAGGTAGGTGTAGCTCATAGTGTGTCCTATAGTGGTATCACTGAGGGTAAACTGGTATTTGTTTTCCCGACATCTGGGCCTTTTATGAAAAATCATGATGTTGGTTTTCTTTAGATTTACTGTTCGAGCCCAATTTTGGCAGTATTTGTCGAGTAGGTCTAGTTGTTGCTGTAATCCCTGTTCTGTGGGAGACAGCAGAACCAGGCCGTCCGCATAGAACAGGGATTTCACTTCTCCATCCAGGAGACGGAGACCTGGTGACTCGCTTTGCTCCAGCATGTCTGCTAATTCATTTATGTATATGTTGAACAGGGTCGGGCTCAAATTGCAGCCCTGCCGGACGCCTCTTCTCTGGGTGAAGAAATCGGTGCGTTTGTCTCCAATTTTGACCCCGCATTTGTTTTTCAGATACATTGATTTAATAAGGTCATAGACTTTGCCCCCTATTCCACACTGAAGAAGTTTATAATAGAGCCCTTCGTGCCATATAGAGTCAAAGGCTTTCTTGAAGTCGATGAAACAGGCGAATATTTTCCCATTTTTTGTTTGGTGTATATGTTTTTCAATGAGGGTGTGAAGGGTATAGATATGGTCGGCGGTGCGGTGTTTTGGAAGAAAGCCTATTTGGTTTTTTCTGAGGATATTATGTTTGTTAAGAAAATCAAGTAATCTACTATTTAGAATACTGCAGAATAACTTCCCTAGACAACTGTTGACACAGATGCCGCGGTAATTATTTGGGTCTGATTTGTTTCCACTTTTATATATGGGGGAGATTAGTCCTTGGCACCAGATATCGGGAAAACAGCCTGAACGTAATATGATGTTGAATAATTTGAGTACCGCACCCTGCATCTCCATATTGCTGAACTTGAGCATTTCATTTTTGATGTTGTCTGGGCCACAGGCTTTCTTTAGGTGGAGAGATTTTGTTTTTGTGGCCAATTCTTTCCATGTGATTGGGGAGTCTAGAGGGTTTTGGTTGTCTTTAATCTCTCTCTATCACTGCACAGAGTTACACAACTTTCTCCCTCGCTCCTAGTCTCTCTCTATCACTGTACAGAGTTACACACCTTTCTCTCTCGTTGCTAGTCTCTATCACTGCACAGAGTTACACACCTTTCTCTCCCGCTCCTAGTCTCTTTCTATCACTGCACAGAGTTACACACATTTCTCTCTCGCTCCCTCTGCTGGTGTCTCTCTATCACAGCACAGAGTTACACACCTTTCTCTCTCGCTTCTAGTCTCTCTCTATCACAGCACAGAGTTACACACCTTTCTCTCTCGCTCCGTGTCTCTCTCTATCACAGCACAGAGTTACACACCTTTGTCTGACGCACTCGCTCCTAGTCCCTCACTAACACTGCACAGAGTTACACACTTTTCTCTCTCGCTCCTAGTCGCTCTCTATCGCTGCACAGAGTTACACACCTTTCTCTCTCGCTCCAAGTCGCTCTCTATCGCTGCACAGAGTTACACACCTTTCTCTCTCGCTCCAAGTCTCTCTCTATCACAGCACAGAGTTACACACCTTTCTCTCTCGCTCCTGGTCTCTCTCTATCACTGCACAGAGATACAAAACTTTCTCTCTCGCTCCTAGTCTCTCTCTATCACAGCACAGAGTTACACACCTTTCTCTCTCGCTCCTAGTCTCTCTCTGTCACAGCACAGAGCTACACACCTTTCTCTCTCACTCCTAGTCTCTCTCTATCACAGCACAGAGTTACACACCTTTCTCTCTCGCTCCTGGTCTCTCTCAATCACAGCACAGAGTTACACACCTTTCTCTCTCGCTCCTAGTCTCTATCACAGCACAGAGTTACACACCTTTCTCTCTTGTTCCTAGTCTCTCTCTATCACAGCACAGAGTTACACACCTTTATCTCTCTGTCACTGCAAAGAGTTACACACCTTTCTCTCTCGATCCTAGTCTCTATCACTGCACAAAGTTACACAACCTTCTCTCTCGCTCCTAGTCTCTCTCTATCACAGCACAGAGTTACACACCTTTCTCTCTCACTCCTAGTCTCTCTCGATCAGTGCGCAGAGTTACACTCCTTTCTCTCTCGCTCCTTGTCTCTCTCTATCAAAGCACAGAGTTACACACCTTTCTCTCTCGCTCCTAGTCTCTCTCTATCACTGCACAGAGTTACACACCTTTCTCTCTCGCTCCTAGTCTCTATCACAGCAGAGAGATACACACCTTTCTCTCTCGCTCCTAGTCTCTATCACTGCACAGAGTTACACACCTTTCTCTCTCGCTCCTTGTCTCACTCTTTCACCGCAGAGTTACACACCTTTCTCTCTCGCTCCTAGTCTCTCTCTATCACTGCACAGTTACACACCTTTCTCTCTCGCTCCAAGTCTCTCTCTATCACAGCACAGATTTACATACCTTTCTCTCTCACTCCTAGTCTCTCTCTATCACTGCACAGAGTTACACACCTTTCTTTCTCGCTCCTTGTCTCTCTCTATCACAGCACAGATTTAGACACCTTTCTCTCTCACTCCTAGTCTCTCTCTATCACAGCACAGAGTTACACACTGTCTCTCTCGCTCCTAGTCTCTATCACAGCACAGAGTTACACACCTTTCTCTCTCGCTCCTATTCTCTATCACAGCACAGAGTTACACACCTTTCTCTCTCGCTCCTGGTCTCTCTCTATCACTGCACAGAGTTACACACCTTTCTCTCTCACTCCTAGTCTCTCTCTATCACAGCACAGAGTTACAAACCTTTCCCTCCCGCTCCTAGTCTCTCTCTATCACAGCACAGAGTTACAAACCTTTCCCTCTCGCTCCTGGTCTCTCTCTATCACTGCACAGAGTTACACACCTTTCTCTCTCGCTCCTAGTCTCTCTCTATCACAGCACAGAGTTACAAACCTTTCCCTCTCGCTCCTAGTCTCTCTCTATCACAGCACAGAGTTACACACCTTTCTCTCTCGCTCCTAGTCTCTCTCTATCACAGCACAGAGAGATTAGCGTGTAAGATTAAGGCACATGGGATTGGGGGTAATGTATTGAGTTGAATAGAGAACTGGTTGGCAGACAGATAGCAAAGAGTTGGAATAAATGGGTCCATTTCCGAGTGGCAGGCAGTGACTAGTGGGGTACAGCAGGGGTTCATCCTTGGACCCCGGCTATTCACAATACATATTGATGATCTAGACAAGGGAACTAGATGTAATATCTCCAAATTTGCAGATGACACAAAGCTGGGTGGGCTTGTGTGCTTTGAGAAGGCTGTTGAGAAACTCCAGGATGATTTGGACATGTTGGGTGATTGGGCAGAAACATGGCAAATGCAATATAACGTGGATAAATGTGAGGTGGTCCACTTTGGTGGTAAAAACAGGAAGGCAGATTATTATCTAAATGGCAATAGATTGGGAGAAGGTGAAGTGCAACGAGACCTGGGTGTCCTTGTGCACCAGTCACTGAAGGTAAGCATGCAGGTGCAGCAGGCGGTTAAGAAGGCAAATGGTATGTTGGCCTTCGTAGCGAGAGGAACAAAGATGTCTTGCTGCAGTTGTACAGGGACTTGGTGAGACCACATCTTGAGTATTGTGTGCAGTTTTGTTCACCTTATCTGAGGAAGGATGTTCTTGCCATGGAAGGAGTTCAGCGAAGATTCACCAGGTTGACACCTGGGATGGCAGGAATGACGTATGAGGAGAGATTGGGTCGATTGGACATGTTTAGAAGAATGAGAGGTGATCTCATTGAAACTTATAAAATTCTGACAGGAATGGACAGACTAGATGCAGGAAGGATGTTCCGATAGTCGGGGAGTCCAGAACCAGGGGACACAGTCTAAGGATAAAGGGTAGGCCATTTAGGACAGAAATGAGGAGGAATTTCTTCACCCAGAGAGTGGTGAACCTCTACCACAGAAGGGGGTGGAGGCCAGTTCATTAAATATATTCAAGAAGGTGTAGGATATATTTCTTAAGTCTAAAGGGATCAAAGAGTAAGGGGAGAAAGCAGGGACCGGGTACTGAATTTGGATGATCAGCCTTCATCGCATTGAATGGTGGAGCAGACTCGATGGACCGAATGGCCTACTCCTGCTCCTATTTTCTATGTTTCAAGTCCCCGATCACCAACCCCACGGGAGGGCAGCATGGGTGAGAGCGGCTCACTACAATATCAACCCCAGTGAGCCCAGTGTAGACAGTGTGTGAGTGAGTTTGTGAATGACCCCGATCACGAGCCGCGTGGAGGCCTGAGGGCGTGTGGCTAACCAGAATATCAGGCCCAGGGAGCCCAGTGTAGACAGTGCGTGAGTGAGTGTATGAATGTCCCAGATCACTGGCCCCGAGGCCTGGGGGAGATCGGCTCACAACAAGATCAGACCCAGGGAGCCCAATGTGGACAGTGTCTGAGTGAGTGTGTGAATGTCCCCGATCACTGGTCCCACAGCCTGGGGGAGAGCCGATCGCCACAATATCAGACCCAGGGAGCCCAGTGTAGGCAGTGTGAGTGAGTGTGTGTGAATGTCCCCGACCGCTGGCCCCGCAGCCTGGGGGAGAGCGGCTCACCACAATATCAGACCTAGGGAGCCCAGTGTAGACAGTGTGTGAGTGAGTGTGTGAATGTCTCCGATCACTGGCCCCGCGGCCTGGGGGAGAGCGGCTCACCACAATAACAGGCCCAGGGAGCCCACTGTATACAGTGTGTGAGTGAGTGAGTGTGTGAATGTCCCCGATCACTGGCCCCACGGCCCGGGGGAGAGCGGGTCACCACAATATCAGGCCCATGGAGCCTAGTGTAGACAGTATGTGAGTGAGTGCGTGAATGTCCCCAATCACCAGCCCCACAGCCCGGGGGAGAGCGGCTCACCACAATATCAGACCTAGGGAGCCCAGTGTAGACAGTGTGTGAGTGAGTGTGTGAATGTTCCCGATCACTGGCCCCGCGGCCTGTGGAAGAGCTGCTCACTACAATATCAGGCCCATGGAGCTCCGTGTAGACAGTGTGTGAGTGAGTGTGTGAATGTCCCCGATCACTCTCCCCACGGCCTGGGGGAGAGCGGCTCACCACAATATCAGACCCAGGGAGCCCAGTGTAGACAGTGTGTGAGTGAGTGTGTGAATGTTCCCGATCACTGGCCCCACGGCCTGTGGAAGAGCTGCTCACCACAATATCAGACCCAGGGAGCCCAGTGTAGACAGTGTGTGAGTGAGTGTGTGAATGTCCCCGATCACTGGCCCCGCGGCCCAGGGGAGAGCGGCTCACCACAATATCAGACCCAGGGAACCCAGTGTAGACAGTGTGTGAGTGAGTGTGTGAATGTCTCCGATCACCGGCCCCACGGTCTGGGGGAGAGCGGCTCACCACAATATCAGGCCCATGGAGCTCCGTGTAGACAGTGTGTGAGTGAGTGTGTGAATGTCTCCGATCACCGGCCCCATGGGACGGTGGCATGCGTGAGCGTGGCTCACCACAATATCATCCCCAGGGAGCCCAGTGTAGGCAGGTTGTGAGTGAGCATGTGAATATCCCCAATTACCGGTCCCGTGGCGGCCCGGGAGCGAGTGGCTCACCAGAATATCAGACCCAGGGAGCTCTCAGGCTGCAAAGTCCCCGATTCTTCTCATCCTTTAATGAATTTTACAAACCGAGTAAAGGGATATTTCCCCACATTTTTCAACTGCTCTCTGAATTTAGTCTGGGTCACGGCATAAATCCCAGTGTTTGTGCAGCAACTCAGCAGCTGCAGCCCGAATCCCACTTCCCTTACATAATATGGTAGATATACGGAGCCATACCCCAAATACCTCATCCGGTACCATATAAAATAAACCATAAACACTGCCCATAAAAGGATGAAATTGCCCGAGATAACAAATAGTAAAATGATCGATTTCCTGCGGCTCTCCATCTCTGGGTCTCTGGGACTCTCCCCACTGCTGGGACCTCGGAGTCTCCTGCGGGCTCTGCTGGCCACTAAAATGTGTCTGACCGTGACAGCATTGAGCAGCAGAATTAGAACAAATGGGACCCCCGGGGTGAGAACATAATGAAGGAACTCGATTACTGCCCAGATCCGAGATTGCAAAACACCCAGTGTTACAGCACAAAACCAGGGGAGATTCGCAAGGTAATATTGATCTGTGAACATAAAATACCAGAAAATGTTCTTTAAACCGCTCAGCACAGTCACTGTTCCCAGAACCACAGCCGTCGTTTTCTCGGTGCAATATTTAGTTTTCAGCTTCTGCCAACAAATGGCCACAAATCGATCGAAGGTGAAAGTGACGGTGAACCAGACAGAACAGTCTGTGGCTGCATAAAGCAGAACGGCGTGGATATTACACACGGGGATGGACCGCACAAAATCAAAGTGTACCCAATAAACAATCGGAATGTGCCTCAATATCAGGTCCAATATAATGACCAGTAGATCCACTGCTGCCATGGCCACCAAGTAGCGAGTGACACATTTGGAGAGACCGCACTTTCCCCGAGACAGGATCACAATCGTCACTAGGTTCACTGTGAGCAAGGGAAATAACAGGGA
The DNA here is from genome assembly GCF_052327205.1 of Somniosus microcephalus. Classification (NCBI taxonomy): domain Eukaryota; kingdom Metazoa; phylum Chordata; class Chondrichthyes; order Squaliformes; family Somniosidae; genus Somniosus; species Somniosus microcephalus. Next base: position 3,655,551 of record NW_028225184.1, read on the forward strand.
AATTATACATCAGGCTGGGGAAAAAATTGCAATTTGATGGAATTCGGGGTGAAATATGCAATTCATTGGCGAAATTCAATGATATATTCTAATTCTTTTACATGTAGAGCTGAGTACAGGGTTCATTGTAAGAATAATCGGAATACATTGTGGAATCAATAAATGAAATGGGAATAAATATATCATTAAATTAAAAGATGTTTGATCAATGAGTGATTAAATGATCGATCTATATTTAGACAAGCAGACAAAAGCACCGTCCGAGGTATCGGACACAACGGAACAGAACCTCTCAGGATGCCTTCGTGCCCCGGGATCAGTCAGCATTTGGACCGGGGAAATTAACTTCTGTGCCCCTGTGTTAGGGAGGGGGGAAATCCCGCTTGTACTCCTGCTCCTGGTTAGAATATCCATTATATCTAGAACTGAAAATGAATGCAACAGCAAAACCCAGAAACTGCAACGATGGCAATAATTACAGTCAATTGTATTTAAAATGTACGGGTGTAATAGGACAATGCTAAAATATTAAATACAAGTGCACTGCAGTTATAAAGATAACTGGGCTTTCAGAAGTGTTTTGAAAATTGAGTTTTCTTCTTTTTTGTTGAAACACATAAATTGTACCTCATTGAAATGAATATTGGCCAAGTAACATTGCAAATAATGGACGCTGAATTAAAGTAAATAGCTATCCATCACCAGGTAATGTCCCACTAAATGCATTTATCAGCATCAGAATTAGATGACTGATCCCACAGGCAAAGTGCCGCCAAAAGCTTTTGTAAATTACCTGAACACAAATGGAAGAGATTTATCCTTGTACTTTTTCAACTGTTGGTTTCCAACTTGTGCAGAAAATATTAGACAAAAAGATATCAAAGGATTTTGTATCCTCAGTACTTCAGTCACAATCAGCTGGGATTAATTATCCTGAAGTACAGCAGGGGGCTGGGTCTCACTGAGAGATCCACTGAACTGTGACAGACGGGTATGGGATACAATTGTAAAGTCAGAACCAAGATTGGAAATAAATGTATTGAATCTGTCTGAATGAGCATTTTGTGAGAATGTAAATTAGCCTTGTATTCCTACTTCAACCACCAGCAGCAGCGCCACTAATGCAGAACTGCAGATGGTGGGAAACTGGCTGGAACTGAATGATTAGCGGATATTTCAGGCATTTAATGATGTGTTTATGATCTGCCAGGATTTGTTCCTGTGATTCTGTAAGTAACCATAACGAGCATTAGGTGAAAACAAAAGCAAAATACTGTGGATACTGGAAATCTGAAATGAGAACAGTAAATGTCGGAAATATTCAGCGGGTCAGGTATCGTCTGTGGAGAGAAAAAGAGAGTTAACGTTTCAGGTCGATGAACATTCGCCATTCGGTGAAGTGTCTCCTAAACCAAGACAACATTCTTCTGATCTGTTACAAATATTCAGGGTAGATACTAGACTGAATATCGTTAAATAAAGAGTCACGGACAATAAATTTGCTTGAGTTGAATATAAAAGATTAGAATCTTGGTAACACGATATCACCTTCAGAATCAATAGCTGACCGAAGCGGGGATGGGATGGGATGGCGAATGACAAAGAGAGAAATACAGTTAAACATGATCTACAGAATTAATAGCTGGATAATGAGCAAATGCGCAATATCTCACCCGCCCATAAACAAAAACCATAAGAATTAAGAGCATAGAAGGCCACACGGCCCTTCGAGCTTGCTCGGCCAATCAATAAGATCATGGCTAATCTTCGGCATGAAATCTAAATGTCACCCCACCCGCTCCACATCACCATATCCCATGATTCCTGTAGAGTCCAAAAATACGGATGATAGAACAGGGAGAACGGAGTTTCTCTCCCTGGATTGATCTAAATCTATGAATAAAAGGCGAGAAAGTGACCGAAAAAGGAAAATATAAAACATGGAATCATAGAATGGTTACAGCACAGAAAGAAGCCATCATCCCATAGATCCCGTGCTGTTGAATGCCTTTTGGAAGTCCATGTACACAACATCACTCGCATTACCCTCATCAACCCTCTCTGTTACCTCCTCCAAAAAATCCATCAATCTGGTTGTCAGGGTCCCAGCTACACTTTCCTCTGCTGGCCACCAGAGGGCGGTTTAGGATGCCTCAGTACACTGCTGCCATGTCTCTGGAGCTCTCTCGTCACCTGTGTCTCATTAGAGTAATTGTCTCATTAAAGTAATCAGGCCTGTTTTTTAAGCTGACTATTTCAAGCCGCTGTCACTCAGTCTTGAGTTCTCATGCCTGCAAGTCACAGGTTAGTTTATCATCCTTGCCCTGTGTTTGGTATACTCGCTTTTGTTCCTTTGAATTGTTACTTTGATCTTTTGTTTGAAGAATCCTCTGTACGTCCTATATTTGAAGAGCCTTCTAGTAAAGCATCTTTTGAGTTTTACTCCATCTCAAGTCTCTGGCTGTCTGTCTGCATTTGGGTCCACTACCGCACCCGTAACAGCAAGACTGAGTCATCAACATGGACCCAGCAGAAACCAGCAAACCAAGGGAGGACATTAATCAACTGCACTCTGCCCTGATGAGCCAGGGAGCCATGGTCAGGAGGCATGACCAACTGCTGCAGGAGATTCGTGACAGCCTGCATTCCCTAACCGAGGCTGTCAGGCACGGCCAGCAGTCGGGTTCCGCACAACCATCAGCATCTAATCCTCACAAGACAAGGATCCAGACCTTCCAGCTCCCGAACGATACAACAGTCACCCGGGCAAGTGCCGCGTCTTCCTCATACAGTGTTCACTGCCATTCGAGCTCCAGCCTTCCAGATTCCCCTTCGATCATTCTAGGGTCACGTACATCATCTCCCTGCTCACTGGGAGAGCCCTCGCTTGGGCCACGGTCATGTGGGAGCGACAAACCCCTGCCTGCTCCAACTGTCGGATGTTCACCAAGGAGATGAGGCGAGTCTTCAACCATCCAGTTAGCGGGCGAGAGGCGGCCAATAGACTGCTCCATCTCCATCAGGAGAATCATTGTTTATCGGACTACGCCATAGAATTCCGTACTCTCGCCACTTAAAGTCTTTCGAATATGGAGGCATTCATCGCCACTTTTTTTCACGGACTTTCGGAGGAGGTCAAAGATGAACTGGCCTCTCACAGATCTATCAATGATTTCGAGGCTCTTATCGATGTGGCCATTCGGATTGACAATCGACTCCGCGGGCAGCGAAGAGAACGCCGCCGTCCGTTTCTCTCACCCCCAGACCCAAATGCAGCACCCCCGAGCCCAACGCCACCTACCGCCGTGGAGGAGCCCATGCAGCTGGGCAGAACTCGACTCTCCCAATCTGAACGGGAGCGATGAATGTGCGAGAGTCACTGCCTTTACTGTGGGGAATTCGGGCACTTCCGCGATTCCTGTCCCAAGTTGGCGGGAAAAGCCAGGACTTGTCCAGCAGTGGGAGAACTGTGATGAGTCAAAACACTACTCCCGAATCTGCTTCTTCTGGTCTCCATCTCTACTCTTTCCTCTCCTGGGGTAATCAGCAACACACCCTCCGTGCTTTCTTGGGTTCCAGAGCGGTAGGGAATTTCATGGAACTCAACTTCGCTAGACAGCTCAAGATCCCGACGGTCGACCTCGACCATCCTCTTACAATTACTGCCCTTGATGGTAGACCCCTTGGCTCGGGTAACGTCCACCGAATTACCGACCCGCTGTGGCTATTTGTGGAGAAGCACCACCAAGAGACAATCCAGCTCCACCTCATTCATTCTCCCGAGTTTCCTCTGGTCCTGGGCTTTCCCAGGTTGTCTCTCCATAATCCACATATCAACTGGTTTACCGGGGTGCTCATGGAATGGGGTCCTACCTGCCATGCCACCTGCCTGTTCTCAATGCCACTTCTTGATTCTCCCGAGCTTTCAGTTTCCCCGATCCTTCTCGAGTCCCAGCTGCCTTTACCGACCTTGTAGAGGTCTTCAGTACGAGACAGGCCATCTCCCTTCCTCCTCACCGCCCGTATGACTGTGCCATCGACTTGCTACCCGGCACTTGTCCTCCTCCGGGTCGCCTCTTTTCTCTCTCCGCTCCTGAGACCGCTGCCATGGAGGAGTATATCCGTGACGCCCTCACCACTGGTGCTATCCATCCTTCCACCTCTCCTGCCGGGGCACAGAATCACAGAATCACAGAAACCACACAGTGCAGATAGAGGCCATTTCGGCCCATCGAGCCTGCACCGACACATATCCCACCCGATCCCCGTAACCCCTACACCAACACATATCCCACCCTATCCCCGTAACCCCACGTATTTAATCCCCCTAACACTAAGGGTCAATTTATCATAGCCAATCAACCTAACCCGCACATCTTTGGACTGTGGGAGGAAACCGGAGCACCCGGAGTAAACCCACGCAAACACGGGGAGAATGTGCAAACTCCACACAGACAGTCGCCCGAGGCTGGATTCGAACCCGGGTCCCTGGCGCTGTGAGGCAACAGTGCTAACCACTATGCCACCGTGCTGCCTTCTTTTTTGCAGTAAAAAAGGATGGGGGTCTCCACTCATACATTGATTACCGCGGCCTCAACTGGGTCACTGTGAAGAACCGCTATCCCCTTCCTCTTACGTCCACGGTGTTCGAGCTCATGCAGTGGGCCAAACCTTTACCAAGCTGGATCTTCGCAATGCCTACAATCTGGTCCGCATAAGGGAGGGAGACGAGTGGAAACAGCTTTCAACACCCCTACTGGCCATTATGAGTACTTAGTAATGCCATTCGGTCTGGCCAATGCACCCGCGGTCATTCAAGCCCTGATTAACGACGTTCTCCGTGATCTGCTTAACCGGTTCATCTTTGTCTACCTCAACGACATTCTCATCTTTTCGAGCTCCCCCCAAGAACATGTTCAGCATGTCCGAGAGGTACTGCACCGGCTTCTTAAAAACCACCTTTATGTCAAGCTCGAAAAATGTGAGTTCCATGTCCCCACTGTCTCCTTCCTGGGCTTCGCCATCACCAACGGCAGCATCCAGATGGACCCAGACAAGACCCAGGCCGTCCGTGAGTGGCCAACACCCACTTCAGTCAAACAGGTCCAACGCTTCCTCGGCTTCGCCAACTTCTACAGAAGGTTCATCAGAAACTTCAGCTCCATAGCGGCACCCCTCTCGGCTTTAACCAAGACAACATCCACCCTTTTTCACTGGTCACCCGTGGAGGAGAAAGCATTCAAAGAACTCCACCGGCGCTTCACGACGGCTCCCGTTCTGGCCCTCCCCGATGCATCTATTCCCTTCAGGGTCGAGGTGGATGCCTCTGTAATTGGAGTGGGGGCCGTCCTGTCCCTACGTTCTGTCACAGACCAGAAACTCCACCCGTGTGCCTTCTTCTCCAGGCGGCTCTTGCCTGCTGAGCACAACTATGACATCGGGACCAGAGAACTGCTTGCTGTCAAGTTGGCGTTGGAGGAATGGAGGCACTGGCTAGAGCGGGCCAAACACCCATTCGTGGTCTGGACCGACCACAAGAACCTCGCCTACTTCCAGGACGCCAAACGCCTCAATTCTCGCCAGGCCCGGTGGGTGCTCTTCTTCACTCGGATCAACTTCATCCTCTCTTACCGCCCCGGGTCCAAAAACCTGAAAGCTGACACGGTCTCCCGGCAATTCGACCCCCCGGATATAAGCGAAACACTGACACCCATCCTTCCGAGCTCCAGGATTTTGGCTCCGGTTCGCTGGGGCATCGACACAACCATTCGAGAGGCACAACGGCGGGAGGCCGATCCAGGCGGCGGACCCCTGAATCGACTGTTTGTTCCCACAACAGTCCAATCCCATGTCCTGCAGTGGGGACATTCGTCCCGGCTGACTGGGCATCCAGGGGTCGCCCGGACGCTCCAGTTTATCCACAGTAGATTCTGGTGGCCGTCAATCGAGAGGGATGTCCGGTCATTTGTCTTAGCTTGCAGCACCTGTGCCCAGCAGAAGAACCCCAGGACACGACCACATGGCCTCCTTCACCCACTCCCCATTCCAAACCATCCTTGGTCCCACCTTTCCCTGGACTTTGTCACCAATCTGCCACCGTCCCAGGGTAACATTGCCATCCTAGTTGTTGTCGACCGGTTCTCCAAAGCCTGCCAGTTCATCCCCCTGCCCAGGCTCCCTTCCGCCCGAGAAACTGCAGAACTCATGGTGCAGCATGTCTTCCACCTACATGGCCACCCCCTAGACATAGCGTCAGACCATTGTCCCCAGTTCACCTCCCGGTTCTGGAAGGCTTCCTGTCGTCTCCTGGGTGCGGCGGTCAGCCTCTCCTTGGGTTATCATCCCCAGTCCAATGGGCAGACCGAGAGGATGAATCAGGACCTGGAGATGACTCTGCGCTGCCTTGCCTCCTCCAACCCCTCTACTTGGAGCAAACACCTCATTTGGGTGGAATATGCTCACAACACATTACAGAACTCCTCCATTGGGATGTCACCATTCGAGTGTCAGTTCAGTTACCGACCTCTGTTGTTCCCCGAGCAGGAACCTGAGGTGGGGGTACCGTCGGCAGAGTCGTTCGTCCGGTGCTGCCGGTGGACCTGGAGAAAGGCCCATCCTGCGCTGCAACTGGCATCAAGTCGACAGAGGATCCAGGCCAACCGATGATGCAATCCTGCCCCTTTGCTCCGGCCCGGGCCGATGGTTTGGCTCTCCACCCGGGACCTTACCCTGCGGGTCGAGTCCTGCAAACTGGCTCCTCGCTTCGTCAGTCCATTCAAGATACTCCGGAAGATAAACCCAGTTACCTACCCTCTCCTGTTGCCTCGATCCATGAGGATCCATCCATCCTTCCATGTCTCCTGTCTCAAACCTGTGCAGACCAGTCCCCTATCCCCAGCCACCAGACCACCTCCAGCCCCTCGACTAGTAAGGGACCAGCCCGCCTACACTGTCAGCCATCACCTTCGCTCCCGCCTGGTCTGCGGAGTCTCCAGTATTTGGTGGACTAGGAGGGTTACAGTCCAGAGGAGCGCTCCTGGGTTCCGGCTCGTGACATCCTGGATCCTGGGCTTATCTGGGAGTTCCACCGGCGCCAGCCAGAGGCTACTGCGGGTACATCAGGTGCCGTCCCTAGGGCGGGGGGGGGGGTTCTGTCAGGGTCCCAGCTACACGTTCCTCTGCTGGACGCCAGAGGGCTGTTAGGATGCCTCAGTACACTACTGCCATGTCTCTGTACCTCTCTCCTCACCTGTGTCTCATTAGAGTAATTTACTCATCAGAGTAATCAGGCCTGTTATTTAAGCTGACTATTTCCAGCCCCAGTCACACAGTCTTGAGTTCTCATGCCTGCAAGTCACAGGTTAGTTCATAGTCCTTGCTCTGCGTTTGGTATACTCGCTTTTGTTTCTTTGAATTGTTACTTTGATCTTTTGTTTGAAGAATTCTTTGTATGTCCTGCATTTGAAGAGCCGTCTAGTAAAGCATCTTTTGAGTTTTACTCCATCTCAAATCTCTGGCTGTCTGTCTGCATTTGGGTCCACTACCGCACCCAAAACAGTAGTTAAGCACGATTTGCCTTTGACAGATCCATGCAAGCTTTCCTTAATTAATCTAAACTTAACCAAGTGACTGCTAATTTTATCCTTGATCATCGTTTCTAAAAGCAACCCCGCCACCAAAGTTGCTGGATTTATCCTTGCGCCCGTTTTTGAACTAGGGTGTAACATTTGCAGCTCTCCAGTTCTCTAGCACCACACCGTATCTAAGGAGAGCTGGAAGATTATGGCCAGTACCTGCGCAATTTATACCCTTACCTCCCTCAGCATCCTAGGATGCATCCCATCCGCTCCTAGTGACTGATCTACTTTCAGTACAGCAGGACTTTATGTTCCTCGCGTTTATCAATTTTTAGCCCATCCAATATCTAAACTACCTCCTCTTTCACTATGGCTTTGGCAGCAGCTTCTTCCTTGTTGAAGACAGATGCAAAGTATTAATGTAATATCTCAGCCAGGCCCTCTGCTTCCACTCCTAGTTCTCCTGTTTGGTCCCTTTTCGGCCCCACCCCTCCTTTTCCTACCCATTTACTATTTATATGCATATAGAAGACTTTTAGATTCCATTTTCTGTTAGCTGCCAATCCATCCTCAAACTCTCGCTTTGCCGCTCTTATTTCCTTTTTGACTTCATCTCTGAACTTTCTATGTTCAGCCTGTTTCTCACTTGTATTCTCAACCAGACATCTGTCATACTCCCCCTTTGTCTGTGTCATCTTACTCACTATCTTTTTCGTCATCCGGGGTGCTCCGGCTTTGTTTGCCCTACCTTTCCCCCTCGTGGGAATGTACCTCGATTGTACCCGAATCATCGCTTCTATAAAGGCAGCCCATTGTTCAATTACAGTTTTTCCTGTTAATCTTTGTTTCCAATTTACCAGCTCCGTTCTCAACCCACTGAAACTGGCACTCCTCCATTTAAGTATTTTTTACTATAGATTGTTCCCTGTCCTTTTCCATAGCTAATCTAAAGCTAATGATGCTCTGATCGCTGTTCCCTAAATGTTCCCTTACTGAAACTTACTCGACCTGACACACCTCATTCCCCAGAACCAGATCCAGCAATGCGTCCTTCCTCTTTGGACCAGAAATGCACCAATCTCGAAAATCCTCTTGAACTCACTTCAGAAAGTCTTCCCCTTGTCTGCCCTTTATACTTTTACTAACCCAGTCTATATTAGGTTAATTGAAGTCCAGCATTATTACTACTCTATATTTCTTCCACCTCCCTGTAATTTCCCTGCACATTTTCTCCTTTGTATTCTTCCCACTAGTTGGTGGCCTACAGAATAAACTAGTCGTGTAATGGCACCTCTATTGTTTCTTAACTCTAACCAAATAGATTCTGTCCTTGACCCTTCTAGACATCCTTACTCTCTAGCTCTGTAATTTGCTCCTTAATCAGTACTGCTACCCAATCTTCTTTCTTTCCTGCACTATCTTTCTCGAACATCGTATATCCAGGAATATTTAGTACCCAATCCTGCCCTTTTTAGAGCCAGGTCTCTGTTATCGCCATGACATAATTTTCCTAGGGGAACGAGTGACCAACAGGCAGAGTAATAGGTGCAGGCAGTTAGTGCAGTGGACCCTGTGGCCATCCCCCTCTCCAACAGGTACACCACTTTGAGTACTGTAGGGGGGGATTGCTTATCAGAGGAAGGCAAGAGCAGCCAACTTCCTAGCACCAGGGGTGGCTCTGCTGCACAGCACGGGAGGAAAAAGGGGTAGAGCTATAGTAATAGGGGATTCTATTGCAAGGGGAATAGATAGGCATTTCTGCGGCTGCAAACGAGACTCCAGGATGGTGTGTTGCCTCCCTGGTGCAAGGGTCAAGGATGTTTCCGAACGGCTGCAGAACATCTTGGAAGGGGAGGGTGAACAGCCAGTTGTCGTGGTGCATATAGGCACCAACGATATAGGTAAAAAGCGGGATGAGGCCCTAAAAGTGGAATATAGGGAGTTAGGAGATAAATTATAAAACAGGACCTCAAAGGTAGTAATCTCAGGATTGCTACCAGTGCCACATGCTAGTCAGTGTAGAAATAGAAGGATACTTCAGATGAATACATGGCTCGAGGAATGGTGCCAGGGGAAGGGATTCAAGTTCCTGGGACATTGGAACCGGTTCTGTGGGAGGTGGGACCAGTTCAAACCGGATGGTTTGCACCTGGGCAGGGCTGGATGATGTCCTAGGCGGAGTGTTTGCTAGTGCTGTGGGGGAGGGTTTAAACTAAAATGGCAGGGGGTTGGGAACCTGAGCAGGGAGGCAGAGGAAAGGGAAACAAGGATAAAAGCAAAAGATAGGAAGGAGAAAAACAAAAGTGGCAGTCAGAGAAATCAACGGTTTAAATCAAACGTGGCCACAGTAAATAATAATTCTAATAGGTCTAAGAGCGTAAAAAAAACAAGCCTGAATTGTTTGTGTCTTAATGCGAGGAGCACTTGTAATAAGGTGGATGAATTGGCTGTGCAAAAAGAGGTCAACGAATATGATTTGGTTGGGATTACAGAAACGTGCCTCAAGGATGGCCAAGACTGGGAACTCAACTTCCAGGGGTATTCGATATTCAGGAAAGATAGGCAAAAAGGTAAGGGAGGTGGTGTAGCATTACTGGTTAAAGAAGGGATTAACACAATTGTAATGAAGGATATTAGCTCTGATGATGTGGAATCTGTATGGGTAGAATTGAGAAATACTAAGGGGAAAAAACGTTAGTGGGGGTGGTATATAGACCTCCAAACAGTAAGGCGGAGGTTGGGGATGGCATTAAAAGGGAAATTAAAGAAGCGTGCAATAAGGGCTCAGGAGTCATCATGGGTGACTTTAATCTGCATATAGATTGGGCCAACCAAATTAGTTACAATAATGTGGAGGAGGAATTCCTGGAGTGTTTACGGGATGGTTTCCTAGACCAATATGTCGAGGAACCAACCAGAAATCAGGCCATCTTAGATTGGGTATTATGTAACGAGAAAGGATTATTTAGCAATCTTGTTGTACGAGGCCCCTTGGGTCAGAGCGATCATAATATGACCGAATTCTTCATTAAGATGGAGAATGAAGTAGTTGACTCAGAGACTAGGGTCCTGAAGTTAAATAAAGGAAACTACGATGGTCTGAGGACAGAGTTGGGTAGGATTGATTGTGGAATGGCACTCAAAGGGTTGACGGAGGATAGGCAATGGCAAACATTCAAAGATCGAATGGATGAGCTACAGAATTTGTTCATCCCAGTTTGGCATTAAAATAAAACAAAAAAGGTGACTCAACCGTGGCTAACAAGGGAAATTAGGGCTAGCACAAGATCCAAGGAGAGGACATATAAATTGGCCAGAAAAAGCAATAATCCTGAGGATTGGGAGCAGTTTAGAATTCAACAAAGGAGGACAAAGGTATTAATTAAGAAAGGGAAAATAGAATATGAGAGTAAGCTTGCAGGGAACTTAAAAACTGACTGTAAAAGCTTTTACAGATATGTGAAGAGAAAAAGATTGGTGATGTCAAGCGTAGGTCACTTGCAGTCAGAATCAGGGGAATTTATAATGTGGAACAAAGAAATGGCAGACCAACTAAATATATATTTTGGTTCTGTCTTCACAAAGGAGGACACAAATAACCTCCCAGAGATGCCGGGGAACATCGGGTCTGATGAAAGAGTGGAACTGAAAGAAATCAGTATTTGTAGGGAAATGGTGTTAGGAATATTGATGGGACTGAATGCCGATAAATCCCCAGGGCCTGATAATCTATATCCCAGGGTACTTAAGGAAGTGATCCTAGAAATAGTAGATGCACTGCTGGTCATCTTCCAGAACTCGATAGACTCTGGAACAGTATCCATGGAGTGAAGGGTAGCTAATGTTACCCTACTATTCAAAAAAGGTGGTAGAGAAAAAGTGGCGAATTATAGACCAGTAAGCCTGACATCAGTAGTGGGGAAAATGCTGGAGTCCATTATAAAAGATGTAATAGCAGAGCACATGGAAAGCAGTGACAGGATCGGACAAAGTTAACATGGATTTACAAAAGGTAAATCATGCTTGACTAATCTACTGGAATTTTTTGAGGATGTAACTGGTAAAGTAGATCAGGGAGAACCAGTGGATGTCGTGTATTTGGACTTTCAGAAGGCTTTCGATAAGGTCCCGCATAAGAGATTAGCGTGCAAAATTAAGGCACATGGGATTGGGGGCAAGGTATTGACTTGGATAAAGAACTGGTTGGCGGACAGAAAGCAAAGAGTTGGAATAAACGGGTCATTTTCTGAGTGGCAGGCAGTGACTAGTTGGGTACCTCAAGGATCGGTCCTAGGACCCCAGCTGTTCACAATATATATTAATGATCTGGACGAGGGAATTGGATGTAATATCTCCAAATTTGCAGACGACACAAAGCTGGGTGGGAGGGTATGCTGTAACGAGGATGTCGTGAAACTGCAGGACGATTTGGACAGGTTGGGTGATTGGGCAGAAACATGGCAAATGCACTATAATGTGGATAAATGTGAGGTTAGCCACTGTGGAGGCAAAAACAGGATGGCAGATTATTTTTTGAATGGCAATAGATTGGGAGAAGGGGAAGTGCTAAGAGACCTGGGTGTCCTTGTGCACCAATCGCTGAAGATAAGCATGCAGGTACAGCAGGTGGTTAAGAAGGCAAATGGTATGTTGGCCTTCGTAGCAAGAGGGTTCGAGTGCAGGAACAAGGATGTCTTGCTACAGTTGTACAGGGCCTTGGTGAGACCACACCTTGAGTATTGTGTGCAGTTTTGGTCGCCTTACCTGAGGAAGCACGTTCTTGCCATGGAAGGAGTGCAGCGAATATTTACCAGGCTGATACCTGGGATGGCAGGAATGATGTATGGTGAGAGATTGGGTCGATTGGGCTTATACTCACTGGAGTTTATAAGGTTGAGAGGGGATCTCATCGAAACCTATAAAATTCTGTCAGGCCTGGAGAGACTAGATGCAGGAAGGATGAGTCTGCTGGCCGGGGAGTCCAGAACCAGGGGCCATATTCTAAGGATAAGGGGTAAGCCATTTAGGGCTGAAATGAGGAGGAATTTCTTCACCCAGAGAGTGGTGAACCTGTGGAATTCTCTGCCACACAGGGCGGTGGAGGTCAGTTCATTAAATATATTCAAGAAGGAGTTGGATATATTTCTTAAGGCTAAAGGGATCAAGGGATATGTGGAGAAGGCAGGGACAGGGTACTGAATTTGGATGATCAGCCATGATCTCATTGAATGGCGGAGCAGGCTCGAAGGGCCGAATGGCCTACTCCTGCTCCTATCTTCTATGTTTCTATGTTTCTATGTGTCTATGTTTCATTAAGTGTATATTGCCTCTCCCTGTTGGTTCTGACAAAATCCATCACCTCACACTTCTCTGTATTAAATTCCATCTGTCACTTGTCTTTCCACACTACTAGCCTTTCTATGTCCTGTTGCAGCCGATTGATATCATCCTCACTGTTTGCCACACCCCCAAGTTTGGTGTCACTGGCAAATTTAGAAATTCAACACTATATTCCAATATCCAGGTCATTTATGTATATCAAAAAGAGCAGTGCAGTGACCCCAGCACTGGCCCTTGCGGAACACCACTGGCTACCATCCTCCAATCTTAAAAACAGCCATTTACCACAACACGCTGTTTTCTGTCATTAAGCCAATTCCTTATCCAAGCTGCCACTGACCATTCTATTACAAGAGCCTCAATTTTGTTAACCAGCCTTCTATGTGGTACGTTGTTAAACGCCTTCCTAAAATCCATGTAGACAACATCTATTGCATTCCTTTCATTAATCCTCCCTGTTACTTCGTCAAAAAATTAATTTAGATTAGTCAAACACGATCTGGCTTTTACAAATCTGGGTTGGCTTTCCTTAATTAGCTTAAACCTCTCCAAATGCCCGTTAATTTTTTTCTTGATTATTGTTTCTAAACCTTTACCCAACACTGCTGTTAAACTGACCGACCTGTAGTTACTAGGACTGTCCTTACACCCTTTCTTGAACAGTGGTGTCATTTTTGCCACTTTCCAATCCTCGGGCACCTCCCCCGCATCTAGGGAAAATTGGAAAATTATGGCAAGCCCTTCCGTTATCTCATCCCCCAATTCCCTTAGCAACCTGGGATGCAAGCCATCTGGACCAGTCGACTTATCTACACTAAACAAACCCAGCCTTTCTAATACATCCTGTGTATCTATTTTTACCCCGTCCGTTGCTGCTACCTTTTCCACAACTACCGATTTTTTGACGGCATCCACCTCCTTTGTAAACACCGATACAAAGTATTCAATGGGGCAGTAAATCCTCCCCAAACGCGTGAGTACGGAAGGGGTACTCACGCGTCTGGCCGGAGGAAATGCCGGTTTTCAGCGTGCACAGCGCATGCGCTGAAAACCGGCATTTCCTCTCCTCTAACCCAAGAGGTGAAGAGGCTAGTGCGTGCGCTGTAGGGGGCAGCGCATGTGTCTTGGATTTCCTCTGTTTTGGGGAATTTGCGCATGTGTAAATGCCTCCGGTCTTTATGCTTGTAAAAAGCACACGTAAGTATTTATTTTTACAGGTAAGTTGTGTTTTAGTGCAATTTAGAATTTTTTTTTCCACAGGTTTATTATTTTAAAGAATCTACAATAACGTAAGTTTAGTTTTAGACCCTTATTATTAAAAATTTATTTTTTTCAAAAAAAAAATTATTGTTTAAATTATTTTTAAAAACTTATTTATACTTAATTTAATGATTGGGGTGTTTAAAAAAAATGTATTTAAAGTTTAAGTAGTGCTTGGGGTGCAGTACTTCTCATGAGTTTGACAGTTCTTACTCTCAAACTTATGAATGAAGTTTCCCCTCCCCTGATTGGCTGAACAGTGCTCACCTGATCCCAGCCGGCACATCGCACTAACTACGCCGCTGGGTCAGGTTAGCACAGCGCGCCGACATCAGAACCGGGCCACTGACAGGAAATCCACTGCAGGCCAGGTTTCAGATGTCGGCGCACCGGGTAAGTGCACATCGGGGGCTTGCACGCGCGGCAAGCCCCCGACACCAAGTTCTGGGCCATTGAGTAGTCTAGACTTGCCCTGCGTGTCTAAGCATATATCAGCTTCTTTGTCCTTAATTGGCCCCACCCCGCCTCTTACTACCCGCTTGCTATTTTCATTCCAGCAGAAGATTTTTGGGTTCCCTTTTATGTTTACTGCCATTCTACTCTCATATTCCCTCTTTGCCAATTTTATTTTCATCTTCACTTCCCCTCTCAACTTAACGTATTTGGTGTGGTTCTCCCTTGAAGATTTAAACTGACATGAATCACACACCCTCCTCTTTTGTTTCATCATCGTCTCTATCTCCCTCGCCATCCAAGGAGCCCTTGCATTGGTTCCCTTACCCTTACCTCTTATTGGAATGTACCTAACTTGTACTTGGAACATCTCCTCCTTAAAGATCACCCATTGTTCTGTTACAGTTTTTCCTGTCAGTCTTTGGTTCCATTTTACCCTGGCTAGATCCTTTCGCATCCCATTGAAGTTAGCCCTATTCCAGTTTAGAAGGTCCACTCTAGATTGTTCCTTTCTCCTCTCCATTGCTAATCTAATTCTTATGATACGATGATCACACGTGCCAAAGTGTTCTCCCATAGTCACTTGGTCGACCTGGACCACCTCATTCCCCAGCACCAGATCCAGCAATGCCTCCTTTCTAGTTGGGCCAAGAATATACTGGTCAAGGAATTTATCCTGAACACATTTCAGAAAATCCTCCCTCTCATTTCACTTTACCCTAGCATTATCCCAATCGATGTTTGGGTAATTAAAGCTCCCCAATATCAGCATGCACTAGCTCTTGCATATCTCTGCGCTTTCCCTGCAGATTCACTCCTCTACCTCCCTCTCACTATTTGGAGGCCTATAGAATACCCCCCCTAGCGTGATCATACACTTTTTGCTCCTCAGCTCTAACCAAATGGATTCTGTCCTTGTCCCCTCAAGAACATCCTCCCTTTGCAACACTACAATGTCTTCCTTAATCGGCACTGCCACCCCACCTCCCTTTTTTTATTTCTCTATCTTTTCTGAACACCTTGTACCCTTGAATATGAAGTGCCCAGTCCTCATCGTTTTTAAGCCACATTTGCGTTATTGCCACAACATCATATTGCCACACTACTAATTGGGCTTGTAGCTCACCAAACTTATTCACCACACCTTATGCGTTTATGTACATGCATTCTAAACCCATTTTTCGATTTATTGTAAATTTTCTTAGTCTGTTCCTATCTAATATAATACTACTTCTGCCTCTAACACTATTTTCTTTTCTTGTACTAACAAACACACTCACTGCTTTATGCACCTTATTCCTCTTTTCTACTCCTATATGCTGGTGCCCACCCCCCTGCCAAGCTAGGTTAAACCCTCCCCAACAGCACTAGCAAACCTCCCCGCGAGAATATTGGTCCCGTCCAGCTTGTACAGTTCCCACCTTCCCCAGAAAGGATCCCAATGCCTCGGGAATCTAAAGCCCTTCCTCCTGCATCACCTCTCCAGCCACGGATTCATCTGTTCTATCCTTCTATTCCTGTAGGCGCTAGCACTTGGCACTGCGAGTAATCCAGAGATTGCTACCTTTGATGCCCTGCCTATTAATCTCTTTCCTAGCTCCCTTTCGTCTGCCTGCAGGACCTCATCTCTCTTTCTGCCTATTTCGTTAGTGCCAATATGGACAATGACGTCTGGCTGTTTACCGTCCCCACTCAGAATGTTCTTCAGCCGCTCAATGACATCCTGGCTCTCTCTCCACTTCACCTGACGAAGGAGCAGCGCTCCAAAAGCTTGTGACTTCAATTAAAGCTGTTGGACTATAACCTGGTGTTGTGTGACTTCTTACATTTGTCCACCCCAGTCCAACTCCGGCATCTCCACACCATGTAGGTGAGTCACATCGTTCCATCAGTGGTATCAGCTCTAAGATCCTGTCGTTTAGGGCAATTCATTGATTGTTATTTTTTTGATCCTGAAATCCTGGTATGGAGTAAATCATAGAACAAGTTTTGTGGAAATCCATTTTTTTCAGTGGCCTGCACAGAGTGATCCTAAAAGGAGTGCTTCTAAACAGAGTGCTATGGTTGTGAATTTGGAGAGAGTAGGAATTAGGGGCAGAGGGGGGAGGAGGAGAGAATGAGAGGGGCAGCTGCAGATAAAGGTAGGCCAGAGAACCCGGAGCCGGGAGCGAGCATAAGGGAGCGAGGTAAGTTACGTCAGCACAAGGAAAGATGCTGAAACAAGAAATGGTGAGTGGATGACTTTTTTAAGTCTTGAGTTTAATTCTGTTAAGTTAATTAATAATCAATTAAGTAGAGGCATGAGCCGGCACCTCAGTAACGTGGAGTGCACATCCTGTGCCATTTGGGAATCCCAGGACACTTCCCACAAATTTTGGAGCTTGAGAAGCAGCTGATGACAGTGCGGTCCATCTGTAGGCTGAGAGCTACGTGGATAGCACGTTTCAGGTGGTGGTCACCCGGCAGCTTAAGACTGTGTAGACAGCAGCGGCAGGCAGCGAGAGGCGGGACCTGCGGGAGACTCGGCGGCGGCGAGCTACAAAAGGCGGCAGCGAGGCCAGGAGAGGCCTCAGAGCAGCGGCGGCAGGCAGCGAGAGGAAGGACCTGCGGGAGACTCGGCGCCGGTGAGCTACAAAAGGCGGCAGCGAGGCCAGGAGAGGCCTCAGAGCAGCGGCGGCAGGCAGCGAGAGGCGGGACCTGCGGGAGACTCGGCGGCGGTGAGCTACAAAAGGCGGCAGCGAGGCCAGGAGAGGCCTCAGAGCAGCGGCGGCAGGCAGCGAGAGGCGGGACCTGCGGGAGACTCGGCGGCGGCGAGCTACAAAAGGTGGCAGCGAGGCCAGGAGAGGCCTCAGAGCAGCGGCGGCAGGCAGCGAGAGGCGGGACCTGCGGGAGACTCGGCGGCGGCGAACTACAAAAGGCGGCAGCGAGGCCAGGAGAGGCCTCAGAGCAGCAGCGGCAGGCAGCGAGAGGCGGGAACTGCAGGAGACTCGGCGGCGGCGAGCTACAAAAGGCGGCAGCGAGGCCAGGAGAGGCCTCAGAGCAGCGGCGGCAGGCAGCGAGAGGCGGGACCTGCGGGAGACTCGGCGGCGGCGAGCTACAAAAGGCGGCAGCGAGGCCAGGAGAGGCCTACCAAACTCTAGTCTGCGAGCTCGGTAGTTGCAGAGAGGTAAAAACTAATCAGGGTGTGACGTCACCAGGGAGCAGGTAAGTGATTGGTTGGTGAGTATTTCTCTCTTTTCATTACAAGCTTGAATTCTGTGGTGTTAAATTTCTAGGGGCTCTGTTGTGGTGAGGACAGTTGGTAAATAAAGTGCCCTAGAGTATACCTGTAACTGGGGTATTGAATAAATTTTTAGATTAATTAAAGGAGTAAGTCATGGCAGGAGAGCTCAGACCCATGTTCTGCTCCTCCTGCACTATGTGGGAAATCAGGGACGCTGCCAGTGTCCCTGGCGACCATGTGTGCAGGAAATGCATCCAGCTGCAGCCACTTGTAGACCGCATTGTGGCGCTCGAGCTGCGGGTGGATGAATTTTGGAGCATACGCGATGCTGAGAGGCTCGTGGATAGCACATTTAGCGAGTTGTTCACGCCTCAGGGTAGGGCAGCACAGGGGGTGAACATCAGGCGGAGCAACAAAGGCAGGCAGGTAGTGCAGGGAACCCCTGCGGACATCCCCCTTTCAAACAAGTATACCGCTTTGGATACTGTTGAGGGGGATGACTCACCAGGGGAAGGCAGCAGCAGCCAACTTCCTGGCACTGGCAGTGCTCCTGCTGCCCAGGAAGGGGGGAAAAAGAGTGGGAGAGCAATAGTGGTAGGGGATTATATAGTAAGGGGAACAGATAGGCGTTTCTGTGGCCGTAGACGTGAATCCAGGATGGTTTGTTGCCTCCCTGGTGCCAGGGTCAAGGATGTCACTGAGCGGCTGCAGGGCATTCTGGAGGGGGAGGGTGAACAGCCAGTGGTCGTGGTCCACATTGGTACCAACGACATAGGTAAAAAGAGGGATGAGGTCCTGCAGCAAGAATTTAGGGAGCTAGGTGAAGGATTAAAGAGCAGGACCTCAAGGGTTGTAATCTCTGGATTACTCCCGGTGCCACGTGCTAGTAAGTATAGGAATAGGAAGATAGAACAGATGAATGCGTGGCTAAAGGGATGGTGCAGGGGGGAGGGCTTTAGTTTCCTGGATCACTGGGTCTGCTTCTGGGAAAGGTGGGACTTGTACAAGTCGGACGGTTTACACCTGAACCAGAGGGGAACCAATATCCTTGCGGGGAGGTTTGCTAGCACTGCTGGGGGGGGTTTAAACTAACTTGGCAGGGGGATGGGGTACAGAGTGGAGCTATAGTAGGGGGTGATTTACAGCCAAATACAGAGGGAAAAACAAGTCAGCTGGGAAGGCAAAGCAAATATGTGAAGGCAAAAGAGAATATGGCAGGGCTGGAAGGCATTTATTTTAATGCAAGGAGTCTTGCAAATAAGGTGGATGAACTGAAGTTGTTGTTGAACACATGGGAGTACGATATTGTTGCTATCACGGAGACATGGTTGAGGGAGGGTCAGGACTGGCAGCTCAATATTCCGGGGTATAGAATCTTCAGGCGAGACAGAGGGGGGTGTAAAAGGGGAGGGGGTGTTGCAATATTAATTAAGGAGTCAATTACTGCTGTAAGGAGGGATGATATATTAGCGGGTTCCTCGAATGAGGCCATGTGGGTAGAACTTAAAAACAAAAAGGGGGCAAGCACTTTGCTGGGAGTGTACTGTAGGCCCCCAAACAGTCAGGGGGAGATAGAGGAACAGATATGTAGGCAAATCTCAGAAAAGTGCGAAAATAATAGGGTAATAATAGTGGGGGATTTCAACTTCCCCAATATAAATTGGGATAGTCAGAGTGTGAAAGGCTTAGAGGGTGCAGAATTCTTAAAGTGCATCCAGGAGAGCTTTTTGAGCCAACATGTCAAAAGTCCTACAAGAGAGTGGGCGGTACTGGACCTAATTCTGGGGAATGTAGCCGGGCAAGTGGTGGAAGTGTCAGTAGGAGAGCATTTTGGCGACAGTGACCACAATTCGGTGAGATTTAAGGTGGTCATGGAAAAAGACAAAGACGGCCCGGAAATAAGGGTTCTAAATTGGGGGAAGGCCGATTTTAATATGATAAGGCAGGATCTGGCCAAATTGGACTGGGAGCAGCTACTTATAGGAAAATCCGCATCAAAACAGTGGGAGACTTTCAGAAGGGAAATAGAGAGAGTACAACGCCAACATGTTCCTGTAAAGGTCAAGGGTGGGACCAACAAGCAAAGGGAACCTTGGATGACAAGGGATATACAAAAATGCATTAGAAATAAAAGGGGGGCTTTTGGCAGTTACAAAAGACTAAAGACGGAAGAAGCCCTAGAGGAGTATAAAAAATGCAGGGGCATACTTAAAAAAGAAATTAGGAGGGCGAGGAGGGGCCATGAAATAACACTGGCGAGCAAAATAAAGGAAAATCCTAAGATGTTTTATAAGTATATTAAGGGCAAGAGGATAACCAGGGAAAGGGTAGGGCCCATTAGGGACCAAAGTGGCAATCTGTGTGTAGAGCCAGATGATGTAGGCGGGGTTTTAAATGAATTTTTTGCATCTGTGTTCACTATGGAGAAAGACGATGCAGACATAGATATTGGGCAAGGGGGCTGTGACATACTTGAACATATTAGCATCGAGAGGGAGGAGGTGCTAGCGGTTTTAGCAGGCCAAAAAGTGGATAAATCCCCAGGCCCAGACGAGATGTATCCCAGGCTGCTGTGGGAGGCAAAGGAAGAGATTGCAGGGGCTCTGACACAAATTTTCAGAACCTCTCTGGCCACAGGGGATGTACCAGAGGACTGGAGAACAGCTAACGTAGTACCATTATTCAAGAAGGGTAGCAGGGATAAACCAGGGAATTACAGGCCAGTGAGCCTAACATCTGTGGTAGGGAAATTATTGGAAAAAATTCTGAGGGACAAAATTAGTCTCCACTTGGAGAGGCAAGGATTAATCGGGGATAGTCAGCATGGCTTTGTCAAGGGTAAATCATGTCTGACAAATCTGATTGAATTTTTCGAGGGGGTGACTAGGGGGGTGGATGAGGGAAATGCTGTGGATGTGGTTTACATGGACTTCAGTAAAGCTTTTGACAAAGTCCCGCATAGGAGACTGGTCAAGAAGGTAAGAGCCCATGGGATCCAGGGTGCCTTGGCGCGTTAGATCCTAAACTGGCTGAGTGGCAGGAGGCAGAGGGTGATGGTCGAAGGTTGCTTTTGTGACTGGAAGCCTGTGTCCAGTGGGGTACCTCAGGGATCGGTGCTGGGTCCCTTGTTGTTTGTGATCTACATAAATGATTTGGATGAGAATGTAAAAGGTATGATCAGTAAGTTCTCAGATGACACGAAAATTGGTGGGGTGGTAAATTGTGAGGAGGAAAGCCTCAGGCTACAGGACGATATAAACAGGTTGGTCAGATGGGCGGAAAAGTGGCAAATGGAATTTAACCCTGAAAAGTGCGAGGTGATGCATTTTGGACGGACAAATAAGGCAAGGGAATACACAATGAGTGGTAGGACCCTAGGAAGTACAGAGGGTCAGAGGGACCTTGGTGTACATGTACATAGATCCCTGAAGACAGCGGAACAGATAGATAAGGTGGTTAAAAAGGCATATGGGATACTTGCCTTCATTAGCCGAGGCATAGAATATAAGAGCAGGGGGGTTATGATGGAGCTGTACAAAACGCTGATGAGGCCACAGCTGGAGTACTGTGTGCAGTTCTGGTCGCCTCACTATAGGAAGGATGTGATTGCTTTGGAGAGGGTGCAGAGAAGATTCACCAGGATGTTACCTGGGATGGAGCGCCTCAGCTATGAAGAGAGGCTGGACAGGCTGGGGTTGTTTTCCTTGGAGCAAAGAAGGCTGAGGGGGGACCTGATTGAGGTGTACAAAATGATGAGGGGCATAGATAGGGTAGATAAAGAGGAACTTATCCCCTTAGTGGGGGGGTCAATAACAAGGGGGCATAGATTCAGGGTAAGGGGCAGGAGATTTAGAGGGGATTTGAGGAGGAACCTTTTCACCCAGAGGGTGGTTGGAATGTGGAACTCAATGCCTGAAAGGGTGGTAGAGGCAGGAACCCTCACAACATTCAAGAAGCATTTGGATGAGCACTTGAAATGCCATTGCATACAAGGCTATGGACCAAATGCTGGAAAATGGGATTAGACTGGACAGGGATGGATGGGCGGCGCAGACACGATGGGCCGAAGGGCCTCTTTCTGTGCTGAAAAACTCTATGACTCTATGACAGAGAGGGAGTGGGTGACCATCAGACAGACGTAGTTCATAGCCCATTTAAAAGACGGAGGTGCTGATTGGTGAGAAGCTTTTGAGAGTTTCTTGTAAAGTTTTAAGTTTATTTCTGCGAAATTATCCCAATAGACTGGTAAATAGAGGCATGGCAGGGTAGCTCAGTACTGTAATTTGCACATCGTGTGCCATGTGGGATATCCTGGATGCTTCTTATGGCCTAGACAACCACATGTGCAGGAAGTGTCGCCAACTGCATCAACCTGAGCTCCGTGTTTGGAGCTTGAGCGGCAGCTGGAGTCACTACAGTGCATCATGGAGGCAGAGAAATACTTGGAAAGCATGCTCCTAGAAGTGGTCACCCCACAGCCTCAGAGTGTGCAGGCAGAGAGGGAATTGGTGACCAGCAGACAGAGTATGAGGACCAGGCAGGTAGGGCAGGAAACCCCAGAGTGCATCTCGCTCACTAACTGGTTCACAGTTCTGGAAACTTGTGGTGGTGATGGCTCCACTGGGAAGAGCAGCCAGAGAAAAGGCCATGGCACCACTGGGGGATCAGCTGCACGGGGGGTGGGAGAGAAGAATGACCACTTCTAGGAGCATTACCCAGCTTTCTGGAGAACAGCGACCACGACACCACACAACCCTGCCACAGCAACCTCTGCAAGACATGCCAGATCATCAACACAGATACCATCATCACACGTGAGGACACCACCCACCAGGTACATGGTACATACTCATGTGACACGGCCAACGTTGTCTACCTCATACGTTGCAGGAAAGGATGCCCCGGAGCATGGTACATCGGCGAGACCATGCAGACACTGTGACAACGGATGAACAGACACCGCGCAACAATCGCCAGGCAGGAGTGTTCCCTCCCAGTCGGGGAACACTTCAGCAGTCAAGGACATTCAGCCTCCGATCTTCGGGTAAGCATTCTCCAAGGTGGCCTTTGAGACACACGACAATGCAAAATCGTCGAGCAAAAACTGATAGCCAAGTTCCGCACCCATGAGGACGGCCTGAACCGGGATCTTGGGTTCATGTCACGCTACATGTAACCCCACCTGACATAGGGTCATCCAGACTCGAGTCTTTGTTGGCTTGTTCTCTCTACACAGATGCGGCCTGACCTGCTGTGATTTCCAGCAAAAAAAAAATGTTTTTTGTCTGTTTTATTGTTTTTCACACAGACCCCAGCATCTGCAACATTTGACCCTTAGTGACACCACCTCATTTTTCGTTGATGTAATGTTTTCCTGACTGACCTGTTTGGACACCATTCACACCTTTAATTGCTGTGATTATCTCTCTGCCGAGGTTTGATAAATGGCAGTTAGAAAGATTACCTGTAAACATCTGACATTATTCTCTGACTATATAAGCTGTATCTATATGCATCTCTTCACTTCACCTGATGAAGGAGCAGCGCTCCGAAAGCTTGTGACTTCAAATAAAACTGTTGGACTATAACCAGGTGTTGTGTGACTTCTTACATTTACTCACCTACATGACATTGCTCCCGCCTCAACCCAGGAATTTCCTTCCAAGGGCCACCTAGTTTACATTGCTCCCACCTCAATCCAGGAATTTCATTGCCAGGGCCACCTAGTTTACACTGCTCCCGCCTCAATCCAGGAATTTCATTGCCAGGGCCACCTAGTTTACATTGCTCCCTCCTCAATCTAGGAATTTCATTGCCAGGGCCACCTAGTTTACATTGCTCCCGCCTCAATCCAGGAATTTCATTGCCAGGGCCACCTAGTTTACTCTGCTCCTTCCTCAATCTAGGAATTTCATTGCCAGGGCCACCTAGTTTACATTGCTCCCACCTCAATCCAGGAATGTAATTGCCAGGGCCACCTAGTTTACATTGCTCCCGCCTCAATCTAGGAATTTCATTGCCAGGGCCACCTAGTTTACATTGCTCCCGCCTCAATCCAGGAATTTCATTGCCAGGGCCACCTAGTTTACATTGCTCCCGCCTCAATCCAGGAATTTCATTGCCAGGTCCACCTAGTTTACTCTGCTCCTTCCTCAATCTAGGAATTTCATTGCCAGGGCCACCTAGTTTACATTGCTCCCGCCTCAATCCAGGAATTTCATTGCCAGGGCCAGCTAGTTTACATTGCTCCCGACTCAATCCAGGAATTTCATTGCCAGGGCCACCTAGTTTACATTGCTCCCGCCTCAATCTAGGAATGTAATTGCCAGGTCCACCTAGTTTACATTGCTCCCGCCTCAATCCAGGAATGTAATTGCCAGGTCCACCTAGTTTACATTGCTCCCTCCTCAATCCAGGAATTTAATTGCCAGGGCCACCTAGTTTACATTGCTCCCGCCTCAATCCAGGAATGTAATTGTCAGAGCCACCTAGATTCCACTGCTCCCTCCTCAATCTAGGAATTTCATTGCCAGGTCCACCTAGATTACACTGCTCCCGCTTCAATCTAGGAATTTCATTGACAGGGCCACCTAGTTTACACTGCTCCCACATCAACCTAGGAATTTCATTAGCAGAGCCATCTAGTTTAAAATGCTCCCTCCTCAATCCAGGAATGTAATTGTTAGAGCCACCTAGTTTACACTGCTCCTTCCTCAATCCAGGAATTACATTCCCAGGACAGTAAAGATTACACTGCTCCAGCCTCAGTTCAGGAATGTTGTTCTTCAGGCTGACTATATTTCCCTGCTCCCGCCTCAGTCGAGGAATTTCATTCCCAGGGCCACCTAGATAGCTCTGCTCCAGCCTCATTCCTGGAATTTCATTCCCTGGGCTGCCTAGTTTACACTGCAGCCACCTAAATCCTGAGATTTAATTTCGAGGTTGCATAGATTTTACTGCCCCCGCCTCAGTTCAGGAATTTGATTCCCATTTCATTTCTCTCTTGTCTGAAACTAGGACAAGAACAAGAACAGCAAGTTTATAAAGAGTGACCTCAACCACACAAACATGTGGTGGTGTTTGACTGAGGGGAAGAAAGATTAACAGGAGCAAAGGACTGATACGAAGGAATCAAAAGAAAACGCTTAAAACATTAACCAATGAGATAAATACCCTGTATGCATCTCAATAGTCCATTAAACCCTCTGGAAATATTGAATTCTCGCATAGTCTTACTCACAGAATAATTCCTATCAGTCAATATTTCCGACTCCCTCATCACCGTCCCAGGGTCTGCACAGACCGAATAGAGGTGGAGGCACAGGGATCTACAGTTGGGAGGGAGAAACCCTCCGGGTCCTCAACATTGACTAAGTACATAATTCAGTCGTATTTCTTCCAGTCAGACATGGTAAGGTCACTTGCTGCTGATTACCCCCTACCGCCCTCCCTCAGCTGATGACTCAGCGCATGTTCATGCTGGAAACCGAGTGCAGAAAGGATACAAATACACTCTGGGTCGGGAGAGGGTAAAGCTCAATGTCCATCATCAAGAGTGGCTCGGAAATATCATCATTAACCAATCCCTGAAAAACGCAGCTGTTAGACTGGGATTGTGGCAGGTGGTGGGAGAACCAAGATGAGAGCACAGCCTGACTGATCTCGTCCTCACCAACCTACCTATCGCATATGCATCTGTCCATGACGATATTAGTAGGACTGACCACTGCATAATATTTGTGGAGAATAGTCTCGCCTTCACCCCGAGGACACCCTCCATCATATCATATGCCACTACCATCGTGCTCAGTGGATGAAATGGGACAGAGCCAAGTGATCCCACAACCAACAGATCAGATTATTTTAAAGCTGTCATATCATGTCGTGAATGGTAATGAAAAATTGAGCCGTTTCCACATAGCCCTGATGTTGTCTCATTTTCAAGTATATATTCAATTACCTTTTGTAACTTACAGTTAAGAAAGAGAGAATTGCATTTATGTAGCGTTTTTCAAGATCTTAAGATGTCCCAAAACGCTTTACAGCTAATGAAGTGCTTTTGAAGTGCAGCCACTGCTGCAGGAAACGTAGCAGCCAAATTGTGCACAGCAAGCTCCCACGAACAACAATGTGATAATGACCAGATAATCTCCTTTGGTGATGTTGATTGAGATAAATATTTGTCAGAACACTGGGTTAACTCTGCTGCTCTGCTTCGATGCATTTCCATGGGAACTTTTACGTTCACCTTAGAGAACAGACGGGGCCTCGGTTTAACGTCACATCCAAAAAACGTCCCTTCCGACAATGCAATGCTCCCTCAATACTGCCTCTTCAACACTGCAGCGATCCCTCAGTACTGCATTGCAGTGTTAGCCTCGATTTTTGTGTTCAAATGGCTGGAGTGGGACTTCAACCCACAACCTTCTGACTTAGAGTGGAGAGTGCTATTACCTGAGCCCACTGAATCTGCTTCCACCAGACTTTCAGAGTTCATTCCAGATCATAACAACTCACTGTGTGACCAAAGTTCTCTCTTCTGCTCTCTGTTTCTTTCACCGATTATTTTTTTCTGTGTCCTTTTGGTAATGACAAGGCAAGTAGTGGAGACAGTTTCTCCATGCTTACTGTATCAAAACCCCTCATCATTTTGAACACTATTCAAATCTCCCACTAAACCTCTCTGCTATAAGGAGAACAATCCCAGCATTTCTTGTCTCCCCACTCCCCACTCCCTACATAACTGAAATCCCTCATCCCTGGTGTCATTATGGTAAATTCTCCCCACACAAGTGGCGGACAATGACCACCTCCAACAAGAGGGAATCTAACCTCTTCCACTTGACAGTCAATGGCATCTCTACCACCGAGACCTGGGGAGGCTGAGTCATTGAATATATTTTGGGTGGAGATAGACAGATTTTTGAAAGATAATGGAGTCAAGAGTTATTTGGAGTGGAAAATGAAGTGATGTTGAGACCAAGATCAGTTCAGCCAGGATTTTATTGAATGGCGGAGCAGGCTCGGGGTGCCAAATGATCCACTCCTACTCCTACTTATTATGTTCTTATGAAACCTCCAACATCAAAATCCTAGGAGTCGCCATTGATCAGAGAATCACTGGACCAGCCACATAAATGTCGTGGCTACTACAGCAGGTCAGAGGCTGGGAATTCTGTGGTGAATAACTCCCCTGCTGACTCCCCAAATTATCTCCAATACCTATAAGGCACACGTCAAAAGTGTTATACATTACTATCTGTAGACAGAGGGATGACATGTGGGCAAGAACCTACTAATTCTAATAACTTTATTAAACATTTCTCTATATTAAGGACAAGTACACATATTACGAATTAATGTAAGCAAAATAAGCAGGTTCTAAGGGGCCATATTCAGTTCAATATTAGAACCTGTGAATAAACATTAATGGACTGAGAATCTGTAAGGACAGATCTGATGGCCGATAAATTCCAATCAGAATTTCGGGTCTGATACCGCCTGTTTTAAACCACCGCCCGAGACCAATTTCTAGGCCCTTTCATTTGCAGCGTTTGTTTCTTTAAAAAGCCTGTGTGACTGGTCCTGTCTCTTTATAAAGCCTGTGTTTCTGGTCCTGTCTCTTTATAAAGTCTATGTGACTGGTCCTGTCTCTTTATAAAGCCTGTGTGACTGGTCCTGTCTCTTTATAAAGCCTGTGTGTCTGGTCCTGTCTCTTTATAAAGCCTGTGTGACTGGTCCTGTCTCTTTATAACGTCTATGTGACTGGTCCTGTCTCTTTATAAAGTCTATGTGACTGGTCCTGTCTCTTTATAAAGTCTATGTGACTGGTCCTGTCTCTTTATAAAGTCTATGTGACTGGTTCTGTCTCTTTATAAAGCCTGTGTGACTGGTCCTGTCTCTTTATAAAGTCTATGTGACTGGTCCTGTCTCTTTATAAAGCCTGTGTGTCTGGTCCTGTCTCTATATAAAGCCTGTGTGACTGGTCCTGTCTCTTTATAAAGCCTGTGTGACTGGTCCTGTCTCTTTATAAACCTGTGTTTCTGGTCCTTTCTCTTTATAAAGCCTGTGTTTCTGGTCCTGTCTCTTTATAAAGCCTGTCTGTCTGGTCCTGTCTCTTTTTAAAGCCTGTGTGTCTGGTCCTGTCTCTATATAAAGCCTGTGTGACTGGTCCTATCTCTTTATAAAGCCTGTGTGTCTGGTCCTGTCTCTATATAAAGCCTGTGTGACTGGTCCTGTCTCTTTATAAAGCCTGTGTGACTGGTCCTGTCTCTTTATAAAGCGTCTGTGTCTGGTCCTGTCTCTTTATAAAGCCTGTGTTTCTGGTCCTGTCTATTTATAAAGCCTGTGTGACTGGTCCTGTCTATTTATAAAGACTGTGGCCTAGAAATTCAGTGGGCTTTGCGCCCAGTTACCGCCCAAAGAGGGCTTCTGCGCCAGTCTGCAAACTTCGGGCGAACTTCATTGACGCGCTAATTGCGGCGGTATCCGTTAGCGCTGCGCCACCACCAATGATGTCATCGGTGCGCACAGCGCCCCGGTACCGCCCGGACACCAGCCCGACCCCCATCTTCAGTAGCGGCCGCCTCGTCCGTGGCGGCCGCTAATAACATTCGGAGACCAGGACCGTACAGCAGCCTTAGTGGGGTGCTTTAAGGTGGAGGTGCGGCCGGCTGCTTTTTCGGCGGCCGC
The DNA here is from genome assembly GCF_052327205.1 of Somniosus microcephalus. Taxonomy (NCBI): domain Eukaryota; kingdom Metazoa; phylum Chordata; class Chondrichthyes; order Squaliformes; family Somniosidae; genus Somniosus; species Somniosus microcephalus. Next base: position 3,684,096 of record NW_028225184.1, read on the forward strand.
CTGACCGCACCTCCTTCCCCGGCCTCCTCCAGCCCCCCCCCGTGGCATTGCCGGCTGGTTTCTGGGAGCCCGGCACTTCTCCGTTGTGCCGGGCTCTTTTGCCGGCACTCACGATCGGGGCTCCGGCTGCTGCAGGCGCCTCCCCCTTAAGAGAGGGAGGAAGGCCTGCAGTACCGCAGTCTGCCGCTCCGCTGCGGGTGGCGCTGCGGCCACTAGTACGCTGATATTCAGTTTCAGCGCCCCAAGCGGGGGCGGCCATACCCTTGAACAGTGGCCGTCCTCGACTTTGGGCGCTGAAACTGAATATCGGCTGGGCGCGAGTGGCTCCACGCCCAGCAGTAAATTCTGGCCGCCAGCGAGCTGGCGGGGCTTTAGCTAATTTCTAGGCCTGTGTGACTGGTCCTGTCTATTTATAAAGACTGTGGCCTAGAGATTCACTTTGGGCCCGCCAGCTGGCATGTGCCCAAAAGTTAGCGCTGACCGTGGAGCCAGTTGCGCCCGTCAGATATTCAGTTTTTGCGCCCCAATTCGGAACCGGGCGCTATTCCAGGGTGTGCCCACCCCCGCTTGGGGTGCTGAAACTGAATTTCAGCGCTCTAGGCGCCGCTGCGCCACCCGCTGCGGAGCGGCAGGCTGCGGTACTGCAGGCCTCCTCCTTCTCTTAAGGGGGAGGTGCCTGCAATGGGGAGATCACCGCTGGATAGTGCCGGCAAATGAGCCCGGCACCACGGAGAAGTGCCGGGTTCGCGGAAAGCAGCTGGCAATGCCGCGGTGGGGGGTGTGGAGGAGGCCGTGGAAGGAGGTGCGGGCAGGCGGCCGCCGAAAAAGCGGCCGGCCGCACCTCCACCTTAAAGCGCCCCACTAAGGCTACAGGACGGTCCCGTTTTCTGATCGCTGTTTGCGGCCGCTACGGAAGAGGCGGCCGCAACTAAATATGGCGGTCGGGCCGGTAGCGGGGTGGTAGCGGGGCACTGCGCACACCGATGACATCATCGGTGGTGGCGCAGCGCTACTGGCTAACGCCGCCATTACCGCAGCGCTGAATATCGGCGAAAGCTCAGCAAGTGGCGCAAAAGCCCTCTTTGGGCGAAAACTGGGTGCAAAGCCTACTGAATTTCTAGCCCTGTGTGTCTGGTCCTGTCTCTTTATAGTTTTTATAGTTATATGTAAAGAAAAAGGGTGGCTAAAGTAAATGTTGGTCCCTTAGAGGATGAGACCGGGAAATTAATGGTGGGAAATATGGAGATGGCAAAAACACTGAATGAATATTTTACATCAGTCTTTACAGTAGAAGACACTAAGAATATCCCAACACTGGACAAACAGGGGGCTAAAGGGGGGGAGGAGCTAAACACGATCAAAATCATTAAGGAAGCGGTACTCGGTAAAATAATGGGACTCAAGGCGGATAAATCACCTGGACCTGATGGCTTACATCCTAGGGTCTTGAGGGAAGTGGCGGTAGGGATTGTGCATGCATTGGTAATAATTTTCCTAAACTCCCTGGACTTGGCAAAGGTCCCGGCAGACTGGAAAACTGCTAATGTAACACCCTTATTTAAAAAGGGCAGTAGACAGAAGGCTGGAAACTATAGACCGGTTGGCCTAACATCTGTGGTAGGTAAAATTTTGGAGTCCATTATTAAGGAGACAGTAACAGGACATTTGGATAATCATAATTTAATAGGACAATGTCAGCATGGTTTTATGAAGGGGAAGTCATGTTTGACAAATTTGCTGGAGTTCTTTGAGGAAGTAACGTATAGGGTGGAAAAAGGGGAACCAGTGGACGTAGTGTATTTAGACTTCCAAAAGGCATTTGACAAGGTGCCACACAAAAGATTATTGCTTAAGTTAAAAAATCACGGGATTGGGGGTAATATTCTGGCATGGATAGAGGATTGGCTATCTAACAGAAGGCAGAGAGTTGGGATAAATGGTTCATTCTCAGACTGGCAATCAGTAACTAGTAGTGTTCCGCAGGGGTCAGTGCTGGTTCCCCAACTCTTTACAATCTATATTAACGACTTGGAGGAGGGGACCGAGTGTAACATATCAAATTTGCAGATGATACTAAGATGGGAGGGAAAGTAGTGAGTGAGGAGGACATAAAAAACCTGCAAGGGGACATCGACAGGCTAAGTAAGTGGGCAGAGGTTTGGCAGATGGAATACAATACTGGAAAGTGTGAGGTTATGCACTTTGGCAGGAAAAATCGTAGAGCAAGTTATTATCTTAATGGCAAGAAACTTGAAAGTACTGAAGTACAAAGGGATCTGGGGGTCCTGGTGCACGAAACTCAAAAGGTTAGTATGCAGGTGCAGCAAGTGATTAAGAAGGCCAATGGAATGTTGGCTTTCATTGCTAGGGGGATAGAATATAAAAATGGGGAGGTATTGCTACAGTTGTACAAGGTATTGGTGAGGCCGCACCTGGAATACTGCGTACAGTTTTGGTGTCCATACTTAAGAAAGGACATACTTGCTCTCGAGTCAGTACAAAGAAGGTTCACTCGGTTAATCCCGGGGATGAGGGGATGGACATATGAGGAGAGGTTGAGAAGATTGGGACTCTACTCGTTGGAGTTCAGAAGAATGAGAGGCGATCTTATTGAAACTATTAAGATTGTGAAGGGGTTGGATTGGGTGGATGCGGGGAAGATGTTCCCGATGATGGGTGAAACTAGAACTAGGGGGCATAGTCTTAGAATAATGGGCTGCTCTTTCAAAACTGAGATGAGGAGGAACTGCTTCACTCAGATGGTGGTAATTCCATGGAATATGCTGCCTCAAAAAGCTGTAGAAGCTACATCATTACATAAATTTAAAACAGAAACAGACAGTTTCCTAGAAGTAAAGGGAATTAAGGGTTACGGGGAGCGGGCAGGAAATTGGACATGAGTCTAGGTTCGGATCGGTCATGGCCCTGTGGGTAGCGGAGCGGGCCCAGGGGCCATGTAGCCTGATCCTGCTCCTATTTCGTGTGTCTAATTCTGTTAGACTCAGGAGATGGTTCTGTGATAGTGGATTGGTGGTTAGGATCAGATCAGCCAATATCTTATTGAATGGCGGAGCAAGCTCGAGGGGCCAATTGGCCTACTCCTGCTCCTATTTCTTATGTTCTTATGTTCTTATGTTCTTTATAAAGCCTGTGTTTCTGGTACTGTCTCTTTACAAAGCCTGTGTGACTGATCCTGTCTCTTTATAAAGCCTGTGTGACTGATCCTGTCTCTTTATAAAACCTGTGTTTCTGGTCCTGTCTCTTTAAAAAGACTGTGTGACTGGTCCTGTCTCTATAAAAAGACTGTATGACTGGTCCTGTCTCTATAAAAAGACTGTGTGACTGGTCCTGTCTCTTTAGGAAGACTGTGTGTCTGGTCCTGTCTCTATAAAAAGACTGTGTGACTGGTCCTGTCTCTTTATAAAGCCTGTGTGACTGGTCCTGTCTCTTTATAAAGCCTGTGTGACTGGTCCTGCCTCTTTATAAAGCCTGTGTTTCTGGTCCTGTCTCTTTAAAAATCCTGTGTGACTGGTCCTGTCTCTTTATAAAGCCTGTGTGACTGGTCCTGTCTCTTTATAAAGCCTGTGTTTCTGGTCCTGTCTCTTTATAAAGCCTGTGTTTCTGATCCTGTCTCTTTAACAATCCTGTGTGACTGGTCCTGTCTCTTTATAAAGCCTGTGTGACTGGTCCTGTCTCTTTAAAAAGCCAGTGTGACTGGTCCTGTCTCTTTATAAAGCCTGTGTAACTGGTGCTGTGTCTTTAAAAAGCCTGTGTGACTGGTCATGTCTCTATATAAAGCCTGTGTGACTGGTCCTGTCTCTATATAAAGCCTGTGTGACTGGTCCTGTCTCTTTAAAAAGCCTGTGTGACTGGTCCTGTCTCTTTAAAAAGACTGTGTGACTGGTCCTGTCTCTTTATAAAGCCTGTGTGGCTGGTCCTGTCTCTTTAAAAAGCCTGTGTGACTGGTCCTGTCTCTTTATAAAGCCTGTGTGACTGGTCCTGTCTCTATATAAAGCCTGTGTGACTGGTCCTGCCTCTTTAAAGAGACTGTGTGACTGGTCCTGTCTCTTTAAAAAGACTGTGTGACTGGTCCTGTCTCTTTATAAAGCCTGTGTTTCTGGTCCTGTCTCTATATAAAGCCTGTGTGACTGGTCCTGTCTCTTTATAAAGCCTGTGTGACTGGTCCTGTCTCTATATAAAGCCTGCGTGACTGGTCCTGTCTCTTTAAAAAGACTGTGTGACTGGTCCTGTCTCTTTAAAAAGACTGTGTGACTGGTCCTGTCTCTTTATAAAGCCTGTGTGACTGGTCCTGTCTCTTTAAAAAGCTTGTGTGACTGGTCCTGTCTCTTTATAAAGCCTGTGTGACTGGTCCTGTCTCTATATAAAGCCTGTGTGACTGGTCCTGTCTCTTTAACAAGACTGTGTGACTGGTCCTGTCTCTTTAAAAAGACTGTGTGACTGGTCCTATCTCTTTAAAAAGACAGTGTGACTGGTCCTGTCTCTTTAAAAAGACTGTGTGACTCGTCTGGCCTCTTTAAAAAGCTTGTGTGAGTATTTCAGTGTCAGTGGCTGTGGCTCTGCCCTCTTGTTTGTGTGTTAATTGAATTTTATCTAATTAAGAATAACCAGATTCACCCCTGTGCTCGCTGACCTACATTGGCCCCCGGTCCGGGAATGCCTCATTATTAATATTCTCCTCCACGTGTTCAGCCCCAACTCATTGCCAAGTGTTCAGTAAAATTTTTGCCTCTAGTTTGTTTATGCTTCTGATTTAACTGTAAGTACGTTTCACCCCCAGGGCCACAGATGTTGTCTGCAATTGGCATCAAGGGGACAAGAGGCACAGAGGAAGGGTTAATATTCGACTCGGACTGTAGCACAAAACACCATCACCCCCAAGGCACACAGTATCCAGTCTTAGATTTGTTTTATGCATTCACGGGATGTTGGCACCGCTGGCAAGGCCATCATTTATTGTCCATCCCTAGTTACTTTGAGAAGGTGGTGGTGAGCCGCCTCATACAACTGAATGGTTTTCTAGGCCCTTTGAGAGGGCAGATACGAGTCAAACACATTGCAGTGAGTCTGGAGTCACATTTCGGTCAGACCGGGTAAGGACGGCAGATTTCCTTCCCTAAAGGCCATTAGTGAACCAGATGGATGTTTGCAATAGTCCAGTAGTTTCATGGTCACCATTACTGACACTAGCTTTTTATTCCAGATTTGTCTAAATAATTGAATTAAAATTCCCCAGCTGATGGGATTTGAGTTCTTGTTCTTTCGTCCTGGCATCTGGTTTACTAGCCAACAACATAACCACTATGCTACCAAACCCTTCAAATATATCACTGTTCCTTCATCATCACTGGGTCGAAAGCCTGAAATTCCTTCAGTAACAATATTGTGGGAGGATCTTCACTGCACGGACTGCAGCGGCTCAAGCTGGAGGCCCACCATTTTCTCATGGGTAACTAGGGATGGGCAAGTAATACTGGCCTTGACAGCATCACCCATTGGCTGAGAACAAATAGATAGAAATAATAAAATAGGATTAAATTCAATGATTTTGTTATTCACTGATTGAACCCAGGTGAGGCCTGTGATCAGAGCGGGGCGGCAACACAAATTGGCCCACCAATTCTATGATTTTATGATGCTATGATTGCTACTGCCTATACTTTCTCAATTTGCCTATCCATCAAAAGGCGTCCAATAAAGTACCACATAATACCAACATTGAAGCCTATGGGATTAAAAAGTCAGTGGCAACATGTCTCGGAAATTGGATAAGCGACAGAAATCAGAGAGTAGTGTTAAATGAAATAACAACAGAAAATGCTGGAAACACTAAGCAGGTCAGGCAGCATGGAGTGAGAGAGAAACAGAGTCAACGTTGCGGGTCGAACCCCTCGTCAGAACTGGAAAATGTTAGGGAAGAGAGATTTTCAAGCAGGGGCAGGGAGGAGGGTCAGAAAGAACAAAGTGAAGGTCTGTGATAGGATGGAAGGCAGGAGGGATTGACTGACAAAAGGCATGATGGTGCTAGGAAAAAGGAAAGGTAATGGGACAAGATAAGATACAAAATATAGCTCCAGACGATGCGTGAATGATGATGGCAGCAACATTAAAAGCTACCATGTGAGCAAACAAGAGAAATAAATATAAAGAAATACAGGGTCCGCTTTATAGTGTGAAATTGTTGAACTCGATGTTAAGTCCAGAAAGTTGTAAAGAGCCTAATAGAAAGATGAGGTGCTGTTCCTCAAGCTTAAGTTGAACACCATTGGAACAGTGTAAGAGTCCGAGAATGGAGAGATCAGAGTGGGCGTGGAGCGGTGAATTAAAGTGGCAGGCAACAGGAAGCTCGGGGTCACCCTTACGGAGTGAATGGAGGTGTTCGGCAAAGCAGTCACCCAATCTGCGTTTGGTCTCCCCAATGTAGAGGAGACCGCATCGTGAGCAGCGAATACAGTAAACTAAATTGTAAGAAGTACAATTAAATTGCTGCTTACACTGGAAGGAATGTATAGGGCCCTGGACAGTTCGAACGGAGGAGATAAAAGGGCAGGTGTTGCATCTCCTGTGCTTTCATGGGAAGGTGCCGGGCAAAGGGGAAGGGGTGTTGTGGGTGATAGAGGAGTGGACCAGGGTGTCGCAGAGGGTGTGGTCCGTTCGGAATGCCGAAAGGGGAGGTGAGGGGAAGATGTGTTTGGTGGTGGAATCACGCTGGAGGTGGCGGAAATGGAGGAGGATGATCCGCTGAATGTGCAGCCTGGTGGGGTGAAAGCTGAGGGGAAGGGTCGCTCTATCATGCTTGTGGGAGTGAGGGGAAGGGGTGAGAGCAGAAGTGTGGGAAATGGACCGCTCACGGTCAAGGGCCGTGTCAGCCACAGTAAGCTCGAGTAACAGCACCTCATCATTCTATTAGGCACTTTGCAGCCTTCTGGACTTAACAGCGACTTCAACAATTTCAGACTATAAATCAGCCCCTGTATTTCTTTACATAGATATTTTTCTTTTGTTTCCTCACAAGGAAGCTGTTAATGTTGCTGCCATCATCATTCACACATCATCTAGAGCCATCTTTTGTTTCTTACCTTGTCCCATTACCTCTCCTTTTGCCTTACACAATCATCCCTTTTGTCAGTCAATCTCTCCTGTCTTCCATCCTATCGCAGACCTCCCCTTTGTTCCTTCTGCCCCTCCTCCCTGCCCCTGCTTAAAATATATCTTCCTTAACTTTTTCCAGTTCCTGCCAAAATGTATCACTTCACCCTTCTCTGTGTTAAATTTTATCTGTCATTATTCTGCCCGTTTCACCAGACTGTCTGTGCCCTCCTGATGTATTTTACTGTCCTTCTCACCGTTTATTAACATTTATGCGTTTCCTGACATCTGTAAACTTTGAAATTATGTGGTGTGTACCCAAGTCTTTGTCATTGATGTACATAACAGACCAGTGGTCTGAACAGGAACCCCTGGTGGACACCACTGTATGCTTCCCAGCTACTGAAAAACAACCATTTGCCACTATTACAGTAGCAAAATACTGCAGATGTTGGAAATCTGAAATAATAATAGAAAATGCTGGAAACACTCAGCAGGTCAGCCTGCATCGAGGAGAGAGATAAAGGATCAACGTTTCGCGTCGAACCTTTCAACAGAACTGGAAAAAGTTAAGGAAGAGATATTTTAAGCAGGGGCAGGGAGGAGGGGCAGAAAGAACAAAGGGGAGGTCTGTGATAGATGGAAGACAGGAGAGATTGACTGACAAAAGCGATGATTGTGTAAGGCAAAAGGAGAGGTAATGGGACAAGGTAAGAAACAAAAGATGGCTCTAGATGATGTAATATAAGCTAAACTGTACAATTTTAAAGGGAGTGCACGATCAGAGAGACCTGGGGTGTACTTATTCCAATCTTTGAGGGTGGCAGGACAATTTGCGACATCTGTTAATAAATGCAGGCCTTGGCTTTACAAACTGAGGCAAAGATAACAAAATTCTGGAAGAAAGGCTATCGTTTTCCAAATCACTGGTTAGGCCCCTGCTTTAATATTGTGTCGAATTCTAAGAAACACACTTTTGCCAGCAGTTCAAGGATTAGAGAAGGTGTAGAGGAGATTTACCAGAATTGTACCAAGGATATGGGATTTCAGTTACCAGGAGAGACTGGAGAAGCTGGGATTGTTCTTTTTTAGAGCAGCGAATGTTAAGAATCATAGACCTTTACAGCACAGAAGGAGGCCAATCAACCCATCATGTTCACGATGGCTGCAAAAGAGCTCTCCAGCCTAATGCCACTTTCTAGCTCTTGGTCCACAGCCTTGCAGGTTACAGCCCTTCAAGTGCATAACCAGGTACTATACAATCTTCCTCTTAACTAAAATTCCCCAGTCCTGGCAACAAAGTCGTAAATCTCCTCTGTACCCTCTCCAGTGGAATCACATCGTTCCTGTAATGTGATGACCAGAACTGTAAAGAATACTCTAGCTCTGACCTAACTGGTGTTTTATACAATTCTTGCATAACCTACCTTCTGTTATATTCTATGCATCGATTAATAAAGCAAAGTATCCAGTATACCTTCTTACCCACCCTGTTTAAATGGTCTGCTACTTTCAGAGATCTGTGGAGATGTGCTTCAAGGTCCCCCTGTTCCTCTACACTTCTCAGTATCCTGCCATTTATTGTGTATTGTCTTGTCCTATAAGCCCTCCCCAAATGTATTACCTCACACATATCCACATTGAATTCCATTTGCCAAGTTTCTGCCCACCTGACCAGACCACTGATAACTTCCTGCAGGCTACAACTTTTTTCCACACTATCAACAACACAGCCAATTTTTGTATCATCTGCAAACTTCTTAATCATGCGCCCTACATTGAAGTCTAAATCATTGATATATACCACAAAAAGTATGGGAGCCAGTACTGAGCCTTGTGGAACTCCACTGGAAACAGCCTTCGAGTCACAAAATCCCCGTCGACCATTACCCTTTGCTTCCTGCCAATGAGCCAATTTTTGTACCCAACTTGCCACTTTCCCTTGGATGCCATGAGCTTTTACTTTTTTGACCAACCTGTCATTCGGGCTCTTATCAAAGGCCTTGCTAATATCTATACAGACTACAGCAAATAGACTGCCCTCATCGACCCTCCTCGATACTTCCTCGAAAAATTTAATCAAGTTACTCAGACAAGACCTTCCCTTAACAAATCCATACTGACAGTCCTTGATTGTACCATGCCTTTCTAAATGCCGATTTATACTGACTGTCAGATTTTTCCAATAATTTTTCCTGCACCGAATTCAGGCTGACTGGGCTGTAATTGGTCTATCCCTTTCTCCCGTTTTAAACAACTGTAGAGAATAAGAATTACTCCATTCCTCTGGCGGCATGCCAGTAGCCACAGAGGATTAGAAAATGATGGTCTGATCCTATGCTGTTTCCTCTGTTGCCAGTCTTAACAGTCTGTGATACATTTCATCCGGGCCTGGAAATTATCTACTTTCAAAGATGCTAAGCTCTTTTACATTTCTTCTCTCACTATATTTATATCATCTAATATTTCAGACTCCTCCTCAACTACAATGTCAGCTTCATCACTTCTGCTGTGAAGTCAGACGCAATGTATTTATTAAGGACGAATCCCACGACTCCTGCCTCCACCATTTTGGTCTCTAATAGGCCGTGTTCTGTCTTCAGTTATCTTCATGCTCTTTATTCATTCATAAAACATCTCTGGGTTTTCCTTGATTTTACTTGTCAATATCTTTGATGCCCTCTCTGTGCTTTCCTAATTTCATTTTTTAATTGAACCCCTGCGATCTCTATACTCCTCTGGGATTTCTGTCTTATTTTGCTCCTGGATACTGACAAACTCTTCCCTTTTCCCCTTAACCTGCCCTGTATGCCTCGTGACATCCAGGGGACTCTGGATTTGGGAGGCCCACCCTGTTGATTTGTGGGAACATATTTGCCATAAACCCTCACTATCTCTTCGTTGAATGCCTCCCACTGCTCAGACACTGATTTCCCGTCAAGTAGCTGTTTCCAGTTCACTTTTGCTAATCACATCTCAGCTTAGTAAAATTATCCTTTCCCCAACTGAGAACCTTTTTCCTCGTCTATCCTTGTCCTTTTTCATAAGGGGAGATTTAATACAGATGTTCAATATCATGAAGGGTTTTGATAGAGTAAGTAAGTCTGTTTCCAGTGGAAGAATGGTGGGTAAACAGAGGACACAGAATAAAGGTATTTGGAAAAGAACCAGAGGAGAGATGTGAAGAACTTTCTTTATGCAGTGAGTTGTTCTGATCTGAAATGCACTGTCTGAGAATGTGATGGAAGCAAATTCAGCAGCAACTTTTGAAAGGGAATTTGATATTTAGTTGAAGGGAAAATGAACTACAGGGCTCTGGCTAAAGAATAGGTCTAATTAGATAGCACTTTCAAATTGACAGCATGGACACGATGGGTCGAATGGCCTCCTTCTGTGCTGTACTATTCTAGGATACTATGAGCAAGAGACAGATAGAGACAAGAAGGAGAGAGATAGAGTGAAGGATAGAAATAAAAAATAGAGACAGAAAGACTGGGAGAGGTAGAGAGGGGAAGATATTAAATTTAAAAGGGGAATTGGATAATACTTGAAGGGGAGCACTTTGCAGGACTATGGGAAAAGAGCAGGGAATGGGACTAATTGGAGGGGTGAGGCCATTGTTGGCTTTGAACACATGGATTAGAATATTAAAATTGAGGTATTGCCGGATCGGGAACCAATGTAGGTCAGTGATCACAGGGGTGATGGGTGAACGGGACTTATGCTAGTTAGGATATGGGCAGCAGAGTTTTGGATGAGCCCTAGTTTATGGATGCTTGTAACTGGGAGGCCGGCCAGTGGAGTATTGGAATAGTCGAGTCAGGATTAACACAGGCACAGGTGAGGGTTTATGCAGTGGAAGCACGGAGACAGATGATATTATGGAGGTGGTAGTAGGCTGGTCTGGTGATTCATAGGATATCAAGTCGGAGCTCATCTCAGGTTCAAAGAGAACGGCGAGGTTGCGAACTGTCTGGTTCAGCCTCAGACATTGGCCAGGGAAGAGGTAGATAGAGGAAGGAGTTTATGACGAGGACCGAAGAAAATGGCTTTCTTCTTCCAAAGATTTAAATGACAAAAACAGTAATTCAGTAAAACGTGGTTTACAGATCAAATTGCTGGATATAGAGAATTACCAGGGACACCAACAGCAGCAAAGATGAGAGAGTAGCTCACAAGAACAGTAATACAGTTGGCAAAGGTTTGTAGAGTTAATAGCTGAATTCAGAGACTTACCTGGAATAACAGTCGCAGCAAGGAGGGAGAGTAAATGGCATGAACATTAATACAGTAAAATATGGTTAATAGAATAGCTGGATAGAGAGACTTACCAGGAACAACAACAGCAGCAAGGAGTGGATAGTAAATATATTGAATAATCTGAAGTGCCAACTGTATCCGATAGTCTAATGGTAGTCCATCATAGTATGCAGCAAGAACGTCAAACTCCCAAATGAAATTCCTGCCGATTGTTGTAACATTCCAATTTACTGCTCTCAGATTCTGACCCATTGTTGCAACATTCCAATATACTATTCTCAGATTCCGAGTCCCTCTCTGTGGAGCAGCATGCTTATCCCTGTTAATGTTGGAGGTGATGCTCTCACTGGCACTATGGGATAACACATTGAAAGGAGACCCTTATTAATAGAAGAGGGAAACCCTGCACTGATACAATTTGAGTCCACAGAGACTGACATTCATTGCAGTCACTGAACAAACACCTTGAGTTAGCCCTTGGAGACTAACATTAATTACAATCACTGAACAAACAGCTTCAATTAACCCCTGTCCATCCCGCAATTCTTATACCACAGCAAAGTAGAACCTTTCCCTGGTCCTGATGGGATGTATGAGAGTTGCTGAGGGAAGGAACGGTGGAAATAGCGCAGGATCCGGCCAGAATCTTTGAAGCCTCCTTGGATATGGGATTTGTGCCAGAGGAATGGAGTGTTGCAAATGTTACACCTTGTTAAAAAAGGAGGGTGATAAACGCTTTTACTACAGGCCAGTCCTTCTTACATCGGTGGTGGGGAGACTTCTGGAGGCCATACTCCTGGAGAAAATTATATGACACTTGGAAAAATCATAGGTTAATAAATGACAATCAGCATGGATATCTTAACAGAGAGATGTGTCTGGCAAACCTGATTGAGTTATTTGATGAAGTAACGGAAATGTTTGAAGGGCATAGTGTGGTTGCTGTTGTGTATATGGAATTTAAAAATGGGGTTGATAATGTGCCATTGAATAGAGTGGTTAGGACCAAAGGGGAAATGGTAGCGCTGATCTGACATTGGCTAATGGACTGAAAACAAGAGTAGTGGTGAAAAGCTCTTGTTCAGACTGGGAGGAAGTACACTGTTGTGTCCTCCTGGCGTCGCTATTCGGACAACTGCTCTTTTTGATATATATTAATGATATAGACATAAATATATAAAGAGCATAATTTGAACATTTGCAGATGAAACTGAGGGGATCAAATTAGGCTTCAGGAGGACATAGATAGACTGGTGAAATTAGAAAAGTGATTAAAGGTGTCGTTAACAGTGCTATTAAATGGCACTGACTCATCAGTAACCTGCTCACCGCTGCTGACTTTGCATTCCGTCAGAACCACTGGGCTCCATGTCATTACAAACATGGACAAAGAGCTGAATTTCAGAGGTGAATTTAGAGTGTCTGCCCTCGACATTAAGGCATAATTTGAACGAATGTCACATTAAGGAGCCCTCCTAAAACAGGAGTCAATGGGAATGACGGGGAAATCTCTCCACTGGCTGGAGTCATACATATCAAAAAGGAAGATGGTTGTGGTTGTTTGTGGTCAATAATCTCAGCCCGTGGACATCGCTGCAGGAGTTCCTCAGGGCATTGTTCCCGGTCCAACCATCTTCAGCTGCTTCATTAATGATCTTCCTTCCATCATCAGGTCAGAAGTGGGGATGTTTGCTGATGACTGCACAGTGTTCAGTTCCATTCGGAAATCCTTAGATGATGAAGCATTCAATGCCCGCATGCAACAACACCTGGCCGAATTTCAGGCTTGTGCTGAAAGGTGGCAAGTATCACAAACATCGCACAAGTGCCAGGCAATGACTATCTCTAACAAGCGAGAGTCTAGCCACTGCCCCTTGACAATCAATGGCATCACCATCGCCAATTCCACCACCATCAACATACTGGTGGTCACCATTCACCAGAAAATTAACTGGACCAGCTGCATTATTATTGTGGCTACAAGAGCAGGACAGATGTTGGTATTCTGCAGCGAGTGTCTCAGCTCCTGCCTCCCCAAATCCTTTCCACCATCTACAAGGCACAAGTAAGGAGTGTGGTGGAATACTCTCCACTTGCCTGAATGAGTTCAGCTCCAACAACATTCAAGAAGCTCGATGCCATTCAGGACAAAGCAGCCCACTTGTTCGGCACCCCATCCACCACCTTAAACATCCACTCCCTCCACCACCAGCGTACTGTGGCTGCAGTGTGTGCCATCTACAAGATGCACTGCAGCAACTCACCCAGGTTTCTTCCCAGCACTTCACAAACCCGCGGACTCTTCCACCTAGAAGGACAAGGGCAGTAGTCGCATATGAACCCCAGCAACTATAAGCTCCCCTCCAATGCAAATGCCATCCTGACTTGGAAAGATATTGCCGTTTCTTCATCATCGATCGGTCAGAATTCTGCAAATCCCTCTGTAAGAGCATTGTGGGAGTACCTTCATGGACTGGAGTGGTTCAAGAATGCTGCTCACCACAAGCTTCTAAAGGGCAAAGAGGGATAGGCAATCAATGCTGGCAATGCCAGCGGTGGCCACATCCCATGAAGGATTTAAAATAATTACAAAATGTCAGAAGGCTGATTAAAACTAATGTAGAGAAGTGAGAAAGATTAACCTTGGAGGAAAATTAGTAGCGGCAATATAAACTAAACTGAACAATTTTAAAGGGGGTGCAGGAAAAGCGAGACATGGACATTTACATACACAAGCCTTAGAAGATGGCAGGACAAGGTGATACGTTTGTTAATAAAGCGCATGGGCTCCTTAGCATTGTAAACCGAGGCAGACAATAATAGCAACAAAGTTATGCTGAACCTTTATAAATCACTGGTTAGGCCCTGGCTGGATTATTGTGTTCAATTCTGGTCACGATGGAGACTTGCCATGGCGCCTCCCACGGTTCAATAGCAACACACAGCACTGACCCGTGAAGGAACTGCCTGAGGATCCCAGACACCAGTGAGAGACACAACATTCTGGTGTGAACAGACGGAGTTTATTAATAACAGGATTGACAAAACCAAACAGTGTGTCTGGGTTTAAACCTTAAGACTGTGAAGCGTGGGGAATGGCAACCATTTAAGTTTAAACTGCTGCCCCAGCAGTCACAGCACGATTAGATACAGAATAAGTTCCATCTACACTGTCCCAACAAAATCTCACAGGGCAGGTACAGCACGCGATAGATTCAGTGTAAAGCTGCCACTACAATGTCCCATCAAACACTCCCAGGGCAGGTACAGCGCAGGTTAGATACTGAGTAAAGCTCGCTCTAAACTGTCCCAACAAACACTCCCATGGCAGGGACAGCACTGGTTAGATACAGAGCAAAGTTCCCTCTACACTGTCCCATCAAACACCCCCAGCACAGGTACAGCACAGATTAGATACACAGTAAAGCTCCCTCTACACTCTCCCATCAAACACTCCCAGGGCAGGTACAGCACAGGGTTAGATACAGAGTAAAGCTCCCACTAAACTGTCCCATCAAACAATCCCAGGGCAGGTACAGCACAGGTTAGATACAGATTAAAGCTCCCACTACACTGTCCGATCAAACACTCCCGGGGAGTGGTAAGCGCAGCACGTGTTAGATACAGAGTAAAGCTCCCTCTACACTGTCCCATCAAACACTCCCAGGGCAGGTCCAGCACGGGTTAGATACAGAGTAAAGCTCCCTCTACACTGTCGCATCCTCTGAGTATGTGGGGCTCAGTACCACAGTGGATATGATGTCGGGTAACTCAGCAGGCCGGGGATGGGGCATGGGCTTTTCCTACTTTGCGTGTGGGGCTCAGTACCACACTGGGTGTGTGATCAGGTTAACTCAGCACAGAACGGGGATGGAGCCTGAGCCTTTCCCAATGGTCACTGCATCCCCTCTCTCAGTGATGTCCCTCCCTGGGACGCTCTGCTCCAATCTCTCAGTGAAGCCGCTCCCTGGGACACTCTGCTCCAGTCTCTCAGTGAAGCCGCTCCCTGAGATGCTCTGATCCAGTCTCTCAGTGATGTCCCACCCTGGGACGCTCTGCTCCAGTCTCTCAGCGATGTCCCTCCCTGGGACGCTCTGCTCCAGTCTCTCAGTGATGTCCCTCCCTGGGGCGCTCTGCTCCAGTCTCTCAGTGATGTCCCTCCCTGGGACACACTGCTCCAGTATGTCAGTGATGTCTCTCCCTGGGACGCTCTGCTCCAGTGTCTCAGTGATGTCCCTCCCTGGGACGCTCTGCTCCAGTACCTCAGTGATGTCCCTCCCTGGGACGCTCTGCTCCAGTCTCTCAGTGATGTCCCTCCCTGGGGCACTCTGCTCCAGTCTCTCAGTGATGTCCCTGCCTGGGACACACTGCTCCAGTATCTCAGTGATGTCCCTCCCTGGGACACTCTGCTCCAGTCTCTCAGTGAAGCCGCTCCCTGGGACGCTCTGCTCCAGTCCCTGAGATGGTGTCCTTCCCTGGGGCGCTCTGCTCCAGTATCTCAGTGATGTCCCTCCCTGGGGCGCTGTGCTCCAGTATCTCAGTGATGTCCCTCCCTGGGACACTCTGCTCCAGTCTCTCAGTGAAGCCGCTCCCTGGGACGCACTGCTCCAGTCTCTGAGACGGTGTCCTTCCCTGGGGCGCTCTGCTCCAGTATCTCAGTGATGTCCCTCCCTGGGGTGCTCTGCTCCAGTCTCTCAGTGAAGCCGCTCCCTGGGATGCTCTGCTCCAGTCTCTCAGTGATGTCCCTCCCTGGGGCGCTCTGCTCCAGTATCTCAGTGATGTCCCTCCCTGGGGCGCTCTGCTCCAGTATCTCAGTTAAGCCGCTCCCTGGCACGCTCTGCTCCAGTCTCTGAGACGGTGTCCTTCCCTGGGGCGCTCTGCTGCAGTCTCTCAGTGATGTCCCACCCTGGGACGCTCTGCTTCAGTCTCTCAGTGATGTCCCTCCCTGGGACACTCTGCTCCAGTCTCTGAGATGGTGTCCTTCCATGGGGCGCCCTGCTCCAGTCTCTCAGAGATGTCCCTCCCTGGGACGCTCTGCTCCAGTCTCTCAGTGATGTCCCTCACTGGGACCCTCTGCTCCAGTAACTCAGTGAAGTCCCTCGCTGGGACGCTCTGCTCCAGTCTCTCAGTGATGTCCCTCCCTGGGACGCTCTGCTCCAGTCTCTCAGTGATGTCCCTCCCTGGGACGCTCTGCTCCAGTATCTCAGTCATGTACCTCCCTGGGACGCTCTGCTCCAGTCTCTGAGACAGTGTCCCTCCCTGGGACGCTCTTACCCAGTCTCTGAGACGGGGTCCCTCCCTGGGGCGCTCTGCTCCAGTCTCTCAGTGATGTCCCTCCCTGGGACGCTCTGCTCCAGTCTCTCAGTGATGTCCCTCCCTGGGACACTCTGCTCCACCATCTCAGTGATGTACCTCCCTGGGACGCTCTGCTCCAGTCTCTCAGTGATGTCCCTCCCTGGGACGCTTGGCTCCAGTCTCTCAGTGATGTCCCTCCCTGGGACGATCTGCTCCAGTCTCTCAGTGAAGCCGCTCCCTGGGACGCTCTGCTGCAGTCTCTGAGACGGTGTCCCTCCCTGGGACGCTCTGCTCCAGTCTCTCAGTGATGTCCCTCCCTGGGACGCTCTGCACCAGTCTCTCAGTGATGTCCCTCCCTGGGACGTTCTGCTCCAGTCTCTCAGTGAAGCCGCTCCCTGGGACGCTCTGCTCCAGTCTCTCAGTGATGTCCCTCCCAGGGACGCTCTGATCCAGTCACTCAGTGCAGCAGCTCCCTGGGATGCTCTGCTCCAGTCTCTCAGTGAAGCCGCTCCCTGGGATGCTCTGCTCCAGTCTCTCAGTGATGACCCTCCCTGGGACGCTCTGCTCCAGTATGTCAGTGATGTCCCTCCCTTGGACACTCTGCTCCAGTATCTCAGTGATGTCCCTCCCTGGGGTGCTCTGCTCCAGTCACTCAGTGATGTCCTTCCCTGGAACGCTCTGCTCCTGTATCTCAGTGATGTCCCCCCCTGGGACGCTCTGCTCCAGTGTCTCAGTGATGTCCCTCCCTGGGGCGCTCTGCCCCAGTATCTCAGTGATGTCCCTCCCTGGGACGCTCTGCTCCAGTCTCTCAGTGATGTCCCTCCCTGGGACGCTCTGCTCCAGTCTCTCAGTGATGTCCCTTCCTGGGACGCACTGCTCCAGTATCTCAGTCATGTCCCTCCCTGGGACGCTCTGCTCCAGTCTCTGAGAAAGTGTCCCTCCCTGGGACGCTCTGCTCCAGTATCTCAGTCATGTCCCTCCCTGGGACACTCTGCTCCAGTCTCTCAGTGATGTCCCTGCATGGGACGCTCTGCTCCAGTCTCTCAGTGATGTCCCTCCCTGGGGCGCTCTGCTCCAGTCTCTCAGTGATGTCCCTCCCTGGGGCGCTCTGCTCCAGTATCTCAGTGATGTCCCACCCTGGGACGCTCTGCTCCAGTATCTCAGTGATGTCCCTCCCTGGGACGCTCTGCTCCAGTCTCTCAGTGATGTCCCTCCCTGGGACGCTCTGCTCCAGTCTCTCAGTGATGTCCCTCCCTGGGACGCTCTGCTCCAGTCTCTCAGTGATGTCCCTCCCTGGGACGCTCTGCTCCAGTATCTCAGTGATGTCCCTCCCTGGGACACTCTGCTCCAGTATCTCAGTGATGTCCCTCCCAGGGGTGCTCTGCTCCAGTCTCTCAATGATATCCCTCCCTGGGACGCTCTGCTCCAGTGTCTCAGTGATGTCCCTCCCTGGGGCGCTCTGCTCCAGTATCTCAGTGATGTCCCTCCCTGGGGCGCTCTGCTCCAGTATCTCAGTGATGTCCCTCTCTGGGATGCTCTGCTCCATTCTCTCAGTGATGTCACTCCCTGGGACGCTCTGCTCCAGTCTCTCAGTGATGTCCCTCCCTGGGACGCTCTGCTCCAGTCTCTCAGTGATGTCCCTCCCTGGGACGCTCTGCTCCAGTACCTCAGTGATGTCACTCCCTGAGATGCACTGCTGCAGTATCTCAGTAATGTCCCTCCCTGCGGTGCTCTGCTCCAGTATCTCAGTGATGTCCCTCCCTGGGATGCTCTGCTCCAGTCTCTCAGTGATGTCCCTCCCTGGGGTGCTCTCCTCCAGTATCTCAGTGATGTCCCTCCCTGGGATGCTCTGCTCCAGTCTCTCAGTGAAGCCGCTCCCTGGGACACTCTGCTCCAGTCTCTCAGTGATGTCCCTCCCTGGGACACTCTGCTCCAATCTGTCAGTGATGTCCCTCCCTGGGACGCTCTGCTCCAGTATCTCAGTGATGTCCCTCCCTGGGACGCTCTGCTCCAGTATCTCAGTGATGTCCCTCCCTGGGGTGCTCTGCTCCAGTATCTCAGTGATGTCCCTCCCTGGGACGCTCTGCTCCAGTGTTTCAATGATGTCCCTCCCTGGGGCGCTCTGCTCCAGTATCTCAGTGAAGCCGCTCCCTGGGACGCTCTGCTCCAGTCTCTCAGTGATGTCCCTCCCTGGGACACTCTGCTCCAATCTCTCAGAGATGTCCCTCCCTGGGACGCTCTGCTCCAGTATCTCAGTGATGTCCCTCCCTGGGACGCTCTGCTCCAGTATCTCAGTGATGTCCCTCCCTGGGGTGCTCTGCTCCAGTATCTCAGTGATGTCCCTCCCTGGGACGCTCTGCTCCAGTGTCTCAGTGATGTCCCTCCCTGGGGCACTCTGCTCCAATATCTCAGTGATGTCCCTCCCTGGGCCGCTCTGCTCCAGTCTCTCAGTGATGTCCCTCCCTGGGACGCTCGGCTCCAGTCTCTCAGTGAAACCGCTCCCTGGGATGCTCTGCTCCAGTCTCTCAGTGATGTCCCTCCCTGGGATGCGCTGCTCCAGTCTCTCAGTGATATCCCTCCCTGGGACGCTCTTCTCCAGTCTCTCAGTGATGTCCCTCCCTGGGACGCTCTGCTCCAGTCTCTCAGTGAAGCCGCTCCCTGGGACGCTCTGCTCCAGTCTCTGAGACGTTGTCCCCCCCTGGGACGCTCTGCTCCTGTCTCTCAGTGATGTCCCTTCCTGGGACGCTCTGCTCCAGTCTCTCAGTGATGTCCCTCCCTGGGATGCTCTGCACCAGTATCTCAGTGATGTCCCTCCCTGGGACGCTCTGCTCCAGTCTCTCAGTGATGTCCCTCCCTGGGGCTCTCTGCTCCAGTCTCTCAGTGATGTCCCTCCCTAGGACGCTCTGCTCCAGTCTCTCAGTGATTTCCCTCCCTGGGGCGCCCTGCTCCAGCCTCTCAGTGATGTCTCTCCCTGGGGCGCTCTGCTCCAGTATCTCAGTGATGTCCCTCCCTGGGATGCTCTGCTCCAGTCTCTCAGTGATGTCTCTCCCTGGGGCGCTCTGCTCCAGTATCTCAGTGATGTCCTTCCCTGGAACGCTCTGCTCCAGTCTGTCAGTGATGTCCCTCCCTGGGACGCTCTGCTCCAGTCTCTCAATGATGTCCCTCCCTGGGATGCTCTGCTCCAGTCTCTCAGTGAAGCCGCTCCCTGGGACGCTCTGCTCCAGTCTCTGAGACGGATCAGTGTCGAGAGATCAATTCCTGTTTCTGTCATCCCAGTGTATTTAAAATAATCAATTTTCTTACTGGAACAACTCATTTGATTTTCCAGCAAGCGGCTTCTGTTTTGCTGTCAACAGCTCAGCACTGTGCTATTACTGGAGATAAAAAAAAGTGTAATCACACCCAGTATTTAAGCACATTCTGTCAAAGGATAATTAACTGCTCAAATGACCACAGCATATCAGAATTTAGAGAACAAAGAGAGTGTCACATCTCCCTCTGTCTATAATCTGCTACGCACTCTTGTTTGTCTGCTATCATCTCTTTCTTCACTATCTCTGTCACCCCCTCTCTCTCCCTATCTATATCTAATAAACGTGCCTATCTATCTATTTCCATCTATCTCTCTTCTATCCCTATCACCCTCTCTCTCGCCCTATCTGTATTTAATAATCTCTCCTCTCTCGATCACCATCCGTCTTTCCTCTATATCTTTCATCCCTCTCTCTCCCTATCTATATCTAATAATATTTCCTCTCTGTAGACCTATCTGTATCTCCTCTATCCCTATCACACTTCTACTTATCTATATCTAATAATCTCTCCTCTCTCGATCACCATCCATCTCTCCTCTATATCTGTCACCCGATCTCTCTCTCTATCTAGTAAGATTATAAGCACATAAGGACATACAAAATAAGAGCAGGAGTAGGCCATACGGCCCCTCGAGCCTTCTTCACCATTCAATAAGATCATGGCTGATCATCGAGCCCAACTCCACTCTACCGCCCGATCTTCATATCTCTTGATTCCCCTAGTATTTAAAAATCAATCTATCGCAGCCTTGAATATACTCAGAGACCCAGCATCAGCCCACTGGGGCAGAAAATGTCTAAGATTCACAACCCTCTGAGCGAGAAATTCCTCCTCATCTCGGTCTTAAATGACCTGCCCCTTAACCTGAGACTATGCCCCCTAGTTCTAGACACTCCAGCCAGGGGAAACAACCTCTCAGCAACTAACACTTTCATTCCTTTCAGAATCCTGTATATTTCAATGAGATCACGTCTCATTCTTCTACACTCCAGAGAGTAGAGTCCCATTCTACACAATCTCTCATTATAGGACAACCCTCTCATCCCAGGATCTCTCCTCACTCTATCACCATCTATCTCTCCTCTATCTCTGTCAACCTCTTTCTCCCTTTCTATATCTAATAATCTCTCCTCTCTGTCTCTCCTCTCTGTTTCTACCAATCTGTCCCTCTTCTTCTCTCTCTCTGTCACGCCATCTCTCTCTGCCTATCTGTCTCTCTCTCTCAGTCTCGCTTACTCTCCCTCAGTCTCTTTGACTCTCCCTCTCTGTCTGTCTCTAACTCTCTGTCTCTCTCTGTCTCTCTCACTGTCTCTTCCTCTCTCTGTATCTGCCTCTTTCTCTACTTCTCCCCCTCTCTCTCTGTCTCTCTCTCTATTTCTCTCTCTGTCTCTCTTTCTTTCACTCTCTCTCTCTGTACATCTGATTATCTGTCTCTCTGACTATCTCTCTCTCTCTCTCTCAATTCAATTCAATTCAATTCAAATTGATTTATTGGCATGACAAGATACATCTTATGTTGCCAAAGCACAGAAAAACATGTATGATTGAACACATAAATGCAGATCTAGACATACATTGTATAGGCAAGTATACCCATGTATACATAAATATACACACATACAATATACATATAATCTTTTCTTAGATTTAATGGTCACTGGTTGTCCCTTTGCTTATGGCAAGCTGTAACATAGTTTGCTGCTAAAGTTATGCATTTTCTCTGTTCCCCTAATAGATATGGGAGTTTTTGGTGGTTATTCAAATTATTGAATTCAGGGCATATTTTTATGAATTTTGGGTAGAAATTCCCCCTTATGCCCTGATAGTTTCCACAAGTCGTGAGTAAGTGCATTTCTGTCTCCACCACTCCCTGACTGCAGTGAGAGCATATCCTGTCCGCTCTCGGCAGCCAGGTCTGCCTGTGTCTGCCTTTTTCGATGGCCAGGCTATGCTCACTAAGTCTGTACATTGTCAAGTTTTTCTCAGTTTGCTATCTTTTACCATGGTCAGGTAATCAGCCGTGGTGTATTGTCTGTTTAGGGCCAGATAGCAATCGAGTTTTTTGGGGTTTTTTTGTCGTTTCTGTCCAGTAGGTCAAATATTTTAATTTTTGTTTACTAATGATTGTGGTGGGTCGAATTCTCTGTGCTAGCATGTCACTGTCCTGGGGCTGATTATTATTAGTAGTGTTAATAGTTACTCCACTGAGTCCCAGGACCAGTTGACTGAGGGAACTCTTCTCTATGATCATCTCTTGGCAGTTCAAGGCTTTGTAATGATAGCACTGGGGGTTGCTCCTTTTTAGGTGTTTCCAAAATTTGATGGCTCTTTTTTGGATATCAATTAGTAGTGGATATTGGCCTAATTCTGCCCTGCATGCATTGTTTGCAGTTTTCCTCTGGGTCCGGTAGATACTTTTACAGAATTCTGCATGTAGGACCTCAATTGGATGTTTGCCCCATTTTGCAAATTCTTGTTGTGTAAGCGAACCCCACACCTCACTGCCATGAAGTGCAATTGGTTCAATTACTGATTTAAAAATTTTGAGCCAAATGCCAATTGGAAATTAGAACATAAGAACATAAGAAATAGGAGCAGGAGTAGGCCAATCGGCCCCTCGAGCCTGCTCCACCATTCAATAAGATCATGGCTGATCTGATCCTAACCTCAAATCTACTATCAGTCTCCATCCCACCCGAACCCATGTGATCTCCCGGGAGAGGCGAAAAACCAGATAAAAAAACAAATGGCCAATTTGGGAGAAAAAATCTGGGAAATTCCTCTCCGACCCATCTAGGCAATCGAAACTCGTCCAGGAGATCACTCTGTCCCTATATTTCCTACAGTACTTACCTTCTGTAAAAGGCGATCTCCACCCCAGACAGGAACAGGAATAGAACCATCTCCTGAAATCTAACACCGAATTAGAACACAAGAAGTAGGAGCAAAACCAGGCTACACGGCCCCTGGGCTGCTCCGCTACCCACAGGGCCTTGACCATTCTGAACCGAGACTCATGTCCAATTACCTGCCCGCTCCCCATAACCCTTAATTCCCTTTACTTATAGGAAACTGTCTATTTCTGTTTTAAATTTATTTAATGATGTAGCTTCCACAGCTTTCTGGGGCAGCAAATTCCACAAACCTACTACCCTCTGAGTGAAGAAATTTCTCCTCATCTCAGTTTTGAAATAGCAGCCCCTTATTCTAAGCTTATGCCCCCTAGTTCTAGTTTCACCCATCATTGGGAACATCCTCACCACATCCACCCAATCAAGCCCCTTCACAATCTTATATGTTTCAATAAGATCGCCTCTCATTCTTCTGAACTCCAATGATTAGTGTCCCAATCTACTCAACCTCTCCTCATATGTCCACCCCCTCATCCCCGGGATTAACCGAGTGAACCTTCTTTGTACTGACTCGAGAGTAAGTATGTCTTTTCTTAAGTATGGACAACAAAACTGTATGCAGTATTCCAGGTGCGGTCTCACCAATACCTTGTACAACTGCAGCAGTACCTCACTGTTTTCATATTCTATCCCCCTAGCAATAAAAGCCAACATTCCATTGGCCTTCTTGATCACTTGCTGCACCTGCATACTAACTTTTTGAGTTTCGTGCACCAGGACCCCCAGATCCCTTTGTACTAGAGTACTTTCCAGTTTCTTGCCATTAAGATAATAACTTGCTCTATGAATTTTCCTGCCAAAGTGCATAACCTCACACTGTCCAGTATTGTATTCCATCTGCCAAATCTCTGCCCACTTACTTAGCCTGTCTATGTCCCTTTGCAGGTTTTTTATGTCCTCCTCACTCCCTACTGCCCCTCCCATCTTTGTACCATCTGCAAACTTTGATATTTGGATTGACTTTTTAATGGCATAGAAAGCCCTTTTTGCTTTCTTTCAGTTCATTCACAGGCAAATGAAAATTTCCCGTAGAACGAATTTTTAAGCCTAAGTATGTGTAATTTGTAGTTTGTTCAATTTTAGTTGCTCCTAATGTGAAGTTTATTCTGGGTCCCTGATGTCTGGATCTTTGCTGGAATCTCTCTCTCTCTCTCACTCTCTCTCTCCCTCTGTCACTCTCTGTCTTTGGTAGTCTATTCCTCAGCCCATAATCTCTGTTTATATGTCTGTCTCTGTCTCGTTTTATCTCTCCATCTCACTCTTTCCTTCTTGTCTCGATCTCTGGCTCTCTCACCATCTGTGTCGTTTGCTCTTGTCTGTCCATTCCTCTTTAGCTCTGCCTACCTCTAACACTATTTCTATTCCTCTCTCTTACAGTCTGTCTATGTCCCTCTCTAGTGCTCGCTCTCATTATGCATCTCTCTTTCCCTCTGTCTCTTTCTGCCTGTATCTTTGTCTGTATCGCCCCATCTCTCTCTGTCTTCCCCTCTGTCTCTCCTTCTCTGTATCTTTATCTCGATGTTTCGCTCCCCCAGGCTGTCTTTGTCTCATCCTCCCCTATATCTCCCCATATCACCCTGTCCCTGTCTCTTTCTCTCTGCCTCCCTCTCACTCTCTTTAACTATCTCTGACTCTCTGGCTTTGTTCACCTCTCTTCCTCTCTCTCCCTATCTCTCTCACTCTCTCTGTCCCACTCTTTATTCCTCTATTGCTCTGTATCTATTACTTTATCTATGTATCGCACACGGTGTATTTACACTTTTCTTGCTCCGGCTGCATCTCTCTCCCATTCTCTTTCTCTCTCGTCCTATTGTCATAGTGAAGGAGGAGGTAATTGAGATATTGGATGGGATAACAATGGCTAAACAGGAGGTACTAGGAAGGCTGGCTGTACTTAATGTAGATAAGTCACAAGGACCGGACAGGACGCATCCTATGAAGCTGAGGAAAATAAAGGTGGAGATTGCGGAGGTGCTGTGGCCATAATCTCCCAATCCTCCTTGGATACTTGGATGATGCCAGATGACAGGAGATTTGCAAATGTTACTCCCGTGTTCAAAAAGGGGTGTAAGGTTAAACCCAGCAACTACAGGCCAGTCAGTTTAGTCTCGGTAGTGGGGAAGATTTTGGAAACAATTAACAGGGATAAAATGAACAGTGACTTTCACAAGTCTTGATTAATTAAGGGAAGCCAGCACGGATTTGTTAAAGACAATTCGTTTTTAACCAACTTGATTGAATTTTCTGATGAAGTAACAGTCAGAGTTGATGAGGGCAATGCTGTTGACGTGGTGTACGTAGACTTGCTAATGGCTTTGATAAAGGGTGCAAATATAAACCCAGCAGCTACAGGCCTGTCAGTTTAATCTCGGTAGTGGGGAAGCTTTTAGAAATAATAAACAGGAATAAAATGAAACGTCATTTGGACAACTGTGGATTAATTAAGGGAAGCCAGCACGGATTTGTTAAAGACAAATCGTGTTTAACCAACGTGCTTGAATTTTCTGATGAAGTAACAGACAGGGTTGATGAGGGCAATGCGGTTGATGTGGTGCACATGGATTTCCCAAAGGCTGTTGAAAAGGTGCCACATAATAGGCTTGCCAGCAAAGTTGAAGCCCATGGGATAAAAGGAACAGTGGCAGCATGGATACAATATTGGCAAAGTGAGAGGAAGCAGCGAAGAGTGGTGAATGGCTGTTCCTCGGACTGGAGGTGCTTCCCAGGGGTCAGTACTAGGACCACTGCTTGTCTTTGTTGTATCCGTGTGTTAATGGAGACACGGAATGCAGGAGTTGGTTTCACAGGTGTTTACTGCACAAAGTCTGGAGGTGAACTAACAGATACAAGGCACTATACAGGCTTATATAGCCCGAGTGGCCATTACCGGCATTACAGTACACAGGGGCTCTTAAAGGCACATACACCACAATTCCTCCCCTTTTAGACAACCAGTACATAACATTTTAAGTAATCATTAATTAACATGTTACAACAATAATCTACACATTTGCTGCAGTTAATCAATTATAAGTCAGTCTCTCTGGAGGCTTCCTGACTCGGTCCGGATAATGCCTCGGTGGTGCAGTAGGTTTTGGTGGTGCAGTAGGTTCTTTTGGCAAGATCGATTCGACTTGAATGCCAGTGTCGGGTTCATCTGGTTCCAGTATCACCGGATCGGAGGTAGATACTATGGGTATCTCTGCTTCATCATTAGGCGTATAGAGTTGTGGTGTAGGTTGTCCCTTTTCGGATGACTCTATGATCTGGTCAGCATGGCGCCTTATTATGCTTTCTCCAATGTCCACGGTATACATCAGCGGTCCTAGTCATGTGCAAATAGTTCCAGGCTGCCATTTCTCGGTACGGTAGTCCCGGGCCAAAACTTGTTGACCTATCTGGAAGGTTCTAGTTGGCCTTTCATTCATGCCTTGAAATTACCGGTTCTCCACGTCCCTTCTGATGTTTGGCTTGATCAAATCCAGCCGGCATCTTAGGCTTCTATTGAAGAACATCATGGCGGGAGTTTGGTTTGTAACCACATGTGTTGCATTCCTGTATGCAAACAAGAAGTTATCTACCTTATGCTGTAGATTTATGTCTTCATTACCCATGGCCTTTATGGCCTTCTTGAAGGTCTGGACAAACCGTTCAGCCAATCCATTGGTGGCAGGATGGTATGGGGCGGACGTGTAGTGCTGAACCCCATTGTTTTTAAGAACTTCCGTAATTCTTCGGATACAAATTGTGGTCCATTATCAGAACAGATCTGTTCAGGCAGCCCATTCCTGGCAAATATGGTCCTTAATACTGTGATGGTTTTTTCCGTGGTGGTGGAGGACATCTTTATTACCTCCAGCCACTTGGAGTGTGCATCAACCGCGATTAAGAACATTGAGTCCATAAATGCATCAGCAAAGTAGATGTGTACCCTTTGCCATGGAGATGAGGGCCACTCCCATGGATGTAGAGGGGCTTGTGGTGGGGCGTTTTGGACCTTCTGGCATCCTAGGCAGCTCTTGGTCATTTCTTCGATGCCTCCATCGATACCTGGCCACCACACAAACGCTCTGGCTAGGTTCTTCATTTTCACTCCACCCAGATGCCCCTCGTGAAGCTCCTTTAGCACTTTATCCTGGAGTTTGGGTGGAATCACCACTCTGGATCCACACATCAAGGTTCCTCGGCACACTGACAGCTGTTCTCTTCTTTGCGAGAATGCTGGCAACAGTGGTTCACCATGTGCTGGCCATCCCTTCACCGTTAAATTGTAGACTCGTGAGAGAGTCGGGTCATTTCTCATTTCCTTTTCAATGGCAGAATTTGTTACTGGTAGACATTCCACTATGGTTGAGTGGAACATCTCCACTGGGTCCACTGTAGGTGCCTCTTCTACCATTGGCAATGGTAGGCGCGATAAACCGTCAGCATTCCCATGCTGTTTTGATCCTTTGTATTCTATGTCATATTGGTGTGCCCCTAGGAAAAGGGACCACCTCTGTAGCCTTTGCACTGTCATAATGGGCGCACCCTTTTTAGGGTTGAATATGGAGACGAGGGGTTGATGGTCAGTCAACAAGGTAAATTTTTGTCCATGTAGGTAATGGTTGAATTACTTCACTCCCCATACCAGGCTGAGTGCTTCCCTGTCGATCTGGGCATAGTTACGCTCAGCTGAGTTCAATGAGCGTGACGCAAAAGCTATCAGCCGCTCCGAGCCATCAGGGAATCTATGCGATAATACCACTTCTACGCTATAAGGGGATACATCACACGCCAGTCTGATTGGCAGTGATGGGTTGTAATGAGCCAAAACTTGCTTGGACGTGATCAAGCCTTTGCATTTATGGAAGGCACGTTTACAGTCTTCGCTCCATTTCCAAATTACTCCCGTTTGTAGCAGTTCATTAAGAGGGTGCAGAAGAGTTGACAAGTTCGGTAAAAATTTATGATAGTAATTTATCAATCCCAGGAATGACCTTAATTGTGAGACATTTTCAGGTGCTGGGGCTTTTATGACCGCTTCAATTTTTTCAGGTGACTTATGCAACCCTTCCTCGTTAATTATGTGGCCACAATATGGTATTTGTTTCTGGAAAAATTCGCACTTGGGGCGATTTGCTCATAGGCCCCGTTCTTTCAGCCCAGTGAGCACCTGCTCCAAATTGGCAAGGTGCTCGTTGTCGTTTTCTCCTGTTACAATGATGTCGTCTAGGTAGCATTGAGTCCCCGGAATCCCTTGGAGGACTTGCTCCATAGCTCTTTGCCAGATAGCTGGAGCGGATGCTACTCCGAAAAGCAGTCGATTGTACTGGTACAGGCCTTTGTGTGTATTTATCGTGAGATACTTTTTAGAGGCCTCTTCATCCTCCATCTGTAGATATGCTTGTGCCAAGTCAAATTTGGTGAAACGTTTCCCTCCGGAGAGTGAGGTGAAAATATCTTCTATCCTCGGATGAGGATACTGTACCATGTGAAGGATCGGGTTTACAGTCACCTTGAAGTCCCCACAGATGCGAATTTTTCTCTGTTCTTCAGATTTATCATTATTCAACGTTTTCTTCATGACCGGGACGATGGGTGTTGCCCACTCACTCCAATCTATCCTGGATAATACGCCTGCCTTTTCCAAATTCTCCAGCTCTGCCTCGACTGCTGGACGAATTGCGTATGGCACCGGCCTTGCATTAAAAAACTTGGGAATTGCTGCATCTTCCACTTTTATTGAGGCGGTGACGCCTTTCAAGGTTTCTAGTTCCTGTTGAAACTGTGACGGGGTGGGAGCCACGGGGCCGTGTAGACATGGGGCCATGCTGTCCGGGCGAGGTAGGTTCTGGACCCAAGTGCAGAAACGAGGCGAGAGGCAAATATACAGTACTTTGTTTGAACTTTACTAGATTCACACATAACTAGATTCACACAAGGAACACAGCAACAAACATAAGAACTTAAGACAAGCTACCAAACGGCTAGTCAAGATAGGAACTCAGGACAGCTTCCATGAGGCAACCCACTTGTCCATACTGAGCCTGAGACAAGCTACCACAAGGGCAACCAGCTTGCCGAGACGAGACTCGAGACAAGCTACCACAGGGGTAATTAGCTTATCAATACAGAGCTCAAGACAAGCTCCCACATAGCAACACGCTTGTCCAAACAGCACCTTATCAAGACAAGCAACTTGACAGCACCTAGTCAAGACCGAGAACAAAAGACAGAACAACAGACTTAGATACAAGCAACAACCATGGCAACCAGCTTGTCAAGGCAAGCTGCCACAGAGCAAAGGCTAGTCAAGACAGAGAACTTTGTCAAGACAGAGAACATTGTCAAGACTAACTTCCTTGTGAGGACTGAGCACAGAGGGAAGAAACCACAGAACATATATACCACAAATGACAGGTGAAACTCATGAACAGATAACAGGCAGTTAACTAATTAACACAGGAGACCAGAAACAATTAACCAAGAGAAACAAACAAGTGAAGGTGCCATCTAGAGGTTACTGAAAGAACTGACTGGCACCCTCACAGAAACACTTCCTTGGCATTGGCCAAGATGTCTTTTAATCATTCAGGTATGACATCATCATCATTATTTATCTTACTGGTCACCGTCAGTGCCTGAATGGAGTGCCAGTCTAAACGTATCTTCCTGATCCATTCACGTCCCAACAGCGGTGGACCACCATCTTGCAGAATGTATAAATACAACTTCTGTATTTCCTTGCCGTTGTATACAACAGGCACCCTTATTTTCCCTTTGGGGTATACTTTCTGCCCCGTATATGTTTTAAAGATAATGGTTGTGTCTTTCAAAGGTATATGCGGAAATAGCCGCTCGTAACCCCATCAACTTATGATGGTCAGAGCCGATCCTGTATCTAGCTCCATTTTAACTGGGGACCCCGCTATCGTGAGGGTAACCCAAATGGTCTGGTAATCTTCTTTGGCAATTACATTATGTAATTTGAGACAGCTTAGTCTCTTGTTTCCAGAGTCGCTATCGCTCTTCTGGTCATCGGAGCTACTGTCCGTCATCATTTGTACCTTTCTGTACTTTTCCTTATTGATTTTTTTCCTGTCCGTGGATTTTTTGTATCCAGATCAGCATACACGTGCAATGTGTCCAATCTTTCCGCATTGCCTGCATGCTTTGTCCTTGAACCAGCAGTCTCTCTGGTCATGGGTGGATTTGCCGCAGCAATAACATCTCTCAAAACCCTGTGTCATTTCATGGGTGCCGAAGTCCTGTGGCTTTTGCTGTATCTCTGCAGCTCCTCTTGCGGCTGCTTCGTATGGTACAGCCACACTGAAAGCCTTGTCTAGTGTCAAATCTTTCTCAGAAAGTAACCTTTTCTGTGTTCCTTCACTTAAGAGACCACAGACGAATTTGTCTCGAAGAGAATCTGCCAGTCCTGCCCCGAATTGGCAGTGCTTTGACAGCTTCCTTAATTCGGTGAGGTAATCAGCGTTACTTTCATTCTTGTGCTGATTCCTCCTGAAGAATTTGAATCGTTCCGCTATCAGCAGCGGTGTTGGGTTTAAGTGCTCCTGTAGGGTATCAACAATGTCCTTTAAATTCTTGTCCTTTGGTTTGGCTGGAGTGATTAAGTTTCATAACAGCCCGTATGTCCTTGCGCCCATTAGATTTAGAAGTACTGATGCCTTTTTATCATCCTGTATTTCATTTGCTGTGCAATATACCTCCACTCTTTCCACATATGTGGTCCAATCCTCTATATCGCTATCGAAATCAGTAATATTGCCAGTCTTAGGCATCCTGAAAAAAAATGGCGCCTCCCACGCTTTCCTTTCTTCCCCGCAGAAAAAAATGGCGCCTCCCGCGCTTTCCCTCCGCTGCCGCTTCTGACAACGCTGTTCTCCACGGTTTTTATTTACATAGGTATTTTTAATAGGTGGAGACTTGTTCCCGCCGGACTCTCTGGGACTTTTCCCTCCCTCTGCTTGGTCCGAACGCCGACCTACTTTGCAGCGCCGGCTGTCTCCTGAGTGCTGCACCCTCTGTGTCCGTTTGCCTCCACCTTCGCTGCTCGGCCCCGCTGCAGAGCCAGCCGATGGAGCCCCAGCCCGCCACCCAGGAAGGATTATTGCAGTACCTGCCACCAGCTCGGCTAGCTGGTGAAACCACAGTTTTTTTTATTTTTTTCTTTCTTGTTTTTCTTCAACTTTCGTCTGAGGAATCAATCTCCTTGAGGTGCTGCCAAATTGCAGGTAAGTCCGTTTCCAATTCGTCACCACTGTTGTATCCGTGTGTTAATGGAGACACGGAATGCAGGAGTTGGTTTCACAGGTGTTTACTGCACAAAGTCTGGAGGTGAACTAACAGATACAAGACACTATACAGGCTTATATAGCCCAAGTGGCCATTACCGGCATTACAGTACACAGGGGCTCTTAAAGGCACATACACCACAGTCTTGGTATATTTTAATGAATTGCACCTAGGTGTACAGGGCACTATTTCAAAATTTGGGGATGACACAAAGATTGGAAATATAGTGAACATCGAGGAGAATAAGGATAGATTTCAAGAGGACGTAAACAGGCTGGTGGAAAGTGTGGACAAGTGGCAGATAATTCCAAAAGATTCACGACCCGCTGAGAGAAGAAATTCCTCCTCATTTCCATTTGAAATGGGTGCCCCCTTATTCTGAAATTATGCCCTCTAGTTCTATATTCCCCCATGAGGGGAAACATCCTCTCAGCATCTTCTCTGTCAAGCCCCTTCAGAATCGTATAAATTTCAATAAGATCCCCTCTCATTCCTCTAAACTCCAATGAGTATTGGCTCAGCCTGCTCAACTTTTCTTCACAAGACAACTCCTTCATCTCCGGAATCGGCATCTTGAACATTACATCACTCAGTTGCTCTTTCTCGCTTTCTGTCTCTCGCCCCTCCACTCTCTCTCTGTCTCTGTCTCTGTCTCTCGCCCATCCACTCTCTCTCTGTCTCTGTCTCTGTCTCTCGCCCCTCCACTCTCTCTCTCTGTCTCTGTCTCTGTCTCTCGCCCATCCACTCTCTCTCTGTCTCTGTCTCTGTCTCTCGCCCCTCCACTCTCTCTCTGTCTCTGCCTCTGTCTCTCGCCCATCCACTCTCTCTCTGTCTCTGTCTCTGTCTCTCGCCCCTCCACTCTCTCTCTCTGTCTCTGTCTCTGTCTCTCGCCCATCCACTCTCTCTCTGTCTCTGTCTCTGTCTCTCGCCCCTCCACTCTCTCTCTGTCTCTGTCTCTGTCTCTCACCACTCCACTCTCTCTCTGTCTCTGTCTCTGTCTCTGACCATCTCTGTGTATCTGTTCCTGTCTCTCGCTCTGCAGCATTCTCTGTGCCTCCCACTTACTTTTTTTCACCTTGTCCTTTTTTTAGCCCTCTTTATCTTTCTCTCTCCATCCCTCTCTGTCTCACTCTCTCTGTTTGTTTCTCCTTGTCTATCATGTATCCCCCTCCCTCAGTCCCCGCGTCCCTCTATCTGTATCTTTCACTATCTGTCTATCGTTCTGTCTCTCTTTCTGTCGCTCTCTCTGTCTCGTACCCTATCGGACTCTTTCTTTCTCTCTCCCCCACTGTCTCCCTCTCTTTATCTGCCTCTCCCTCTCTGACTTTCTTCATGCCTGTTCCTGCCTATCTCTCTCCGTTGCTCTACCTATCCTTCCCAGATTATCTCACTTTCTCTCTCTATCTTTCAATGTCGTTTTATCTCCTCCTCTCTCTCTCTCTTCCCATTCTCTGTCTCTGTCTCTATCTCTACCTTCTCATTGCTCTCTCTGTGTCTCCCTCACTCTCTCCTTCACTCTGTTTCTCAATCTCCCTCTTCCATTCGATCACAATGTGTCTGTGTCTCTCTCTCCCACTTTTTCTTATTCTCTCACACTCTCTCTCAGCCTGCTTTTCTCTCTTTTGCCCTTTCTCCCTTTGTGTCCATGCTTCCCTCTGTCTCTGTCGCCCTCTTTGTCTCTACCAATCTATTTCTATCTCTCTCTCTGTCCACCTTTGTTTCTCTTGCTGCATTTAAAGAAGTTACGGATGCTATCCAATAGCAAAAAAATGCAAACAATGTTCCGAGGATTCGTGGTATTCCCGAAGACTGGGAATTTTTTAGAAACCAGCAAAAGATGATTGAAAAAGTACTAAAGAGGGAGAAAGTCGATTATGATAGTAAACTAGCAATAATTATAAAAAAATAGACAGTAAGGTCTGCTACAAGTATTTAAAACGGAAGAGAGTAGCTAAAGTAAATGTTGGTTCCTTAGGGGATGAGAATGTGGAATTAATAATGGGCAACAAGGAAATGATGGAGACTTTGAAAACAAATTTTGTATCTGTCTTCTCAGTAGAAGACGCTGAAAGCATCCCAATAATAATAGATAATCAAGGGGAAAAAGGGAGCGAGGAAATTAAAACAATCACTATCACTAGAGAAAAAGTACTAGGAAAACTAATGGCATGAAAGGCTGACAGGTCTCCTGCACCAGATGGCCTGCATCCTAGGGTCTTAAAATGAGTGGCTGTAGAGATAATGCATGCATTGTTTGTAATCTTCCCAAATTGCCTAAATTGTAGAAAGGTCCCAGCAGATTGGAAACCCGCAAATGTAACGCCCCTATTCACTAAAGGAGGGAGAGAGAAAGCTGGTAACTATAGGCCAGTCGGCCTAACATCTGCCATTGGGAAAATGCTGGAATCCATTATGAAGCCAGTAGCAGCAGGGCATTTAGAAAATCACAATACAATCAAACAGAGTCAACATGGCTTTAGTAAAGGGAAATCGTGTTTGACAAATTTATTAGAGTCCTTTAAGGATGTAACGAGCAGGGTGGATCAAGTGGAACTAGTAGATGTCTTGTATTAGGATTTCCAGAAGGCATTCGAAAAGTATCCACATAAAAGGTTACTGCATAAGCTAAGAGCTCAAGGTGTTGGGGGTATTGTATTAGCATGGATAGAGGATTCGCTAATTAACAGAAAACAGAGTCGGGATAAATGGGTAATTTTCAGGTTGGCAATCTGTCCCTAGTGGGGTGCCACAGGGATCAGTGCTGGGGGCTCAACCATTTACAATCTATATTAATTACTTGGCTGAAGGGTCCGAGTGTACTGTAGCCAAATTTGCTGAGCATAAAAGATAGCTGGGGAAGCAAATTGTGAGGAGGACAAAACGATTATACAAATGGATAAAGATAGGTAAACTGGGTGGCCAAAACATTGGCAGGTGGAGTATAATGTGCGAAAATGTGAGTTTTTCCACTTTGGTAGAAAGAATAGAAAAGCAAAATATTATTTAAATGGAGAGAGATTACAGAATGCTGCGGTACAAAGGGATCTGGGGTCCTCATACATGAAGCACAAAATATTAGCATGCAGATACAGCAAGTAATTAGGAAGGCAAATGGAATGTTGGCCGTTATTGCAAGGGGGATGGAGTATAAAAGTCGTGAAGTTTGCTACAAATGTACAAGGCGTTGGTAAGACCACACCTGGAGTACTGTATGCAGTTTTGGTCTCCTTATTTAAGGAAGGATATACTTCCATTGGAGGCAGTTCAGAGAAGGTTCACTAGGTTGATTCCCGAGATGAAAGGGTTGTCTTATGAGGAATGGTTGAGCAGCTTGGGCCTATACTCATTGGAGTTTAGAAAAATGAGAGGTGATCTTAGTGAAACATAAGATTCTGAAGGGGCTTGACAGGGTAGATGCTGAGAGGGTGTTACCCCTCGTGGGAGAATTTAGTACTGGTGGCATAGTTTCAGGATAAGGGGTCACCCATTTAAGATATAGATGAGGAGGAATTTCTTCTCTCAGATGGTCGAGAATCTTTGGAATTCTCTACCCCCAGAACTGTGGAGGCGGAGTCATTGAATATATTCAAGGCGGAGATAGACAGTTCCTTCAGCTACAGGGGTTGCAAGGGTTATGGGGAACAGGCAGGAAAGTGGAGTTCAGGCCAAGATCAGGGCAGATTAGCCACGATCGTATTGAATGGCGGAGCAGGCTTGAGGGTATGAATGAACCTCCAAATTCTTATGTTTTTATGTATCTGCACTGGGAGTGCTTCATGCTGACATTGGGTATGGAGTGGGGTTACAACATCAGGGTAATGTAGAGGGATCTCTGTATTGTACCTGAACTGGGAGTGCTCGATACTTCCACCGGGAATAAAGTCGTGGGTACACTGTCAAGGTAATGTAGAGGGAGCACCCTATTGGATATGCCCTAGGAGTGTTCGATGCTGACAGTGGGAGTAAACTCTCAGGGTAATGTGGAGGGAGCTTTGTATTTACCTGCTCTGGGAGTGCTCAATTGTGACAGTGAGTATAAGGTGGGGGTACACTGTCGGGGGAATGTCGAGGAGCTCTGGATTGTACCTGCCGTGGGAGTTTTCGATGCTGACACTGGATATAAAGTGGAAGTACCCTGTCAGGGCAATGTAGAGGATCCTCCATGTTGTAACCGCAATGAGAGTACTCGAAGCTGACACTGTATAAAGTGGAACACTCTAAGGTCAATGCAGAGGGAGCAATGTGTGGCACCAGCCCTGGGAGTGTTCGATGCTGACACTGGGTATAAAGTGCAGGTACACTGTCAGAGTAATGTTAACGGAGTTTAATATTGTACCAGCCTCAGGAGTGCTCGATACTGTCACTGGGTGTAAAGTCGGGGGTACACTGCCAGGGTAATGTAGAGGGAGCTCTGTATTGTACGTGATCTGAGAGTGCTCGATGATGACACAGGGTATAAAGTGAAGGTAAACTGTCAGGGCAATGTAGAGAGAGGGAATTCGGTATGGTACCTGCCCTGGGATTGTTAAATGCTAACACTGATTATAAAGTGGGATACACTGTCAGTGTAATGTAGAGGGAGCTCGGTATTGTACATGCTGTTGGAGTGCTCGGAGCTGGCAATGGGTATAATGTGTAGGTAAAATGTCAAGGTAATATAGAGGCAGCACTCTATTGTACCTGCCCTTGGTGTGCTCGATTCTGACACTGGGTATATTGTGGAGGTACATTGTCAGGGTAACGTAGATGGAGCTATATATTGGACCTGCCCTGGGAGTGCTCGATGCTGACAGTGGAGGTACACTGTCACAGTAATGTAGAACGGGCTCTGTATTGTACGTGCTCTGGGATGATGAAACTGGGTATAATATTGGGGTAAACTTTCAGGGCAATGTAGAGGGAGCTCTGTATGGTACCTGCCCTGGGAGTGTTAGATGCTGTCACTGGATATAAAGTGCTGGAACACTGTCAGGGTAATATAGAGGGAGCTCTTTGTTGTACCTGCACTTGGAGTGCTCGATGCTGACACTTGGTAAAATGTGGAGGTACACTGTTAGGGTAATGTAGAGGGAGTCCAGTATTAAGAACATAAGAATATAAGAAATAGGAGCAGGAGTAGGCCCTTTGGCCCTTCGAGACTGCTCCACCATTCACCAGTCCTATCCCGATATCCCTTGATGACCTAGCTAGTCAGAAATCTATCGACTTCTCTGGCTTGTTCTCTCTACACAGATGCGGCCAGATCTGCTGTGATTTGTGCATTGAGTGCTGCTGGAGTTTTGCTAAGTGGGAGAGTTCGGATAAGTGGGAGGTGAGGGTGTGTTTTTTGCTCTGTTTTGTTCCCCACTCCCAGGCTTAGACAGCACTGCGGAGGCGGAGCAGCGAGACGAGTCAACCAAACAGGCTCCACAGACAGTATTCAAGGAGGAGGTTGGTGATCAGCTGGTTGGTTGGTTTTCTTCCTTCTCTTCTCTTTCATACCTTTAAGTTGGTAAGTCCTATTGAATAGTGGTGTGATATTATCATATATATCCGGGCAGGGTCTTCATAACTAATAATAAGAAATTTAATTAATTATATAGAATGGAGCAGGTGATTTGTTACTGTTGCGAGATGTGGGAGCCGGTGAACCCCATTGAGGCTAACGGTGATTACATCTGCGACAAGTGTTTGCTGCTAGAGGAACTCAAGTTCCATGTTATGGAGCTTGAGACCGAGCTTCGGACACTGCGACACATCAGGGAGGGGGAGAAGTTCCTGGACTCTATGTTTCAGGAGATGGTCACACCTATGAAGTTAATTACTGCAGATGTAGTCCGTGGTCAGGGACAGGACGGTTTGACTACGAGTGAGGAAGGTACAGGGATCCAGGATGTAGTGTTGAAGGAGACGCAGCCCTTGTTCTGGTCCAGCAGGATCGAGGTTCTTACTCCCTGTGAGGGCGGGAGCGGGGACTGCAGGGAGGATGAGCAACCTGGCCACAGCACCGTGGTACAGGGGGCCATTCAAGTGGAGGGAGTAAAAAGAAATGTTGTAGTGGTAGGGGATAGTATCATTAGGGGGATAGATAGGGTTCTCTGCAGTCAAGAGCGGGAGTCCCGAAGGCTGTGTTGCCTGCCTGGTGCCAGGGTTAAGGACATCTCTTCTGGGCTGGAAAGAAACTTGCAGTGGGAGGGGGAGGATCCAGTTGTCGTGGTCCATGTTGGTACAAACGATGTAGATAGGACAAGGAAGATGGTTCTGTTAAAGGAGTATGAGCAGCTAGGGGTCAAATTAAAAAACAGAACCTCAAGGGTAATAATCTCTGGGTTATTACCTGAGCCACGAGCGAATTTGGCTAGGATAAATAAAATTAAAGAGTTAAATGCGTGGCTCAAAGACTGGTGTGGGAGAAATGGGTTTTGCTTCTTGGGACACTGGCACCAGTACTGGGACAGGAGGGAGCTGTTCTGTTGGGATGGACTCCACTTGGCCAGTGCTGGGACTAGAGTCCTGGCGAATCATATAACTAGGGCTGTAGAGAGGGCTTTAAACTAATTAGTGGGGGGGAGGTTTCTAGAGAGCAAATAATAGAAATGACAACAGAGAAGGTCATAGACTTAGGTAGCAGTGGGGGAATTAAAAAACAGAATGTGTCAGGAAGGGACAGAAGGTATGGAGTAAAAAGTAAAGTAATAAAAAGGGAAAAAACAGGAACTAAGTGTTACAAAACATATTTGAAAGTTCTTTATCTGAATGCACGTAGCATTCGTAACAAAATGAATGAGTTAACGGCACAAATAATGACATATGGGTATGATCTTGTGGCCATTACAGAAACATGGCTGCAGGGTGACCATGACTGGGAATTAAACATACCAGGTTATTTAACAATCAGGAGGGACAGGCAGGAAGGGAGAGGAGGTGGGGTGGCTATGTTAATAAAGGAAGGAATCACTATAATACAGAGAAATGATATTGGGTCAAAGGAGCAGGATAGTGAAACAGTTTGGGTGGAGGTAAGGAATAATAAGGGGAAAAAAACACTAGTGGGTGTAGTCTATAGGCCTCCGAACAGTTGCAACTCTGTTGGACGGAGTATTAATCAGGAAATAGTTGAGGCTTGTAATAAGGGAACAGCTATAATTATGGGGGATTTTAATTATCATATTAACTGGACAAATCAAATTGGGCAGAGCAGCCTTGAGGAAGAGTTCATTGAGTGTATTAGGGATGGGTTTCTTGAGCAGTATGTAACTGAACCGACCAGGGGGCAAGCAACCTTAGATCTGGTCCTGTGTAATGAGATGGGATTAATTAAAAATGTCCTAGTAAAGGATCCCCTTGGAAGGAGTGACCATAACATGGTTGAATTCCATATTCAATTAGAGGGTGAGAAGGTTGGATCTCAAACAAGCGTGCTGAGCTTGAATAAAGGAGACTATGAAGGTATGAGAGCGGAATTAATTAGAGTGGACTGGGAAAATAGATTAAAGGGTAAGACGGTACATGACCAGTGGTGTACATTTAAGGAGTTATTTTACAACTTCCAAACAAAATACATTCCACTGAGGAAAAAAGGGTGTAAAAGAAAAGATAGCCATCCGTGGCTAAGTAAAGTAATTAAGGATAGTATCCGACTAAAAACAAGGGCATATAAGGTAGCCAAATCTAGTGGGAGGATGGAAGATTGGGAAGTCTTTAAAAGACAGCAAAAAATAACTAAAAGATTGATTAAGAAAGGAAGATAGATTATGAAAGTAAATTAGCAAAAAATATAAAAACAGACAGTAAAAGTTTCTATAGTTATATAAAAAGAAAAAGGGTGGCTAAAGTAAATGTTGGTCCCTTAGAGGATGAGACCGGGAAATTAATGGTGGGAAACATGGAGATGGCAAAAACACTGAACAATTATTTTGTATCAGTCTTTACAGTAGAGGACACTAAGAATATCCTAACACTGGACAAACAGGGGGCTCTAGGGGGGGAGGAACTAAATACAATTAAAATCACTAAGGAAGTGGTACTTCGTAAAATAATGGGACTCAAGGCGGATAAATCCCCTGGACCTGATGGCTTGCATCCTAGGGTCTTGAGGGAAGTAGCGGTAGGGATTGTGGATGCATTGGTAATAATTTTCCAAAACTCACTGGACTCAGCAAAGGTCCCGGCAGATTGGAAAACTGCTAATGTAACACTCTTATTTAAAAAGGGTAGTAGGCAGAAGGCTGGAAACTATAGACCTGTTAGCCTAACATCTGTGGTTGGTAAAATGTTAGAGTCCATTATTAAGGAGACAGTAACGGGACATTTGGATAAACATAATTTAATAGGGCAAACTCAGCATGGTTTCATGAAGGGGAAGTCATGTTTAACAAATTTGCTTGAGTTTTTTGAGGAAGTAACATACAGGGTGGATAAAGGGGAACCAGTGGACGTAGTGTATTTAGACTTCCAAAAGGCATTTGACAAGGTGCCACACAAAAGATTATTGCTCAAGATAAAAAATCACGGGATTGGGGGTAATATTCTGGCGTGGGTGGAGGATTGGCTCTCTAACAGAAAGCAGAGAGTTGGGATAAATGGTTCGTTCTCAGATTGGCAACCAGTAACTAGTGGTGTTCCGCAGGGGTCAGTGCTGGGTCCCCAACTCTTTACAATCTATATTAATGATTTGGAGGAGGGGACCGAGTGTAACATATCAAAGTTTGCAGATGATACAAAGATGGGACGGAAAGTAGTGAGTGAGGAGGACATAAAAAACCTGCAAAGGGACATAGACAGGCTAAGTAAGTGGGCAGAGATTTGGCAGATGGAATACAATACTGGAAAGTGTGAGGTTATGCACTTTGGCAGGAAAAATCATAGAGCAAGTTATTATCTTAATGGCAAGAAACTGGAAAGTACTGTAGTACAAAGGGATCTGGGGGTCCTGGTGCACGAAACTCAAAAAGTTAGTATGCAGGTGCAGCAAGTGATTAAGAAGGCCAATGGAATGTTGGCTTTTATTGCTAGGGGGTTGGAATATAAAAACAGGGAGGTATTGCTGCAGTTGTACAAGGTATTGGTGAGGCCGCACCTGGAATACTGCATACAGTTTTGGTGTCCATACTTAAGAAAAGACATACTTGCTCTCGAGTCAGTACAAAGAAGGTTCACTCGGTTAATCCCGGGGATGAGGGGGTGGTCATATGAGGAGAGGTTGAGTAGATTGGGACTCTACTCATTGGAGTTCAGAAGAATGAGAGGCGATCTTATTGAAACATATAAGATTGTGAAGGGGCTTGATCGGGTGGATGCGGTGAGGATGTTCCCAATGATGGGTGAAACTAGAACTAGGGGGCATAATCTTAAAATAAGGGGCTGCTCATTCAAAACTGAGATGAGGAGAAACTTCTTCACTCAGAGGGTGGTAGGTTTGTGGAATTTGCTGCCCCAGAAAGCTGTGGAAGCTACATCATTAAATAAATTTAAAACAGAAATAGATAGTTTCCTAGAAGTAAAGGGAATTAAGGGTTACGGGGAGCGGGCAGGAAATTGGACATGAGTCTAGGTTCGGAATGGTCATGGCCCTGTGGGTAGTGGAGTGGGCCCAGGGGCCGTGTAGCCTTGTTCTGCTCCTACTGTGTTCTAATTCTGTTAGATTTCAGGAGATGGTTTTATTCCTGTTCCTGGCTGGGGTGGAGATCGTCTTTACAGAAGGTAAGTACGGTAGAAAATATAGGGACAGAGTGATCTCCTGGAAGAATTTCGATCGCCTAGATGGGTCGGAGAGGAATTTCCCAGATTTTTTTCTCCCAAATTGGCCATTGGGTCTTTATCTGGTTTTTCGCCTCTCCCGGGAGATCACATGGGTTCGGGTGGATGCAGAGTGATAGAAGATTTGAAGTTAGGACCAGATCAGCCATGATCTTATTGAATGGTGGAGCAGGCTCGAGGGGCCGATTGGCCTACTCCTGCTCCTATTTCTTATGTTCTTATGTTCTTATGTTCTTATTTCCAGCAAAAAAATATATATACTTTTTTCTTGATTGTTTTTCATACAGACCCAAGCATCTGCAACATTTGACCCCTTGTGACCCCACCTCATTGTTCTTTGATGTAATGTTTTCCTTACTGACCTGTTTGGACACCATTCACACTTTTGATTGCTGTGATTATCTCTCGGCCGAGGTGTGATAAAGGGCAGTTAGAAAGATTACCTGTAATCATCTGGCAGTGTTCTCTGACTATATATGCTGTGCCTATATGCATCTCTCCACTTCACCTGACGAAGGAGCAGCGCTCCGAAAGCTTGTGATTTCAAATAAAGCTGTTGGACTATAA
Organism: Somniosus microcephalus; assembly: GCF_052327205.1. NCBI lineage: Eukaryota > Metazoa > Chordata > Chondrichthyes > Squaliformes > Somniosidae > Somniosus > Somniosus microcephalus. The sequence goes on from NW_028225184.1 coordinate 3,725,585, forward strand.
CCTAGTGTTTTGTGACTTCTCACATTTGTCCACCCCAGTCCAACACCGGCATCTCCACCTCATGTGAAGAAAATGTCTTCTCACCTCAGTCCTGAATGGCTTACACTTTATCCTGAGTCCGTGGCTACTGGTTCTAGACTCCCCAGCCAAGGGATACATTCCCACAGCATCCACTCTCTCAAGCCCTGTAATAATTTTGTATGCTTCAATGAGATACCCTCTCAGTCTACTGAATTCAAGTGAATACAGGCTTAGTTTACTCAATCTCTTCTCATCCGACATTCCTGCCGTCCCAGGAATCAATCCCGTGAACCTTCGTTGCACTTCCGCTATGGCAATATATCATAAGAACATAATAAGTAGGAGAAGGAGTAGGCCATACGGCCCCTCGGGCCTGCTCCGCCATTCAATAGGATCATGGCTGATCCGAACCTAGACTCACGACCACTTCCCTGCCCGCTCCCCGTAACGCTAATTCCCTTATCAGCTAGGAAACTGTCTATCTCCGTTTTAAATTTATTTAATGACGCAGCTTCCACAGCTCTCTGAGGTAGCAAATTCCATAGAATTACTACCCTCTGAGTGAAGAAGTTTCTCCTCATCTCAGTTTTGAAATTGCAGCCCCTTATTATAAGATTATGCCCCCTAGTTCTAGTCTCACCCATCAGTGGAAACATCCTCCCCGCATCCACCCGACCAAGCCCCTCACAATCTTATATCTTTCGATAAGATCGCCTCTCATTCTTCTGAATTCCAATGAGTAGAGTCCCAACCTACTCAACCTTTCCTCATAAGTCAACCCCCTCATCTCCGGAATCAACGGAGTGAACCTTCTCTGAACTACCTCGAGAGCAAGTATATATTTTCTTAAATATGGAAACCAAAACTGTACGCAGTATTCCAGGTGTGTCCTCACCAGTACCCTGTATAACTGAAGCAAGACTTCCTTGCTTTTATACTCCATCCCCCTTGCAATAAAAGCCAAGATTCCATTGGCCTTCCTGCTCACCTGCTGTACCTGCATACTAACCTTCTGTGTATCATGCACCAGGACCCCCAGATCCCATTGTACTGTAGCACTTTGCAGTTTCTCTTCATTTAGATAATAACTTGCTCTTTGATTTTTTCTGCCGAAGTGCATAGCCTCACACTTTCCAACATTATATTCCATCTGCCAAATTTCTGCCCACTCACTTAGCCTGTCTATGTCCTTTTGCAGGTTTCTTATGTCCTCCTCACTCACTGCTTTCCCTCCCATCTTTGTATCGTCGGCAAACTTGGATATGTTGCACTTTGTCCCTTCCTGCTAATCGTTAATATAGGTTGTAAAGAGTTGGGGTCCCAGTACTGACCCCTGCGGAACACCACTAGTTACTGATTGCGAACCCGAGAATGAACCATTTATCCCAACTCTGTGTTTTCTTTTAGATAGCCAATCTTCCACCCATGCCAATATATTACCCTCAATCCCGTGATTTCTTTTATCTTGTGCAGTAATCTTTTAGATATCCTTCCATAGGTAATGAGACCAAAATTGTACAAATTACTCCAGTTGTGGTCTCACCAAGGCCCTATATAATTGAAGTAAGACTTCGTTACTCCTGTACTCATATCCTCTTGTAATGAAGTACATCATACCATTTGCCATCCTAATAGCTTGCAGGACCTGCACATTCACTTTGCATGACTCGTGTACAAGGAGTCACAGGTCCCTTTCAGCATCTGCATTCCGCAATCTTTCACCATTTCGGTGATAATCTGTCTTTCTGTTTTTTCTACCAAAGTGGGGAACTTCACATATATCCACTATATATTCCACGTGCCATGTTCTCGCCCACTCATGGAGCCTGCCGAGATCCCTTTGAAGCCTCTTGACATCTCATTTACAACTGGGTATTGTACCTGCCCTGGGAGTGCACAATGCTGACATATGGTATGAAGTGTGGGTAGACTCTAATGGTAATGTAGAGGGAGCTCTGTGTTGTATATGCCCTTGGAGTGCTCGATGCTGACACTGGGTATAAAGTGGAGGTACACTGTCAGGGTAAAGTAGATGGAGCTATGTATTAGACCTGCCCTATGAGTGCTCGATTGTGACAGTGGAGGTACATTCTCAGGGTAATGTTGAGGGAGCTCTGTAATGTACGTGCTCTGGGAGTGCTCGATGATGATACTGGGTATAAAGTGGGGGAAACTGTCAGGGCATATTAGAGTGAGCTCTGTATGGTACCCTCCCTGGGTTGTTAGATGCTGTCACTGGTTATAACGTGGTGGTACACTGTTAGGATAATGCAGAGGGAGCTCTGTATAGTACCTGCCCTGGGAGTGTACGATGCTGACACTGGGTATAAAGTGGGGTTTACTGTCAGGGTAATGTAAAGGGAGATCTGTATTCTACCTGCCCTGGGAGTGCTCGATGCTGACATTGGGTATAAAGTGGGGGCACACTGTCAGGGTCATGAAGAAGGAGCTTTGTATTGAACCTGACCTGGGCGTGCTCGATGCTGACAGTCGCTATAAAGTGGAGGTACACTGTCAGGGTAATGTAGAGGGAGCTCTATATTAAGAACATAAGTATAAAAGAAATTGGAGCAGAAGTAGTCAATTCGGCCCTTCGAGACTGTTCTGCCATTCATTGTGATCATGACTGATCTTCTTTCTCAACTCCATGCAACAGCTCTATCGCCATATCCCCTGATGCCCTTACTAATCAGAAATCTATCGACTTCTCTTTTGAATATACCCAATGACTGAGCCTCCACAGCCCTCTGGGGTAGATCATTCCAAAGATTCACCACCCTGTGAAGAGATTTCTTCTCATCTGTGTCCTCAATCAATCTCGTGAACCTTCATTGCACTCCCTCTATGGCAAGTATATCCTTCCTTAGGTAAGAAGACCAAAATTGTACAAAGTACTCCAGGTGTGGTTTCATCAAGACCCTATATAATTTGTGTAGGACTTCTTTATTCCTGTACACAAATCCTCTTGTAATGAAGGTCAGCATACCATTTGCCTTCCTAATGGCTTGCTGCACCTGCACATTCACTTTCAGTACTCATTGACAAGGAGTCACAGTTCCATTTGAGCATTTGCATTTCCCAATCTTTCACCATTTAGGAAATACTCTGTCTTTCTCTTTTTTCTACCATAGTGGGTAACTTCAGATTAATCCACATTACATTCCATGACCCATGTTCTCGCCCATTCACTGAGCCTGCCAAGATTCCAGGGAAATCTCTTCACATCCCTTTCACAACTGGGTATTGTACCTGCCCTGGGAGTGCTCGATGCTGACACTGGTTATAACGTGGGGGTAAACTGTCAGGGTAATGTAGAGGGAGCTCTGTATTGTACCTGCCCTGGGAGTGCTCGATGCTGACACTGGTTATAACGTGGGGGTAAACTGTCAGGGTAATGTAGAGGGAGCTTTGTATTGTACCTGCCCTGGGAGTGCTCGATGCTGACACTGGTTATAACGTGGGGGTGAAATGTCAGGGTAATGTAGAGGGAGCTCTGTATTGTACCTGCCCTGGGAGTGCTCGATGCTGACACTGGTTATAACGTGGGGGTAAACTGTCAGGGTAATGTAGAGGGAGCTCTGTATTGTACCTGCCCTGGGAGTGCTCGATGCTGACACTGGTTATAACGTGGGGGTAAACTGACAGGGTAATGTAGAGGGAGCTCTGTATTGTACCTGCCCTGGGAGTGCTCGATGCTGACACTGGTTATAACGTGGGGGTAAACTGTCAGGTAATGTAGAGGGAGCTCTGTATTGTACCAGCCCTGGGAGTGCTCGATGCTGACACTGGTTATGACGTGGGGGTAAACTGTCAGGGTATTGTAGAGGGAGCTCTGTATTGTACCTGCCCTGGGAGTGCTCGATGCTGACACTGGTTATAACGTGGGGGTAAACTGTCAGGGTAATGTAGAGGGAGCTCTGTATTGTACCTGCATTGGAGTGCTCGATGCTGACACTGGTTATAACGTGGGGGTAAACTGTCAGGGTAATGTAGAGGGAGCTCTGTATTGTACCTGCCCTAGGAGTGCTCGATGCTGACACTGGTTATAACGTGGGGGTAAACTGTCAGGGTAATGTAGAGGGAGCTCTGTATTGTACCTGCCCTAGGAGTGCTCGATGCTGACACTGGGTATAAAGTGGGGTTACACAGTCAGGGTAACATAGAGGGAGCTCTGTGTTGTACCTTCCCTGGGAGTGCTCGAAGCTAACACTGTGTATTAAGTGGACGTACACTGTCAGTGTAATGGAAAGGGAGCTCTGTTGTGTACCTGCCCTTGGAGTGCTCGATGCTGACACTGGGTATAAAGTAAGGGTAAACTGACAGGGTAATATAGAGGGAACACTCTAGTGTACCTGCCCTGTGAGTGCTCGATGCTGACATTGGGTATAAAGTGGGGTTACACTCTCAGAGTAATGTAGAGGGAGCTCTGTGTTGCACCTGCCCTTGGAGTGCTCGATGCTGACACTGGGCATACTGTGCAGGTATACTGTCAGGTTTATATAGAGGTAGCTCTACAGGACGATATAGATGGGATGGTCAGATGGTCAGAGCAGTGGCAAATGGACTGTAACCCTGAAATGTGTGAAGTGATGCATTTTGGGAGGACCATCAAGGCAAGGAATACACAATGAATTTGTATGAACCTAGGAAGGACAGAGAATCAGAGGGACTTTGGTGTGCATGTACATACATCCCTGAAGGCAGCAGGAGAGGTAGATAAGGTGGTTAAAGAGGCATATGGGATACTTGCCTTCATTAGCCAGGCCTAACATATAAGAGCAGGGAGGTTATGATGGAGTTGTAGAAAACGGTAGTTAGGCCACAGCTGGAGTACTGTGTGTAGTTCTGGTCGCCACACTGTAGGAAAGTTGTGATTGCATTGGAGAGGGTGCAGAGGCGATTCACCAGGATGTTACCTGGGCTGGAGCGGTTCTGCTATGAAGAGAGACTGGACAGGCTGGGATTGTTTTCCTTAGAGCAGAGAAGGCTGAGGGGGGACCTGATTGCGGTGTACAAAGTTATGAGGGGCATAGATAGGGTAGATATAAAGGAACTTTTCCCCTTTGTAAAGCAGTCAATAACTAGTTGACATAGGTTCAAGGTAAGGGGCAGGAGGCTTAGAGGGGATTTGAGGAAAAACTTTTTCACCCAGAGGGTGACTGGAATCTGGAACTCATTGCCTGATAGTGTGGAAGAGGCAGGAACCCTCACAACATTCAAGTAGCATTTTGCTGAGCACTTGAAATGCCATAACATACAAGGCTACGGACCAAATGCTGGAAAATGGGATTCGGCTAGACAGGGCTTGATGGCCAGTGCAGACACAATGGGCCGCAGGGCCACCTTCTGTGCTGTGTAACTCTTTGACTCTACGACTCTGTATTGTACCTGCCCTGGGAGTGCTCAATACTGACACTGCGTATAAAGTGGAGTTACACTGTCAGGGTAATGTAGAGGGAGCTCTGTTTTGTACCTTCACTTGCAGTGCTCCATGCCAACATTGGGTATAATGTGGGGTTACCCTGTCAGGGTAATGTAGAGAGGGCTTTGTATTGTACCTGCTTTGGGAGTGCTCGATGCTGACACTGGGTTTAAATTGGAGTTACCCTGTCAGGCTAATGTAGAGGCAGCTATGTGTTCTACCTGCCTTTAGAGTGCTCGATGCTGACACTGGGTATAATGTGGAAGTACACTGTCAGGGTAATGTAGAGGGAGCTATGCATTGTACCTCACCTGGGAGATTTCAATGCTGACACTGGCTATAAAGTGGACGTACACTATCAGGTTAATTTAGAGGGAGCTCTGTATTAAGAACATAAGAAATAGGGGCAGGAGTAGGTCATGCGCCCCTTCGAACCTGCTCTGCCATTCAACGAGATCAAGGCTGGTCTTCTGCCTCAACTCCATTCACCGGCCCTATCGTCATATCCCTTGATGCTCTTACTAGAGAGAAATATATCGACTTATGTTTTGAATATACCCAATGACTAAGCCTCCGCAGCCCTGTTGGGTAGGGGATTCCAAAGATACACCACTCTATGTGTGAAGAAATGTCTTCTCATCTCAGACCTGAATGGCCTGCCCTTTATCCTGAGGCAGTGGCCCCTGGTTCTAGACTCCCCAGCCAAGGAAATATTCTCCCAGCATCCACATTATGAAGCCTTTAATAATTTTGTATGCTTCAATGAGATCCCCTCTCATTTTTCTGAATTCAAGAGAATGCAGGCATAATTTACTCAATCTCTTCCCATTGGTTGGAATCATACCTAGCACAAAGGAAGTTGGCTGTGGTTGTTGGAGGTCATTCATCTCAATCACATGACATCACTGCAGGAGTTCCTCAGGGCAGTGTCCTAGGCCCAACCATCTTCAGCTGTTTCATCAATGACCTTCCCTTCATCATAAGGTCCGAAGTGGGGATGTTTGCTGATGATTGCACACTGTTCAGCACCATTCGAGACTCGTCAGATACTGACGCAGTCCGTGTCCATATGCAGCAAGACGTGGACAACATTCAGACTTGGACTGACAAGTGGCAAGTAACATTCGCACCACATAAGTGCCAGGCAATGACCATCTCCAACAAGCGAGATGCTAACCATCTCCCCTTGACATGCAATTGCATTAGCATCGTTGAATCCCCCACTATCAACATCCTGGGGGTTAACATTGATCAGAAGCTGAACTGGACCAGCCATATAAATACTGTGGCTACAAGAGCAGGCCAGAGCCTGGGAATTCTGCGGCGAGTGTCTCACCTCCTGACTCCCCAAAGCCTTTCCACCATCTGCAAGGCACAAGTCAGGAGTGTGATGGAATACTCTCCACTTGCCTGGATGAGTGCACCTCCAACAACACTCAAGAAGCTCGACACCATTCAGGATAAAGCAGCCCGCTTGATTGGCACTCCATCCACCACCTTTAACATTCACTCCCTCCACCACTGGTAAACTGTGGCTGCAGAGTGTACCATCTACAAGATGCACTGCAGAAACTCGCCAAAGCTCCTTCAACAGCACCTTCCAAACCCGCGACCTCTACCACTTAGAAGGACAAGGGCAGCAGACGCATCGGAACATCACCACCTACAAGTTCCCCTCCAAGCCACACACCATCCTGACTTGGACTTGTATCGCCGTTCCTTCAATGTCGCTGGGCCAAAATGCTGGAACTCCCTTCCTAACAGCATTGTGGGTGTACCTACACCATATAGACTGCAGCGGTTCAAGAAGGCGGCTCACCACCATCTTCTCAAGGGCAATTAGGGATGGGCACTGTATTGATTTCTTTGTGGGTTCAATGACGACACATTTATGAAAGAGAATCTTTTTTAATCTAAAGTTTGTTCATCTAATTTAACAGCATTACAGCATTAGTGATCCATCTAAAACCGAAAGCAAAACTAAACTGCTTGTTTCTGTCACATGCCCTCTGCTGGTCAGGCATAAGTAATCAATCAGGCAACTATGCTGGTAAGGCATCATAATCAAACAGGCAAATACCATCACTATTTGCTGATATCATTACATCTCCCTTTCTTAAAACAAAAGTATTTTACTTTTAACTAACAACATGTTTTCTTTGTATTAATCTGCATTTTAACTGTAACACTTAATGAACTTTCATTATCAAGGTTTTTTAACCTTGCTGTGTGTGTTCACATGAAATATGTAAATACACTAGAACTTGAAGAAAGAATAAGATAACATTACTTCCTTCTATAACAATAGTCCTTAAATTTGCTCAATGAGTCTCTCAGGAGGCTTCACGTGTCTTGAGGATTTTCTGATTGATTGTCCTTGAATCTGAGTTGTTGCCTCAGATGATGTGTTCTCCGCTGTGTGATCAGGTTGTTCAACAGTATCAGTCTTTTGACCTGCTGTGGCTGGTCCCATGAGAAGATCTCGACGATTTCTTCTCAGAACAGCACCCTCATCTGTCTGAATGGTGTATGATCTTGGTTGAACTTCACTCAGGACAGTTCCCTTCTGAGTCCATATGTTTGTTTTGTCTTTGAACCTTACTTGGTCACCAGTGTGGAGTTCAGGTAGGTTTTGTGTTCCTCTGTCATAGTAGTACTTTTGCTTTTCTTTCTGTTGTTCTTTGAACTTCCTCACTTTCTCCCCCTCTTTTGTTTTCAGGAGGTTCTCCGGGATGGGTAGGTTTGACCTTAGCAGACGTGACATACCACACTCGAGCGGCGTTGTGCGGTATACAAGCATGCTCTGGTAGAAGTCAGTTCCACTGTCTTTTGCCTTGTACATCAGTCTTTTCACTGTCTGGACCAATTTTTCCACTAGTCCATTGGACTGTGGAAAGTGAGGACTTGACGTTGTGTGGACAAAGTCCCACTCTTTGGCAAAGTGTCGGAAACTTGCATTGTAAAACTGGGGTCCGTTGTCTGTGAAGACCTCGCTTGCCACGCCATGTCTGGAGAATATGGCTTTCATACATGTTATCACAGCAGCTGCAGTGGTGGTGTACAGTCTACAAACCTCTGGATACAGGGAGTAATAGTCTGTGACTACAAGATAGTCCTTCCCTTGACATATGAATAGGTCAGCGCCTACCTTCTGGTAAGTTCTGTCTGGCGCTGGGTGTGGCTTTAGTGGTTCTATCGGATTGCTTGCTCGATATTTCAGGCATATTGTGCAGTTTGACACCTCATTTGTCACATCTTGGTTGATTCGTGGCCAGTACATCACCTCTCGTGCTCTTTTCTTACACTTTCCAATTCCCAGATGTCCTCCATGGATCCTTTTTAGCATCTCTCTTCTCAGACTCTTTGGGATAACTATTTTACTTCCTTTGTAGATGATGTCTTCGACCACTGATAGTTCTGCCCTGCAGTTCCAGTACTCTGCCATGTCAGGTGAGCAGTCTTGCTTCATGTTGGGCCATCCATCCAAGATGCTTTTCCTCAGTCGTCTCATTGTTTCATCTTTGCTTGTCTCAGTCTTTATGAGCTCCATTTTTGCATCTGCTATGGGCAGTGCACTTGTGATCATGTCCACGTAGGCGTTCACTTTTTCATCCATTTTGGTGTTTGCGGACTCACTTGGGTCAACAGCTCTGGACAACGTGTCTGCTGTATACATAAGCTTACCCGGTGTGTACGCAACATTCAGTGTATAGTGTTGCAGCCTGATCATCATTCTTTGTATTCTAAGTGGACAGCTATTTAGTGGCTTTTGGAACAATGCAATCAAGGGCTTATGGTCAGTCTCTACACTGATTGCTTGCCCTGCCACAAACTGGTGAAATCTTTCACAGGCGTATGTTATGCTGAGCAGCTCCGTTTCTATTTGAGCATATCGCGTCTCCGCGTCTGTCACTGAGCGCGATGCATATGCAATAGGTTGCCAGTAGTCATATTTTTGCAGAAGAACGGCACTGAGCCCACTCTGTGATGCATCTGATGATATCTTGATGGGTCTCGCTGGGTCATAAAACCTCAGAACTGGTTCCTCTGTGAGCAGTTTCTTTAGATCGCTCCATGACTTCTCATGCTCATGATTCCATTCCCATTCTATGTTCTTTTCAGTTAATCATCTCAGTGGCGCCATCTTTTCTGAGAGGTTGGATATGAATTTGCCCATGTAGTTGATCATTCCATTAAACCTCTGCACGTCCTTTTTGCATTGTGGCTTTGGCATATTCTCAATGGCGGACACCTTTCTGGGATCTGGTCTGATGCCCTCACTGCTAAGGATATCTCCCACGAATGTCAGTTCTGTCACCCCGAGCTGGCATTTCTCTCTATTCAGCTTCAGGTTTGTTTTTCTTGTTGCTTCCAGCACTTTTTTCAGTCTCTCATCATGCTCAGTTCTCATGGTTCCCCATACTATGATGTCATCCATTGATGTATCAACTCCCTCCAGGTGCTCATAGATCATATGGATAGTTTTGTGATACACTTCAGGAGCTGAGGCAATGCCAAATGGTAACCTTAGGAATCTGTATCTGCCAAATGGACTGTTGAACGTGCACAGTCTTGAACTTGCTTCATCCAATTTCATTTGCCAAAATCCTGATGATGCATCTAACTTGCTGAAATACTTTGCATTTGCAAACTGTGACATGATTTCCTCGCGTGTAGGAAGCTTGAAATGCTCTCTCTTTATTGCTCTGTTCAGATCTCTTGGATCCAGGCAAATTCTGAGCTTTCCATTCTTTTTGTCCACAACGACAAGGGAACTCATCCACTCAGTTGGCTCATCTATCTTCTGAATCACGTTCAGGCTTTCCACCCTGTCCAACTCTGCCTTCAGTTGCTTTTGAAGAGCAAACGGAACTTTTCTGCATGGATGTATGACCGTTGGCATACTTTTATCTACTCTGATCGTGTGTTCTCCTGGAAGGCAGCCTAGACCCTGAAATAGGTCGTTGTACTCTTTTATGAGTTCATCATAGACTGTCTCTCCTTCGCTTTCCACAACGAGGACTCTCTTTACCAGGTTCAGTCTCTCACAGGCTATTAAACCTAGTATGGCTTGCACATCCTTTGGCACCACGATTAATGCTAGCGTGTGCTCTCTGTCCTTGTGTGTCACTTTGACAATGCATCTTCCTTTCACTGGTATATCAGTACCTGAGTATCCTGTCACTTTCACTTTTATTCCATGTATCTTTGGTCTGGGTCTAATTTTCTTAAAATCAGTCTCTGATATCACATTAACTTGTGCTCCAGTATCCAATTTAAATGGAATATGTATGTCATTCACTTTTAATGTCAACATTCAGTCTCTTTTTTCTTTTTTGTTTTCAGGCACAACATCTACATAGAACTCCTCTATTTCGCTTTCATCTACTGCATGGACCTTGCTTTGTTGTGCTTGGTTCTTGCAGCAACGGGCATAATGGTTGTTTTTGTTGCAACTATTGCATGTTTTACCATATGCTGGACACTTTTTTGGTGGATGCTGTGTACCGCATCTACTACATGACTTTCAATTGCCCCTTTCATCTTTGTTCGCTGGCCATGCCTCTTTTTTCACATTGGCGCTCTTTTTGTTAAACGGTTTGTATCCGTTCATTCTCACTGCATCCACGTTGCATCTACTGTCACTGAACAGCTCCTTTGCCTGCAACTTCACAGTCTCTGTAGCCCTACACAGTGCTATGGCTTTTCCCAGGTCTAGATCTTGCTCTCTTAGCAGTCTTTCCCTTAGACCATTATCTGGAATACCACACACCAGTCTGTCTTTTATCAGCGAGTCTGTCAGTCCCCCCAATTCACATGTTTTGCTTCTGTTTCTCAGTTCAGTCACATACTGATCAATAGTCTCTCCCGTTTTCTGTACACATGTGAAAAATCTGTGCCTCTCAAACGTCATGTTATGTTTAGGTATGCAGTAGGCCTCAAACTGTTCCATTATTTTATCCAGCTTCATTTTGTCACCATCAGCAGCGAATGTGAAGTTATTATACATCTCCAGCGCTTCATCACCCACGACATGTAAGAACACTGACGCTTTCATTTTATCACTTTTCTCGTCAGCTCCGATTGCCGCTAAATACAACTCTAAACGTTGTTTGAACCTTCTCCAATTTTCAGCCACATTACCTGTCAACTGAAGCTTCGCCGGTGGGTGTAAACCTTCCATTTTTCACTTCGTTAGCTATTCTCCAATGGTAAGTAACGATGTTCTCTTTTGGCTTGCTAAAATGTGGAGAGCTGATTTAACTTCAGATTTTTCCTCTTCATCTCTTTCAATCACTTCTGACACCATGTATTGATTTCTTTGTGGGTTCAATGACGAGACATTTATGAAAGAGAATGTCTTTTTATCTAAAGCTTGTTCAACAATTTAACAGCATTACAGGAGACACCATCTTAGGGATCCATCTAAAACGAAAGCAAAACTAAACTGCTTGTCTCTGTCACATGCCCTCTGCTGGTCAGGCATAAGTAATCAATCAGGCAACTATGCTGGTGAGGCATCATAATCAAACAGGCAAATACCATCACTATTTGCTGATATCATTACAGGCACTAAATGCAGGCCTAGCCAGCGACGCCCACATCCCTTCAATGAAGAAATAAATAAATAAAACAAAATACGACAGTCCCGCTATCCCAGGAATCTGAAGCCCCCCTTCCTGCACCATTTCTCTAGCCACACATTAACATCTCTGATCTTACTGCTCCTATACTCACCAGCACATGGTACTCAGTGTAAGGCAGAGATAATTATTTTGAGGTCCTGCTACTTAACTTCATCCTCAGCTCCTGAAGGACCTCAACCATTGTCCTACTTACTTCATTGATCCCAACATGGAACACGAATTCTGGATGTTGCCTTCCCCTCTGAATGTGTTCAGCAGCTGTTCAATGACTTTATTTACCCGGGCAGCAGGAAGGCAACACACCATGCAGGACTCAAGTCAGCAGTTGCAGAAACAACTGTTTGTTCCACTAATTATCGACTCCCCAATGACCACTGCATTTCTGCAATTTGCTGTGCCCCCTGTGCAGTCTTGTGACTCACTGTGCTGTGGATGTGCTCTAGACTGCATTCCCCCAAGGTGCCGTCACCCTCACTGGTACTCAGAACTGGAAACCTGTTTGAGAGTGCCAGGGTGTCTGGCTCGTCCTACCCTGTCAGATGGCCACCCATTTACTATCCTCCTGAACGCTCTGTTGCTGCGGGGTGACCAGCTCCTAGAACTTCTTTTCCAAGAATTCTCAGCCTCCTGTCTGCCCTGCAGTGACTCCAGGCGCTGCTCAAGCTCAAAAACCCTGAGCTCCAACTCGAGCTGTGGAGGCACTTCCTGCACCCGTGGTTATCCAGGACAGGGGAAGCGTCCTGGAGTTCCCACATGGCACAGGAATTTCAGGCAACGGGTCACAGCTGTCCCATCATTTTAATTCAAAGTCCATCTGCTTATGGGATATAAATAAGTTTTTAATTGAGTATACCCGTAGTCCTACATATTGTTTAATCATTTATATGTACCAGATTTTTATTTAATGCAATTCAGAGTGCTTTTAATGTTGGTATCCTCTATTTAGTTAATTTTAAGTTATCCTCTTAAATCTAACTGAATATTCTGATGATTTACCAATTTACTGTTGCTCCTTGGTTTAAATTACTGAGCACCTCCTTCCCCCTCTGCACCGAATTCGCACCTTCCATTCTTCCTGCGGAAAGCAAATCTCCTCTTCTCACCTCCGGTTCTTTTGCTAATCACCTTCAATCTGTGTTCTCTGGTTACCGACTCTTCTGCACTGGTAACAGTTTCTCCTTACTTACTCTATCAAAACATTTCATGATTTATAACAGCTCCACCAAATCTCCTCTTAAACTTTTGTGCTCTAAGGTGAACAACCCCAGTTTCTCCATTTAGCTGAAGTCTTTCATCCCTGGTACATTGTGGGAAAACTCCTCGACATCGTTCCTAACGTGTGTGGCCAAGAATTGGACACAATATTCTAGCTGGCGTCCACCCAGTATTTTATAGAGTTTCAGAATAACTTTCTTGCTTTTGTACTCTATGCCGCTATTTATAAATTTATATATTTATAAAAGCAAAGATTCCTTAGATCAGTAGAGCTCTTTATTGCTATCTATTTGGTGTAGTATATCCGGTAGCCTCCATTAGTGCCACAATGAATGAGGTACCGCAATTTGTTCATCATGACCTGGGAACAATGCTCCCGCTGATCCCTTATTCCACCTCCCGAAGCATCAAGCACTTGCTCTTCATGGGGCCCTTATCCACCTATCAAGGAACAAGGATGTCTTGCTGCAGTTGTACAGGGCCTTCGTGAGACCACACCTTGAGTATTGTGTGCAGCTTTGGTCGCCTTATCTGAGGAAGGATGTTCTTGCCATGGAGGGAGTGCAGCGAAGATTCACCAGACTGATACCTGGGATGGCAGGAATGACGTATGAGCAGAGAGTGGGTCGAATGGGCTTATACTCGCTGGAGTTTAGGGGAATGAGAGGGGATGTCATCAAAACATATAAAATTCTGACATCACTGGACATACTAGATGCAGGAAGGATGTTCCCGATGGCCGGGGAGTCCAGAACCAGGGGTCACACACTAAGGATAAGGGTTAACCATTTAGGACAGATATGAGGAGGAATTACTTCACCCAGAGAGTGGTGAACCTATGGAATTCTCTACAACAGAAGGCAGTTGAGGCCAATTCATTAAATATATTCAAGAAGGAGTTAGATATATTTCTTAGGGCTAACGTGATCAAGGGATATGGGGAGAAGGCAGGGACAGGGTACTGAACTGGGATGATCAGCCATGATCTCATTGAATGGAGGAACAGGCTTGAGGGGCCGAATGGCCTACTCCTGCACCTATCATCTATTTTTCTATGTTTCCCTCTATATATTACCCTGACAGAGTAACCCCACTTTTTACCCAGTGTCAGCATCGGGCACTCCCAGGACAGGTATACTACAGAGCTCCCCGTACATTACCCTGACAGTGCACCCACAGTTTATATCAAGTGTCAGCATCGGGCGCTCCCAGGGCAGGTACAATTCCGAGTTGTGAAGAGGACATAGATTCTTTAAGGGGATCTCGACAGGCTCAGTGATTGGGCGAGAACATGGCACATGGATTATAACGTGGAAAAATGTGAATTTATCCACTTTGATAGAAAAAAAAGTAAGGCAGCTTATTTCCTAAATGGTGAAAGATTGGGGAATGCAGATGCTCAAAGGGACCTGGCTGTCCCTGTACATGAATCAATGAAGTGAATGTGCATGTTCAGCAAGCCATTAGGAAGGCAGATTTTATGCTGGCCTTCATTAAATGAGGGTTTGAGTACAGGAATACAGAAGTCTTACTCCAATTATATAGGGCCTTGGTGTGACCACACCTGGAGTACCTTGTAAGACTTTGGTCTCCTTACCTAACGAAAGATATACGTGCCATTCAGGGAGGGCAACGAAGGTTCAGGAGATTGAATCCTGGGATGGCGGGACTGTCATATGAGAAGAGATTGTGTAAACTAAGCCTGTATTCTCTTGAATTATTAAAAATGAGAGGGTTCTCATTGAAGCATACAAAACTATTACCGGGCTTGATAGTATGGATACTGGGAGAATGTTTGACTTAGCTGGGGAGTCTAGAACCAGGGGCCACAGCCTCAAGATAAGACTGGGATGAGAAAACATTTCTTCACACAGATGGTGATGAAACTTTGGAATACTCTACCCCAGAATTCTGTGGAGGCTAAATCATTGGGTATATTCAAAACAGAAGTTGATATATTTCTGACTAGTAAGGGCTTCAAGGGATAGAGTCAGAGTCATAGGTTATACAGCTTTGAAAGAGGCCATTCGGCCCATCGCATCCGCACCGGCCATCAGGCCCTGTCTAATCTAATCCCATTTTCCAGCATTTGGTCCGTAACCTTGTATGCTATGGCATTTCAAGTGCTCATCCAAATGCTTTTTGAATGTTGTGAGGGTTCCTGCCTCTACCATCATTTCAGACAGTGAGTTCCAGATTCCAACCACCCTCTGGATGAAAAGGTTCTTCCTCAAATTCCCTCTAAACCTACTGCCCCTTACCTTGAATCTATGCCCCCTTGTTATTGACCCCTCTACTAAGGGAAAAAGTTCCTTTCTATCTACCCTATCTATGCCCCTCATAATTTTGTACACCTCAATCCTGTCCCCCGTCAGCCTTCTCTGCTCCAAGGAAAACAACCCCAGCCTGTCCAGTCTTTCTTCATAGCTGAAGCGCTCCAGCCCAGGTAACATCCTGGTGAATCTTCTCTGCACCCTCTCCAAAGCAATCACATCCTTCCTATAGTGTGGCGACCAGAACTGCACACAATATTCCAGCTGTGGCCTAACCAGCATTTTGTACAGCTCCATCATAACCTCCCTGCTCTTATAGTCTATGCGTCGGCTAATGAAGGCAAGTATCCCATATGCCTTTTTAACCAACTTATCCACCTGCTCTGCTGCCTTTAGGGATCTATGTACATGCACACCAAGGTCCCCTTGATCCTCTGTCTTTCCTAGGGTCTTACCATTCATTGTGTATTCCCTTGCCTTGTTAGTCCCTCCAAAATGCATCACCTCACACTTTTCAGGGTTAAATTCCATTTGCCACTGTTTCGCCCATCTGAACAACCCATCTATATCGTCCTGCAGACTGAGGATACCCTCCTCGCTATTTACCACCCCACCAATTTTCGTGTCATCTGCGAACTTACTGATCATACCTTTTACATTCACATCCAAATCATTAATGTAGACCACAATCAGCAAGGGACCCAGCACTGATCCCTGCGGTACACCACTGGACACAGGCTTCCAGTCACAAAAACAACCTTCAACCATCTTCCTCTGCCTTCTGCCACTAAGCCAGTTTTGGATCCAATGTGCCAAGGCACCCTGGATCCCATGGGCTCTTACCTTCTTGACCAGTCTCCTATGTGGGACTTTATCGAAAGCCTTAGTGAAATCCATGTATACCACATCCACTGCACTACCGTCATCCACACACCTTGTCACCCCCTCTCAAAATTCATTCAAATTAGTCAGACATGATCTTCCCTTGACAAAGCCATGCAGACTATCCCTGATTTATCCTTGCCTCTCCAAGTGGAGACTAATTCTGTCCCTCAGAATTTTTTCCAATAATTTCCCTACCACTGATGTTAGGGTCACTGGCCTGTAATTCCCTGGTTTATCCCTACTACCCTTCTTGAATAATAGTACTCCGTTAGCTGTTCTCCAGTCCTCTGGCACATCCCCTGTGGCCAGAGAGGTTCTGAAAATTTGTCAGAGCCCCTGCAATCTCCTCCTTTGCCTCACACAACAGTCTGGGATACATCTCGTCCGTGCCTGGGGATTTATCCACTTTTAACCCTGCTAAAACCGATAGTAGCTCCTCCCTCTCGATGCTAATATGTTCAAGTATATCACTGTCCCCCTGCCCGATTAGTATGTCTACATCGTCCTTCTCCATAGTGAACACAGATGCAAAAAATTCATTTAAAACCCCACCTACATCTTCTGGCTCCACACACAGGTGGCCACTTTGGTCCCTAATGAGCCCTACTCTTTCCCTAGTTATCCTCTTGCCCTTAATATACTTATGAAACACCTTAGGATTTTGCTTGCCAGTGTCATTTCATGGCCCCTCCTCACTCTCCTAATTTTTTTAAGTCCCCCTGCACTTTTTATACTCCTCTAGGGCTTCCTCTGTCTTTAGTCCTTTGTATCTGCCAAAAGCCCCCCTTTTTTCCTAATCCATTCTCGTACATCCTTTGATATCCAAGGTTCCCTGGGCTTGTTGGTCCCACCCTTGACCTTTACGGGAACATGTTGCCATTGTACTCTCTCAATTTGCTTTCTGATAGACTCCCATTGCCCTGATGTGGATTTTCCTACAAGTAGCTGATCCCAGTCCACTTTGGACAGATCCTGCCTTATCATCTTAAAATCGGCCTTCCCCCCCCCGAATTTTGAACCTTTATTTCCGGTCCATCTCTGTCCTTTTCCATGACTACCTTAAATCTCACCGAATTATGGTCACTGTCACCAAAATACTCACCTACTAACACTTCTACAACTTGCCTGGCCACATTCCCTAGAATTAAGACCAGTACCGCCCCCTCTCTTGTAGGACTTTCTACATGCTGGCTCAAAAAACTCTCCTGGATGCACTTTAAGAATTCTGCACCCTCTAAGCCTTTCACACTCTGACTATCTCAGTTAATATTGGGGAAGTTGAAATCCCCCACTATTATTACCCTATTATTTGCACATTTCTCTGAGATTTGCCTACCTGTCTGTTCCTCTATCTCCCCCTGAACGTTTGGGGGCC
Organism: Somniosus microcephalus; assembly: GCF_052327205.1. Lineage (NCBI taxonomy): Eukaryota > Metazoa > Chordata > Chondrichthyes > Squaliformes > Somniosidae > Somniosus > Somniosus microcephalus. The sequence goes on from NW_028225184.1 coordinate 3,743,423, forward strand.
TATAGTACACTCCCAGCAAAGTGCTTGCCCCCTTTTTGTTTTTAAGTTCTACCCATATGGCCTCATTAGAGGAACCTGTTAATATATCATCCCTCCTTACAGCAGTAATTGACTCCTTAATTAATATTGCAACACCCCCTCCTCTTTTACCCCCCCCCCTCGCCTGAAGATTCTATGCCCCGGAATATTGAGCTGCCAGTCTTGCCCCTCCCTCAACCATGTCTCCGTGATAGCAACAATATCATATTCCCATGTATTCATATAGCGATAGGGCCGGAGAAGGGAGTTGAGGCAGAAGATCAGCCATGATCTCATTGAATAATGGAGCAGGCTCGAAGGGCCGAATGGCCTACTCCTGCTCCTATTTTTTATGTTCTTATTTTCTTAAAAGCTTCAACTATTTTCATGGGACATTTCCATTCTATCCCATCTCAATCAAATCCACAAACAGGCGCTCTGTATTCTACCACGTCATAAGGGCAGATGAATGTGTCCCGAGTTTGAGAGCACCCAGTAAGATCTGGGGCCTCCCAAGTGGTCCCCTCCACCTGGGTCTCATACTGTGGTGGACCATCATATCTCACCAATTGGTCTCCCTGAACTACTCTTATATTCTCCACGTGGAATAGAGGATTCAGCATCGCATTTTCGTGCAGGATTGGATAATAAAATACCGTCCCTAATAAGTTGATGTAATTCTGTTCCTGCAATGGTCATTCATGTTTCAACAGGTAGACCTGTACCAACCCCCTGTCTTTACACATATTTATGGTAAATTCATAAGTGGGCATTGCCCTCTGGTGTCGATCAGTCACCCACAAGGGAAGCTTCCTCTCAGCAATGCTCCGCAGGTTTTCACGGGCTTGTCCCACTAACTAGGATCCATACATTACACAAACATCATTTCACGCGGCCTCACTAGAGGTTTTCAGATTCTCCTTTAACATTTGGTTTATGATTTTAGCATGGGATTCTAAATAGATAACCATGTCTTGCAGATGAGTGGTCATAATGTGGTCCTCCTTCAGTTCCACTTGTTCAAGACCGATCATTTTATTCTGCATTACCTTTTGACGATTTCTAACTGCTTTTACGGATTGATCCAAAGCAGCCCAATCGAGGCTATTAACGAGGGAGTTACCAGTGTTATAAGCAGTTGCTGCATCAATTATCAGGCCCCGTCGACTTCTGATATGTTTCCCTTTAATCCCATAAACTACATTGTCCTCCAAATCCCAAAGTTGTGCTGGCTCCTCCCCGAAAACTTTTATTAATTCCCACATCATTCTCCCTTATAACCGCGCTGGGTATGCTTTGCAACAGTAGCGTATACCCACCTCGGTCAGATTGATTATCACAGGTATCACTTCATGATGCGCATCATGGTACAATATCATCGGTGTTGGGATTACCACTAACCCATTTGCCGTTCCTGGGGTGTATTTTATTCGTAGGTGGGTGGTTGGGGGGGGGGGACTTTCCATTCCACCGTGTGTATTATTCCGTTTTCATATTCCTAAACATGATAATGTCTGCAACCCTTCGAACCCCTACACAGCCTTCCCTTCCTGTCAACGAACCATTGATAGAGATCCCTGTCATCTATTCCATACACTTGGATACTTTTCCCGCCTATCCAGTGGCCGGGAGCTCCATGAAGCGCTTCTGCGGATACAAAAGTAAAGTTTGACAGCCTTGCTGAAGGGTTTATCCATCCATAGATTCCCTGATGCTCCTGCCAACACCATGGTAAAGGTAACAGAGTATCTCCAGCTGTTCGAGTTTGGGTCGGGCTTCATACATTCCCCCAAGGGCTCCCTATCTGACCTTGAATGGTCACCTGGTTCTGCTTGTAAAAAACACACCCATGGCCCGGTTGGGCGATCTTCGCATTTTATGCATACACTCCCTACATTCCTGGACCACATCAGTGATAACCATTATTGTCCCTGAACCCACGGCTTGTGCAATCACCCTTGATGTATTGGAGTGCAGTGTTTCGAGTGGTGTCCTGGGGCGGTGTCTCTGGGGCAACAGCAATCAAACTATTTTTGGGAAAATAGTTAGTGGTGGTCCAGTATGCCGAATAGGCTGATGTGGAATCTTGGAAATAGAGCAGAATCCCGATCATTGGCCAGAATAATTCATTCATTTTATGTAGTTCAGGCTCTCAATACTGATTTTTATTTTTAAACAAAGCAAAGCGGAACTTCCTACTTTTGGTTTTCTTTATAGGGCAATTTTCGACGCCTACCACTACACTTCAAGGGAGTCTTTTTATTTCTTTTACTACGTCAAGGGGTCTGTTGGACTCATCTGTCGACAGGAGCTGGTTCCGGACCTGGGGCAAGGAGGTTTCTACAGCTCCCATGTCCTGTCCACCTTCATTTGAATTATATTGTACCTGTGGAGGTGCCACTTTAGGCAAGGGCGCCTCCTTGGGTGGGGCTGTCCCATTAGGCACACCTTCTTCATCCCATTGGAGCGGATTCAGTCTCACTATGCTCATGATCGTGGCTTGCTTTCTTGATCTGCTTGTGGGCTGAAAAAGCTTCATCTGGTGAAATCATTTCATTTTCTTGAGTAACTGAACCGCATATACCATAGCACAAGCTTTGTCAACAATATTATACGGCCCCTTGTGGATGGGTTCGGAAACTCCCAGCCTCGCATAGTCTCGTACCATTACCTGGCTCCCTACTTCCCACTCTTGGGATTTACTAGGAATCAGTTGTAATCAGTTGCATTGGTGTGCCTTCCCAATGTGCGGGCCTCAATTTCAGTTCTTTTAAAGTTCCCCACAGGTCGCTCAGGAATTTGTCCTGAGTGAATTCTTTAATTTGTTTATCAGTCAGTGTGGGGGGCAACACGTTTGTGGGGGTTTGCATGGATCTCCCCGCTACCAATTCATGAGGGGAGTGACCCATTCCTTTGGATCTGTTGCTAAGGATTAGGGGAAGTATGTCATGCACTTAGTGTGTTCTTCATTTAATTCATTTCGCAGGGCCAAATTCATGTAAAGTTCATTATTTCCACAATTCCCATGACTGTGGGTTGTGGGTCACATGCCATCTCCCTTCAATTCCCAGCAATTTCCGAGCGGCTTGCTTTACCTGACCTGTGAAATTACTTCCCTGGTCTGACTCTACCACATCTGGAAATACGACTCTAAATAGGGTCTTGGGCGTCCACGAGGCTGTGACCGACTTGCATGGGAAGGCTTCTACCCACCCGGTTATCTTGCACCATCAACACTCATCCGTTACCCTGTTTAAAAGGATCAACAGATAATCCATTGTGGCTTGCCTGGCGCCCAATGGTTTAATTCGTCAGTTCCTAATGATCTTCTGTCACTTTGGAGAAACATTCACTTAAAATTAAGGAACTTAAATTGAATAATGTCCAATAACTTTCAAGTTAATTCAGTTGTGGTGAATTAAAAGATAACCAGCTGTCAGCGGAAAGGGTTAACTCGTTGGCAGGTTTGTAAGAAGGTTGTACAAATTGTCAGATGCACGCAATTGCGTCACTTCACTTAAATTTAAAAAAACATTCCCCGATCGAAAAAGACAGTTTGGTTTTCACTGTTTAATAGGTTAGTTAACATTTTTCAAAAAAAGATAATCCCAGATCCCATCAATCAATGTCACCTTGTGTCACACAGCTTCTCGCAGCTTTCAGGTAAATGTAAACAAAGTCTTAGTGCCTTTAAAATTGTGTTACAACAACAAACATTGTGTAAAACTACTCCACACACACAATAGCCTTTCTATTTTTTCCCTGGTCACACATACTTGAAATTGTTCAGAAATTTCAAATAAAAATAATTGTTTTGATTGCCTCATGACCGGAAAGAGGCTTTCACACAATTTACACCAACCAGAATTTCACCGGCGCCAAAATAAAAGTCCGCTTTAAACAGGTTAATTAACATCCATAACTCCAATTCAGTTCAAACCAATATCCCAAACTAACCAGTACAGCTTGTAAACAAAGAGAGAAGCTTCGCTCACCTTGGAACTTCGAAACATACATACAACTTTTTTTCAGACATCACATCAGACAGAACTTTTCATTTTCTCATTTCTTTATTTCATCATAAGCTACTTGTGAAAAACTTAGAAAGTGGAAGTCTCGGCATCGCTGCAACCAAAATTAAGCAGACAGTGCATTGTAAACGTTCAAATTGACTTAAAATAAAATCAAACTATAGCTACTTTTTGTAATCCTATTGAAACAAAATACTTTCAAAAAGTCCAAATTCATTTCTACCAGACATGATTAAATTCCATGGCAACCATAACATCAAGGCTGAAGCTTATCTAATGTAAAACAAATCGCCTCTGATTTAAAGATTGCTGTACAAGCCATCCTAGTCAAAATATAGCCACAGCAGTGTCTTTAAATTAAACTGCAAATCACCAAGTTTCTGCCACTTCTCGGTGCACCACCTTAAGCTGAAATGAAAATATTTAACATTTCACACAAACTGAAATTACAGCATTCTTTAAGGTTCGCATTTCTATTTTTTTCCCTCTTTATCTTCCACACCTTAATCCACCCATAACATTCAGCGTGGTCCCCACGAGCACTTCGTTCCTCTAGAGTCTGTTTCTGAGTAACCCTAAATGCAACCGTCTGGTCCTCAGTGATCTTTTCTGCCTGCTCTGCCCGATGCCTCTGTTTCGATAGTTATTTTGACGGACTGATTCTGAATATTTATACATTGGCTGTCTAACTGATTTACTTTATTTCACCACCTCTCATCCTGTTCTAACTTTCAGTCGAGCCTGTTCATCTGTTTCCTTTCTTCTTCTGTTTCTTTCCTTAACTTGATCTTTAACCCTTCATCAGATTTATCCTGCCTCTGATAGGCGAATAAACAAACGGATTTCCTTAACCTCTGCTGACACATGGACTCTTGTATCCACAGTTCAGCCTCCGGTACTTGATCATCACTGTCCTTAAAGATCCGTATCCACCCCAGCCTGAGGGGTAACCTCACCGTCACATTATTCCTGACTAACTCATCCATCTCTTTGCCAGTGATTGTTCTGAACCAGTCTCTGTTCGGCAGCCAGAATATCTGGAAGACGTTCTCATTGTCTGACAGTTTATAGATTGCAGGCCCGTCGAACAAACAACACAAAACCCAATGAATCTGTGAAACTTAGTTTACTTAAAAATCAACAAGAGGTTACAAATCATTATCAGAATACAAACTGTACTCAATTCATGTACTTATCACAAGCAAACATCTAAAATCATTTACTTTAAGCTCAGGTGATTATAAGCAAAACCACATACATACTATTCACCAGGTGAGAGGTCAATTCAACGATGACTAGACGTATGACTAAATTTAACTGGCAACTGACCAGGTCACCATCGACTATAGTCCCGACTGCAGCCCCGAATACCTTGAAACAGTGCCTTTTTATACTCCAAAATTTGGCAACCCTCCCACTGTGTAAGTGTCCCTAACTACATGGCATAATGGTTGGCAGTTGTTTCCCAGACCCTCTTATCACTAGTCCGTTAGGCAAATGTGGGTCTCAAGGCCAGGTACATTACATAGTCTGAAGATGTTTTTGCTATTGCTCTGATTTCATGGTCAATATTCTGTTCCCACAGAACTTCAAAAATCTTAATTTCCATATCTGTTGAAAGATGTAGTGTATGTGCCTTTAAGAGCCCCCTGTGTACTGTAATGCCGGTAATGGCCACTCAGGCTATATAAGCCTGTATATTGTGTTGTATCAGTTAGTTCCCCTCCAGACTTGGTTCAGTAAACACCTGTGAAACCAACTCCTGTCTTCAGTGTCTCTATTAACACACGGATACAACAGTGGCGATGAATTGGAAACGGACTTACCTGCAATTCGGCAGCACCTCAAGGACATCGATTCCTCTGGCGTCCAAAGTCGAAGAAAATCAAGAAAAAAAGAAAAAGCTGTGGTTTCACCAGCTAGCCAAGCTGGTGGCAGGTACTGCAATAATCTTTCCTGGGCATCGGGCTGGGGCTCCAGCGGCTGGCTCTGCAGCTAGGCCAAGCAGCGAAGGTGGAGGCAAGCAGTAACAGACAGGGAGGGAGCACTCAGGAGACAGCCGGCGCTGCAAGCAGGTCGGCATTCAGACCTAGCAGAGAGAGTCCGGCGGGAACGAGTCTCCACCTGTAAATAAATAAATAAAAAGAAGGGAAACCCGCAGGAAACAGCGTTGTCATCGGCAGCAGCGGCGGGGAAGCGTGGGAAGTGCCATTTTTTTCTAGGGCTAGAATACAAAGGGGGTTAGTGACGCTTCAGTTATATATAATTTTGTATAAACCAGGCTGGATATTTTGAGAAAAGGGTAAGAGGGACTTCCCCAGAACCAATAGTGTGAGGGTTGTGTTAGCGGGACCAACTGAAGTACAGGAGCGTGATAGTTGGGCTAGAGGGACATACTCAGATACAGCTGTTTGAGAGTGGGATAGAGAGACCACCATAGATATAGGAATGTGAGCGAGGTTACTGAGGGAAGATCATCTGGAAGCCAAAATTATAATAATGAATAGCAAGCATCGATTTCAAAAGGAAAAGTCTTGCTTGACCAGCCTCATTGAATTTTTTGAAGAGGTAACAGAGAGAGTAGACAAGGGTATTGCAGTAGATGTAATTTATCTAGATTTTCAAAAGGCCTTCGATAAAGTACTACATAATAGACTGATGAGCAAGGCCAGAATATGCAGTCGTGGAACAAGTAGCAGAATGGATAGCTAGCTGGCATAATGACAGAAAGCAGAGAATAGGGGTAAAGGATAGCTATTCAGCGGGGCAGAAGTTGGGAAGTGGTGCTCTACATGGATCAATGCTGGGACCACTGCTGTTCAATATTTGTATTAATGATTTAGGTTTTTGAATCAAAAACACAATTTCTACTTTTGTGGTTGACACCAAATTTGGGGGGAAAGCCAGTACTGAGAAGAACTGCAACAAATTACAGGAAGACATTAATAAACTTGTAGAATGGGCATATAATTGACAAATGAATTTCAAAACAGATAAATGTGAGGCATTACATTTTGTTAGGAAGATTAGGGAGGTCAATTATTATTTGGTTGGTGCGAGTCCAGGTGGGGTAGAGGAACAAAATCACAAATTAATAAAAGTAGCCACGCAGGATAACAAGGCCATCAAAGGCAAACCAATCACTAGGGGTTATTTCTAGAGGGATAGAATTGAAAAGTACTGAAGTTATGCTAAGCTTGTATCGAACCTTGGTTAGAGCACACTTGGCTTACTCCGTACAATGCTCGTCGCAGGATTATGAAATACAGAGGCACTGGAGAGGGTTCAGAGAAAATTTCCGAGGATGATAACAGAAATGCGGGGTATACATATCAGGAAAGGATGGACAAGCTGGGTCGCATTTGCTTGAAAAAGCAAGACTGAGGGGAGACCAAATAGAGGCCTTTAAAATCATGAAAGGTTTTGATAGAGTGGACACAGAGAGAATGTTTGCACTTGTGGGGAAGGGCATAAATAGAGGCCATCAATATTAGGTAGTCAACAAAAAATCAAATAGGCAGTTCAGAAGAAACTTCTTTACCCAGAGAGTGGTGCGAATGTGGAACTCGCTACCACAGGGAGTGGATGAAGCGAATAGTATAGATGCATTTAAAGGGAGACTAGATAAGCATATGAGGGAGAAGGGAATAGAGGGTTACGCTGATAGATTTAGATGAGGAAAGATGGAAGGAGGCTCGAGTGGAGCATAAACACCAGCATTGACTGGTTGGGGTGAATAATCTGTTGCTGTGCCATATATACGATCCTATGTAAGGGCCCTCTGCAGACACAGAAGTGTGAGAGAGTGGTCACTGGACCTCCCCAGATACAGGCATGTGAGAGAGGATTTTGAGTGGACTGCTCAGATAAAGCAGTGTGAGTAGTTATAGGGACCTCGCCAAATAGAGGGCTGTGAGAGAGGTGTTAGAGGGAATGCCCCGGATACAAGAGTGCTAGAGAAGGTTTAGATAGGGACCTCCCCAGATATAGAATTGTGCGAGAGGGGTTAGAGAGTTCTGACCAGATACAGAAGTGTGAGTGAGTTGTTAGAGGGGCCATCCACAATACAGGAGTATATGAGATATGTTATGGAAACACTGCAGATGCTGGAGTTTGAGAGAGGGATTAGGGAGAATTCCCCAGATACAGTAATGTGAGAGAGGGGTTAGAGGGATCACACCAGATAGAGGATTTTGCACAAAGTGTTAGCAAGACCTCCCCAGATACAGGAGTGTGAGAGGCATAGGCCTAGAAATTCTGTATAGCCACTTTTGGGGTGGTAAAGTCGGGCGGCCGCTAAAGTTTGCGCCCGGCGCAAAGCCGAGGCCACTTCGCCGATATTCAGTAGCATCACCCTAAGAGGTTGCTGCAGCGCTAAAACTGGCGATGCACGACTATCTTTAGGCGCTAAGCCGGCGGTGCTGAGTGATACCGCTGAGGCCGGGCGCAGCGCAGGTGCGGTGATTTCTTCATTGACGGCAGACACGCTGGCGCCGGCCATCTCTTAAAGGGGGAAGGGTCGATTTGTTTGGCTGCCACGCCCTGGACAGTGCAGCCCTCCACCTAGGCCTGAGCACTGCTACTGCAACTGTTTACCACCCAGGACAATGCAGAAGGCCCGGGAGAGAGCGCTGCACTTTAGCAAAGGTGACCTGAGGCTGCTGGTTAGCGCAGTGGAGCGAAGACGCCATGTTTTGTTTCCTGACAGTGGCAAGAAGCCGGTGCCCAGCGTCTACCACAAAGCCTGGAGGGAGGTCTCCAACAGGGTGACATCCAACAGTGTGGTTGCCAGGAATCCTGTACAATGCAGGAAAAAGTTCAACGACCTCACTCGGATTGTCAGGGTGAGTACCCTTTCCAGTGTCCTCCTCATCCTTGCATGTGCACCTCACATTATGGACAAAGGGACCTGAAAGCTCTAATGGCCAGCCCTCATCCAGCAGCTATGGGACTGGCATGAACATCAATTGCACATTCTGCACTTTACACACTGTCCAAGCTATTCGACCATGGGAGGCAGTGCAGACAAGATCAGGGCTACACAATATCCAAGCTATTCGACCATGGGAGGCAGTGCAGACAAGATCAGGGCTACACACCATACTTAGAGGCCGTCCTTTCTCTTGCAGGCCAAGCTGGCTAACAACAAGCATAGCCAGATTGCGACCGGGGGAGGCCAACCTCAGCACCAAGAGCTCACTGACCTAGACCAGTGCGTGGGGCGCATTATGGGAGTCCATGTGATTGGCCCCGTTGCCACTGGGGATGCCGACCCTGTTCTGGGCACCAATGGTAAGGACATCACCTTTGGACCTCTCTCGTTCCACTTGCGCATCAGATCAGCATTCTTTGCCACTGTCCGACGAATGCGGTGAATGGCACCACTCATGCCTCCCTCGTTGATGCCCTGTCCTCACTGTAAAGCTACTCTTGTGCCTTCCTGCTTTCAGATGGTGGATCGCCAGGTGAGGAGGCGGCCCCTGAAGCTGCCAGTGACAGCCCCTTGGAAGAGAAGGAGGAGGAGGAGGAAGAGGTAGCCGGCCCATCAGTGGCACCCTCAGCCGTGACAGCCCATGGTGATGTAGGGGACACGGCTTCCCTGGAGGGGAGCCTGGGGGAAGGGTCGGAGGAGAGTCAAGTTCCTGGGCCCAGCGGCCTGCAGCAATGCGGGAGGGGTGGGGAAGCTCGGCGGCCTTCTCCCCAGAGGGTGAGTGCGGCCTCCAGTCCTGCGATGGTCAGTGCAGAGGAGGTGCGCCTCCTACAGGAAATGGCCGTCGACTCGGAGCGCAGGCACACGGAGCTCATGGGGGTAGTGGCACGGAAGCCTGACTCCATACAGTCACTGGCTCGAAGTGTGGAGGAATTCGGGGCAGCACAGTCGGCGAATACCCAAGTGCTCAGTCGTGCCGTCCAGTCACTGGCTGGGAGTGTGGAGGAATTCGGGGCAGCACAGTCGGCGAGTACCCAAGTGCTCAGTTGTGCCGTCCAGTCACTGGCTGGTCTTATGCGGTCACAGATCAGGGCAACACGGGCACTAACTGGTGCCACACTGGCTGCATCAGCCAGGCATCGCCAGGGCACCCGCCATGCTGCAGCAGCCCAGCGGGCTGTCCTTCAGCAGTTTGCTGCGCATGCTGCAGTGCTGGCACGGGCGACTGCCACTGTATCAGGCGACCAGCGAGCGCCTGCCATCAGCCAGCTTGCCCCCATTCCTGCAGCCGACACTGCCACTCCACCAGTGCAGTTGCCACCAGCTGCTGGACACACTGATGCCGCCCAGCCACAGCTGCAGCAGTCACCAGCCGGCCCCTCGAGGGCCAGAGCTCGTGCAGGCTGACACCCAAGGGCATCTGCTGTCTCGCCATGTGCCCCTCAGGAGCCTTCCCCAGCCTTGCTGCAACCACTGGGCTCCAATTGAGGAGGAGCAGCAGGGCGGGCAGGGGCCGCACAAGTATGCGCAAGGCATCGCCCTCGCGGGCCAAAAAGTAGAAGGTGTGGGCAAATGTTTTGTTTTTTTGAAGGCCGAGGATGTTGTGTTTGTTTTTATGAAGGCCGAGGAAGTTGTGTTTGTTTTTTACGATGGCTGAGGATGACGGTCATTTTGTTTCACTCTTTTGTTAATCTTCTCCAGGTTTTGGGAGCGAGTTATGTGTCTGACTGTTTTGGGTTTTTTTTTTCAGTTTTTGTTTGTCATGTGGGAAGGGCACAGAGTTTGTGGAATAAACAATTTTCTTTATTCAGATTGTCCATGTTTGAACTTTGAAGTTTTGGTTGCCTTGACCAGCTGAGGGCTTGCGGAGCGGCTGCATTCATGTTCTTTCATTGGCACAATCCATTCCCTGAGAGGGGGCCTAGAACCTACGTTCAATAAGCCGCAGACAGGCGGCCCTTGCACCTTGTGCCTCCCTCCTGTGCTGGTCCTCCTCCTCCTGCTCCTCCTCCTGAGGTGGTGCTCCAATCTGTGGTGGCAGTGCCTGAGTCCTGCGGATAGCCAGGTTGTGCAGCATGCAGCAAACGACCACGAAATGGGAGACTCGCTCCGGCGAATACTGCAGGGCTCCGCAGGAACGATCCAGGCAGCGGAACCGTTGCTTCAGGATGCCAATTGTTTGTTCGATGATGTTCCTGGTCGCTTGATGGCTCTCGTTTATGCCTCTTCAGCAGGGGTCCTGGGCGCCCAGAGCGGGGTCATGAGCCAGGTACACAAAGGAGAGCCTTTGTCCCCGATAAGCCATCCTCTTGGGTGAGGCTGTGCCTGGAACATGTCAGCCACAGTAGTCTGTCGCAGGATAAAGGCATCGTGGCTGCTGCCTGGAAAGCGGGCATTGACAGCTAGGATGAGCTGCCTGTGGTCACACACCAGCTGTACATTGAGGGAATGGTAGCCCTTCCGGTTGCGGTAATCCTCAGCATTCTCCAGAGGTGCCCGCAAAGCCACATGCATGCTGTCAATGGCGCCCTGCACCATGGGGAAGCCCGCTATTCTTCCAAATCCCATTGCACGCTGTTGCTGCTTGTCCAGGGTCATGGGGAAGGAGATGAACTGACGTCTCCTTCTGAAAAGGGCATTGGTCACCTGGCGGATGCAGCAATGCATGGCGAACTGGGAGATGTTAGCAATGTCCCCAGCAGCGGATTGGAAGGAGCCGGTGGCATAGAAGTTGAGAGCCACCGTCACCTTCACTGCCACCGACAGAGATGTCCTGCACCTCAGCTGTGGCTGCAGATCTCTCTGAAGCAGCTGGCAGATCTCTGTGACCACCTCCCTTCGGAATCGCAGCCTCCTAACACATTGCTCGTCAGACATGTTGAGATAGGAGAACTGCTGGCGGTATACCCTGGGTGGGTAAGGCCTCCCTTGCCGACGCCTGTTGCCCCCTCTCCATCTAGCCAGGGCTGCCACTCTCTCATGGCGTCTGTGAGCCCTTTGGACGTAATGCAGAAAGCCAGCGTTGACACCCATTGCAGCCCCCATAATATGCTGGCAAACAATGAGATATCAATGAAGGCAAAGACAATTGCAAAGCTGTGGCCTGAAGCCAGAAGTACCTGTCCTAGTGTTGGGCCAAAGCAGTAAGCTCTCTACCTTGGTCTCTCTCCAAAGATCCGTTTCACAAGAATGAGTGCTGCAAAATGGCAGCCTTTTATAGTGCAGGGGAAGTGCCCTTTAATTTGCTCTCCCCGCGGCCCGCATCGGCTGAGCACCGTTCCACTCAATAGTTGCTAGGGCCGCCACGCGCACAATGGGGTGGCGCGACTGAAGATCCGGTTTGGGGCGCACAAAGGGCGTTGCACGAGGAAATGACGTCATGATCTGCGCGCGCAGCTGAGCGTGCGCAAAGACTTTGCGCCGGCGCTAAATGTCTACTGAAGTTGGGGCGAGGCACAGATTGTGCTGCGCCTGGGTGCTAAGCGCCTAGCGCTCGACATCTACTCCTCCTAAGGTGCTAACGGCTGGCACAACCAACTGAATTTCTAGCCCATAGAGTCATAGAGTCATAACGGCACAAATTCGGTCTATCGAGTCCGTGCCAGCTCTCTGTAGAGCAGTCCAATCAGTCCCATTCCCCCGTTCTATCTCCATAGCCTTGCAAGTTTATTTCCCTCAAGTGCCTATCGAGTTTCCCCTTGAAAACATTGAGTGTCTCTGCTTCCACCACTTCCATCGACAGCGAGTTCCATGTCCTCATCATTGCTGCGTAAAAAAGTTCCTCTTTATATCCCCCGTATCTCTTGCCCAAAAGCTTAAACCTGCGGCCCCTAGTCCTTATACCATCAAATAATGGGAAGAGCCTTTCCCCATCTAGCCTATCCAAATAGGTTCTAATCTTATACCCCTCTATCGAATCATCCTGCAACCTCCTTTGCTCTAGTGAAAACAAATCCAACTTCTCCAACCTGTCCCTGTAGCTAAGATACCCATCCCCGGAACCATTCTGGTAAATCTCCTCTGCACCGTTTAAAGTGCATTCACATCTTTCTAAAAGTGTGCTGACCAGAACTGGACGCAATACTCCAGTTGTGGCCTAAACCAGCGCTTTCTAAAGATTCAGCATAACCTCTCTACTTTTGTACTCAATACCTCTATTTATGAATCCCAAGATCACATATGCCTTGTTAACCACTCTCTCATTATCTCCCTCCACCTTCAGGGATCTATGTACATTAACTCCAGGTCCCTCTGTCCCTGCACTCTCTTTCAAACTCTGCCATTAAGCCTATATTGCCTCTCGCTGTTCCCTCTGCCAAAATGCATCACCTCACACTTCTCAGTATTAAATTCCATATGCCTATTGTCTACCCATTCTGCTAGCCTTTCTTTGTCCTGTTGCAGTCGATTGGTATCAACCACACGGTTTGCCATGCCCCCAAGTTTGGTGTCATGGGAAAATTTAGAAATTCTACTCTCTACTCCAATATCCAGGACATTTATATATATATATCAAACAAAAGCAGTGGCCCCAGCACTGACCATTGGGGAACACCGCTGTCTACCATCCTCCAGTCAGAAAAACAGCCATTTACAACATCAAGCTGCTTTCTGTCATTAAGCCAATTCCTTATCCAAGCTGCGACCGACCCACCTATTCCATTTGCCTCAATTTCGTTAACCAGCCTTCTATGTGATACTTTGTCAAACGCCTTCCAAAAATCCATGTAGACAACATCCATCCCATTCCCTTCATCAATCCTCCCTGCTTCTTCATCAAAATATTCATTTGGATTAGTCAAACATGTTCTGCCTTTTCCAAACCCGTGTTGACTCTCTTTAATTACCTTAAGCCTCTCCAAGTGCCTGTAAATGTTTTGCACAATGTATTCCCGATTATTCTTACAATAAAACCTGCATTCCGATTCACAAGTAATAGAATTAGATTATAGACTCATAGAACCATAGTTGCAGCAAAGTAGGAGGCCATACGGCCCGTCGAGCCTGTGCCGGCTCTCTGCAAGTGCACTTCAGCTAGTCCCACTGCACCCGCCCTCTCCCCGTAGCCCTGCATTTATTTTCCTTCAGGCACCATTGGAATTCCCTGTTGAAAGGCTTGATTTAATCAGCCTCCATCACCCTATTCAGGCAGTGCATTCCAGATCCTAACAAATCACTGCCTCAAAAAGTTTTGTCCCAACATTGCCTTTGGTTCTTCTGCCAATTACCTTCAATCTGTGTCCGCTGGTTCTCAACTCTTCCGCCAATGGGAAACGCTTCTCCCTATCCAATCAGTTTAGAGCCCTCATGATTTTAAAGACCTCTGTCAAATCTTTTCTGAAACTTCTCTGCTCCAAGGAGAACAACCGTAGATTCTCCAATCCATGTAGACAGCATCCATTTGCATTCCCTTCATCAAACCTCCCTGTTACTTCATCAAAAAAATAAAGTAGATTAATCAAACTTGATCAGGCTTTTAAGAATCCATGTTGGATCTCCTTAATTAGCTTAAACCTCTCCACTTGCCCGTTAAATTTTATCTTGATTATTGTTTCTAAAACTTTATCCATCACTAATGTTAATCTGACCAGCCAGTAGTTAGTAGGACTGTCCTTACACCCTTCCTTGAACAATGATGTCACATTTGCTGCATTCCAATACTGAGGCACCATCCCCGCATCTAGGGAAGATTGGAAAATAATGGCAAGCCCTTCCACTGTCTCCTCCCCAAATTCCCTTAGCCACCTGTGATGCAAGCCATCTGGACCAGGCGACTTATCCACGCTACGCATTACCCAGTCTTTGTAGTACATTCTGTCTATCAATTTTCACCCCTTCCATTGCTTCTAACTTTTCCACTTCTACCGATATTTTGTCAGCATCCACCTCTTCAGTAAACAGCGATACAAAGTACTCATTGAGCATATTAGCCTTACCCTGTGTCTCTAAGCATATATCATCTTCTTTGTCCCTAATAGGCCCAACCCCTCCTCTTACTACCAACTTACTGTTTACATGCCCGTAGAAGATCTTTGGGTTCCCTTTTATGTCAACCGCCATCCCGCTCTCATATTCTCTCTTTGCCAAACTTATTTTCATCTTCACTTCCCATGTCAACTTATTGTATTTGGTCTGGTTATGATTTGATGAATTCACCTGTCATTCATCATACACCATCTTTTTATGTTTCATCATCTTCTCAATCTCCCTCGTCATCCAAGGAGCCCTTGCTTTGGTTCCCTTGCCCTTCCCTGTTGTTGGAATGTACATAGCCTGTACTTGGAACATCTCCTCCTTAACGATCACCCATTATTCCGTTACAGATTTTCCTGTCAGTCTTTGGTTCCATTTTACTCTGGCTATATCCTTTCACATCCCATTGAAGTTAGCCCTATTCACGTTTAGAAGTTCCACTCTAGATTTTTCCTTGCTTCCCTCCATTGCTAATCTAAATCTTATGTTATGATGATCACTCTTACCAAAGTCTCCTCACACAGACACTTGGTCGACGTTTGCCCACCCAATTCCCCAGCACCAGATCCAGCAAGTCCTCCTTCCTAGTTGTGCCAAGAACACACTGTTCAAAGAAATTCTCCTGAACACATTTCAGAAATTCATCCCCCTCTTTTCCCTTTACCGTAGCATTATCCCAATCGATATCTGGGTAACTAAAGTTCTCCAATATCACCAATCTATAGCTCTTGCATATCTCTGCGATTTCCCTGCAGATTTGCTCCTCTACCTCCCTCTCACTATTTGGAGGCCTATAGAATACCCCGAATGTTGTGATCATACCCTTTTAGCTCTTCAACTCTAACCTAATGGATTTTCTCCTTGTCCCCTCAAGAACATCCACCCTTTCCAACACTACAATGTCTTCTGTAATCAGCACTGCCACTCCACCTCTCTTTTTTCCTTCCCTATCTTTCCTGACCACCTTGTACCCTTGAATATTATGTGCCTACTCCTCCCCGTTTTGAAGCCACGTTTCTGTAATTGCCACATCATATTGCCAAATGGCTAATTTTGCTTGTAGCTCACCAATCTTATTCAGCACAGTTTGTCCGTATACGTACATGCATTCTAAACACATTTTTGAATATTTTGTTGTCTTTCTTTGTCTGCTCCTATCTAATAAGGTACTAGTACCTCCTCTAGTTCTATCTTCTCTAGTACTATCCAACACGCTCACTCTTTTATGCACATTATTCCTCTTTTCTACTCCTATATGCTGGTGCCCATCCCTCTGCAAAGCTAGTTGAAACCCATACCAACAGCCCTAACAAACCTCTCCGTGAGAATATTGGTCTCAGCTCCATTGAGGTGTAACCCGTCCGGCTTGTATAGGTCCCACCTTCCCTAGAAACGGTCCCAATGCCTCATGAATGTAAAGCCCTCCCTCCTGCACCATCTCTCCAGCCACACATTCATCTGTTCTATCCTACTATTCCTGTATTCACCAGCATGTGGCACTGGTAGTAATCTGGAGATTACTACCTTTGAGATCCTGCTTTTTAATCTCCTAGCTCCCTAAACTCTGCCTGCAGGACCTCGTCCCTCTTTCTGACTATGTCGTTGGTACCGATATGGAAACCGACAGGCTGACTGACATGTATTTACTGAGTTTTTCGCTTTGTCCCGTTTAAGTCAATGGAAGAGCATTGGCGCTCCTCTGCCAACACACCTGTCGCCAGACAGGATTGGAAAATGATGGTCAGAGCCTTTGCTATTTCCTCCCTTGCTTTGCTTAACAGTTTGGGATAAATGTCATTAGCACATGGTGATTTATCTACTTTCAAAGATGGTAAACGCCTTAATATTTCCTCTCTCACTATGTCTATCTGATGTAATAATTCACAACCCTCTTCCTTAACAATAATATCTGTGTCATTCTTCTCTTTTGTGAAGACAGATGCAAATTATTCAGTAAGAACTATACCCACATCTTCTACTTCCATACACAGTTTACCTTTTCGGTCGCTAATAGTCCCTGTTCTCTCTGTAATGTATTTATAAAATATCTTCGGGTTTTCCTGAAATTTACTTGCCAATATTTTCATGCCCTCTCTTTGCTTTCCTAATTTCCTTTTTAATTTCACCCCTGCACTTTCTGTACTCTAAGCTTTCTGCATCATTTAGCTCCCGGCATCTGACATAAGCTTTCCTTTTTTGCTTTAGTCTACCCTCTGAGAGTAGACAGCAAGGGGGCGCTAGATTTGAGAGTCCCGCACTTTTTCTCTGGGGGAACAAAATTGGTCGCGGCCATCACTGTCTCCTGGAATGCCTCCCACTGCTTTGAAAATGATTTACCTTCAAGTAGCTGTTTCCAGTCTACTTTTGCTAAATCACATCTCAGTAAAATTTTTAAATTGGCCTTTCCCCAAGTGAAAGATTTTACTCCTGGTCTGTCGATTTCCATAACTAAACTAAAACTAATTGAATTATGATTACTACCACAAAGATGCTCTCCCACTGCTACCCCTTCTAACTGCCCAGCTTCAATCCCTATGACTAAATCTGGAACCGCCCCCTCTCTTGTTGGGCTTGTTACGTTCTGGCTAAAAAAGCATCCCCTGAATGCGTTTTAAGAATTCTGCACCCTCTATACATTTTACACTGATTCTATCACTGTTAATGTTTGGGTACTTTAATCCCTGTCCTATTACTGCCCTCTTGTTTTTGCACTTCTCAGAATTTGCCTACATATTTGCTCTTCTATCTCCCTCTGACTATGTGGGGTCTATAGTACACTTCCAGCAGTGTAATTGCCCCTTTAATGTTCCTCAGTTCAACCTATATGGTGTCATTTGTTGATCCGTCTTACATATCATTCCTACTCACAGCTGTAATTGATACTTTAACCAATATTGTGACACCCTCCTTTTTATGCACCTCTCTATTTCGTCTGAGATCCAAGTAATTATGGATTTTGAGATGCCATTCCTGCCCTTCTTTGTGTCATGTTTCATTACCAGCTATGATGTCATATTTCCACTTGTCTATCTGTGCCCTCAGCTCATCTGCCTTATTCACTAGACTCCTTGCATTGAAGAATGTATTATTAAACACTGCCAAACCCCTTTGTTGTCTATTTTTTTAGCCTCTGTTTCTTCTGCCTTTCAAACTTATTACTAATTATGATGTGGTGGAACATGCAGCCACTGTGTGCGGGTTTGATTGGCATGGCATAGCATGGAACGGCACCTTGAAATTGATGGCGGGACAGCATTTCCCCGTACAATCTGCTTATCGAGGGAAGGGTGAATATTGTTTCACTGCAATGCACCGGGAGTACCAGTACAGTCTTGACTTGTCCTATTGTGGCAGGAACTTTTTGCTTTACCGCAATCCAACCTGTGAGACTTGGGGTTTTGTTAAGTATTTATTTGCATAGGTAAGTAGATGTTGATGTAAAAGCGGAGGTAAGGGATCAACTACAACAGGTACATGACTCAGTTCGGATATGACATTCCACCTCTGCCGGAACATTTGCTAGAGTTAATGAGAAGTGTTAGTCAGTCCCAAAAGTACTTTTATACCTTGGTACAGGAAAACCATGAACTGCGTAAAGCAATCCTTAAGGTCGGGGAAGATTCGTCCTGGTGGGATATCGGTATGAATATCGAGGTTCATCCTTCGATAAGGATTATTTCCCACGTTTTGATCATTATTCAATTGGTGATTGGTTTATATCTGTTGACCCAAATCTGCCATGTTAACATGCGATTCAAGCAGGGCAACCAAAGCTGGGAACTGAATGTTCCAGGGTAATCAACATTTAGGAAGGCCAGACAAGAAGGAAAAGGAGGTGGTGTAGCGCTGTTAATAAGGGATGAGATCGGTACGGTAGAGATAAAAGATCTTGGCCTGGCAGATGGTGCTGTAGAACTGGAATCAGTTTGGGTGGAGCTAAGAAACAGCAAAGGGCGGCAAACGTTGGTGGGAGTTGTGTATATGCCACCAAACAGTAGTGGTAATGTAGGGCACAGTATCAATAAATAGATTAGAAGTCCATTTAACAAGGGCAATGCAGTAATCATGGGGGAATTTAATCTAAATATTGACTGTGCAAATCAAATTACCACTAATGGTGTGGAGGATGAATTCTTGGAATGCATGCGAGATGGTTTCCTGGATCAGTATGTGGAGGAACCAACCAGGGAACAGGCTATTCTGGATCTGGTACTGTGTAGTGAGAAAGGGCTAATCAATAATCTTGTGGTAAAGGGTTATTCAGCGACAATGACCATAATATGATTGAATTTTATACTATTTTGACAGTGATGTAGTCCAATCTGAAACTAAGGTCTTCAATCTAAACAGAGGTATCTACAAGGGTATGAGAGACAATTTGGCCATGGTAGATTGGTAGACTACACTAAAATGTATGAAGGTGGACATACAATGGCTAACATTCAAGGAAATAATGAATAATTTGTTGCAAACATATATACCTCTAGGGCATAAAAACCCGAAAGGAAAAGTAATCCAACCATGGCTAACAAAAGAAATTAAAGCTAGTATTAAGTCAATGGAGGAAGCTTATCAAGTTGGCAGAAAAAGCGGTCAGCCTGAGGATTGGGATCTTTTTGGAAATCAGCAAAGGGAGACCAAGAAATTGATAAAGAAAGGGAAAATGGAATATCAGCAAAAATAGCGAAAAATATAAAAACGGATTGTAAAAGCTTCTATAGGTATGTTAAAAGGTAAAGACTGGCGAAGGTAAATGTAGGCCCTTTACAGTCAGAGATGGGAGAATTTATAATGGGGAATGAGGAAATGGCAGTGAAATTAAATAAATACATTGTTTCTGTCTTCATGGAGGCAGACCCAAAAAAGCTCCCAGAAATAAGGAGAAAATAAAGGGTCTGGCGAGATTGAGGAACTTAAAGAAATTATTATTAGTAAAAAAACATTACTAGCAAAATTAATGGGACTAAATGTCGATAAATCTCAAGGACTGGATGACCTTTATCCTAGGGTTTTGAAAGAGGTGGCCATTGGGATATTGAACGCATTGGTTGTCAACTTCCAGCATTCTATAGATTCTGGAATGGTACCTGCAGATTGGAGGATAGCAAATGTAACCCCGCTATTTAAGAAGGGAGTGAGAGAGGAAACGGTGAACTACAGATCTGTTAGCCTCACATCAGTAGTTGGGAAAATGCTGGAATCTAGTATAAAGAATGAAATAACTGGACACTTAGAAACTAATAGTAAGATTGGGCAGAGACAACATGGATTTAAGAAAGGGAAGTCCTGTTTGAAAAACCTATTGGAGATCTTTGAGGATGTAACTAGTGGAGTAGACAAAGGGGAATCATTAGATGTGGTGTATTTAGATTTTCAGAAGGCCTTCGATAAGGTCCCACATAAGATGTTGGTGAACAAAATTAGGGCACATGGAATTGGGGGTAATATACTAGCATGGATTGAGAATTGGTTAACAGACAGAAAACAAAGTGTCGGGATAAATGGGTCTTTTTCAGGATGGCAGGCTTTGACTAGTGGGGCACGCAAGGATCGGTGCTTTGGCCCCAGCTATTCACAATCTATACCAATGATTTGGATGAGGGGACTAAATTTCCAAATTTGCTGATGACACAAAGCTAGGTGGCAGTGTCAGTTGCAAAATGTATGTGACGAGGCTTCAAGGGGATCTCGACAGACTCAGTGAGCGGGCGAGAACATGGCAGATGGCTTATAATGTGGATAAATGTAAAGTTATCCACATTATAAGTTATCCACTTCAGTAGAACAAACAGAAAGGCAGAGTATTTCCTATATGGTGAAAGATTGGGGAATGCAGATGATCAAAGCGACCTGGGTGTCCTTGTAAATGAATCTCTGAAAGTGAATGTGAAGATGCAGCAAGCCATTAGGAAGGCAAATGGTATGATAGCCTTCATTACAAGAGGATTTGAGTACAGGTGTAAAGAAGTCTTACACCAATTATATCGGGCCTTGCTGAGACCACACCTGGAGTAGTGTGTACAATTGTGTTCTCTTTACCAAAGGAAGGATATAATTGCCATAGAGGGAATGCAACAAAGGTTCACGAGATTGATTCCTGGGAGAGCGGGACTGTCGTATGAGAAGAGATGGAGTAAACTAGAGCTGTGTTCTCTTGAATTCAGAAAAATGAGAGGAGATCTCATTGAAGCATACAAAATTATTACAGGGCTTGATAGGGTGGATGCTGGGAGAATGTTTTCCTTGGCTCGGGTGTCTAGAACCTGGGAGCACAGCCTCAGGATAAAGGGTTGGGCATTCAGGACTGAGATGAGAAGAAATTTCATCACATAAAGGTGGAGAATCTTTGGAATTCTCTACCCAAGAGGGCAGTGGAGGCTCAGTCATTGGATATATTCAAAACAGAAGCCGATAGATTTCTGACTAGTAAGGGCGTCAAGGGATATGGCGATAAGGCTGGTGAATGCAATTGAAGCAGAAGGTCAGCCATGATCTAATTGAATGGCGGAGCAGGCCCAAAGGGCCAAATGACCTACTCCTGCTCCTATTTCTTATGTTCTTATGTTCATAAAAGACAAGGGTGAATTCTAACGTCTTACAACTATAACCATACAAAGATCACAAAGAGTAGCTTCTGAGATCTAGCACCATTAAACTGTTCAGCACTCTGGAACAAAGACAGCTTTCTATACATCCCAAATTTCCTACCCCAAAGGTATATTTGGACAGATAAGATATCATGTTTTTTCTTAATTTATTGCCCATCCCTAATTGCCCTTGAGAAGGTGGTGGTGAGCCGCCTTCTTGAACCGCTGCAGTCAATCTTTGGAAGATATTCACACAGTGCTGTTAGGGAGGGAGTAACAGGATTTTGACCAAGCAAAGATGAAGGATAGGCGATATACTTCTAAATCAGGATAGTGTGTGACTTGGAGGGAAGCTTGGAGGTGGTAGTGTTCCCACACACCTGCTGCCCTTGTTATTCTAGGTGGAAGATGTCACAGGATTGGGAGGTGCTGCCGAAGAAGCCTTGGCGAGTTGCTGCAGTGCATCTTGTAGTAGTACACACTGCAGCCACGGTACACCGGTTGTGGAGCGAGTAAATGTTTAAGGTGGTGGATGGGGTGCCAATCAAGCGGGTTGCTTTGTCCTGGATGGTGTCCAACTTCTTGAGTGTTGTTGGAGCTGCACTCATCCAGGCAATTGGAGCGTAATCCATCACACTCCTGACTTGTGCCTTGTAGATGGTGGAAAGGCTTTGGGGATTCAGGAGGTGGGACACTCGCCACAGAATACCTAGCCTCTGAAATGCTTTTGTACCCATAGTATTTATGCGGCTGGTCCAGTTATTTTGTCGTCAATATTGACCCTCATGATGTTGATGGTGGGGGATTCAGCGATGGTACTCCCGTTGAATGCCAAGGGGTGGTGGTTAGACTCTCGCTTGTTGGAGATAGTCATTGCCTGGCACACCTTTGGTGCAAATATTACCTGCCAATTATCAGCCCAAGCTTCAACGCTGTCCAGGTGTTGTTGCATGCGGACATGGTCTGTTTCATTATCTGAGTAGTTGTGAATGGCACTGAACACTGTGCAGTCATCATGGAACATCGCCATTTTTGACCGTATTTTGGAGGGAAAGTCATTGATGAAGCAACTGAAGATGGTTGGGCCTAGGGCACTGTCCTGAGGAAATCCTGCAGCGATGTCCTGGGGCTGTGATGATTGGCCTTCAACCACCATAACCATCTTCCTTAGTGCTAGATCTGGCTCCAGCCAGTGGAGAATTTCCCCCTGATTCCCATTGACTTCAGTTTTACTAGGGCTCCTTGATGCCACACTCGGTCAAATGCTGCCTTGATGTCAAGGGCAGTCCCTCTCACCTCACATCTGGAATTCAGCTGCTGTGTCCATGTTTGGACCAAGGCTGTAATGAGGTCAGGAGCCAAGTGATCTTGGCGGAACCCAAACTGGGCATCAGTGAGCAGGTTATTGGTCAGTAAGTGCAGCTTGATAGCACTGTCGATGGCACCTTCCATCACTAATATCCATCTTCACTTCTCCTCTCAACAATGTGAAGTCAATCCATTTTGTTCTTCTTTTATTCCTTCCGTTTATCTTTCACTTTCTCGTCATTTGCTCTGACTTTTAGTTCAATGCAGGAAGACAAACTCCGTTCTGCCTGTTCTGCCCTCGGTATTTCACGGCCTGGTGAAATATTGCACATTTGTTCAGTTTTAATTTAAAGCTGTGTACATTAAGGTGAGCTAGATTGTTTTTCACTAAAGTTTTGTGGTGACGACGGTTTAATGTGTCTGTTTGTTCACTGACTAATTATTCTCAGTTACAATGATGTCTAATGATGTCGCTCGGGGATTTCTCTCTGCTTTATTTAAGGAGCTCCCTTCACTGTGTCACATCACACATTCAGCGTGTTGCCTCCAGCAGAAATACCAGCAG
The DNA here is from genome assembly GCF_052327205.1 of Somniosus microcephalus. Lineage (NCBI taxonomy): Eukaryota > Metazoa > Chordata > Chondrichthyes > Squaliformes > Somniosidae > Somniosus > Somniosus microcephalus. The sequence goes on from NW_028225184.1 coordinate 3,766,835, forward strand.
CCACTCACAGAAGGGAAGGCATGGTATCGAAAATCTCTTTTGAAAATGTTTTTGAAGCTATACGGATAAGACTTATATTTCAGGATATACAAAAGATTTATTATCCCAGCCTCGCTCTCGTTGGAGTTCCTAGTAAGTATCTATGACCAGTTAATAATTCTATAAACTATGTTAATCTGTAATATTTTTCTAGCTCTTTATGGTGGGATATTGAGTTATTAATATAATCTATTTTTCAAGTTGATGCAACTTTGTTATGCATGGTTTGTTGTTTAAAATTACTGGAACCTCCTCGTTACTGTTGCAGCTGCTGGTATGTCTCTGTATCCAGCTATTAGTTCTGTAAATCTTGTTTAACTGCCTTTGTCTCATTTTCATTCCCCATCCTTTCCCTGCTGCTTTTGGCTAATGATTCTGAACGAGATACGGTGTTAACAAAATTTTAGTGTTCTACATTAACTCAAGAAAATATATTGGACGAGATACTTTAACAAATTTCAGGCTGCTCTCCACACTGAACATTTGTAACCGATCAGACGATTGTTTTAATGGATTAGCAGGCTTTTCACCTTCTGAGCGTTGTGGTTCCTTACACAGAGTCACATCAATAATTCTGGGAGATCACAAACACATCCTTCAATTTCTGAAATAGCCGCTAATCATTCAGTTCAAGTCAGTGTCTCTTTTTCCACCATCTCCAGGTCTACATAAATGTCATTGCTTCTGCCGGTTAGAAAATGATTACAGGATAATTTACATTCTCACAAAAAGTTCATTCAGTCAGATTTCAATACTTTTATTTCCCATCTTTGTTTTGAATTTATAATGGGATCCAATGCCCGTCAGGCACACTACAGTAGGTCACTCAGTGAAACCAAGAGTGATTCTCTATTGCCTCCTGCTCTACTTCTGGATAAACTTTCCCAGCTGATTGCAACTGAAGTACTGAGGATAAGAAAATTCATTAATATTTTCCCGTCTAATATTCTATGCACAAGTTGGAAACCAGCTGCTGAAAAGTTACAAGGATAATCTTCCATTTGCTTTTAAACACTTTACAAAAGTATTCGGCGGCACTTTGCCTGTTGGATAAGTCACCTGATTTCGATGATAATGAACGCATTTAGTGGGAAATTACCTGGTCAAAGATAACTAATTATTTTAATTCAGGGACCCTACTTTCTGATGTTATTTGTAATATTATTTGGAAAATCTTCCCTTAGATGGGCTACAATTTAAGTGTTTCAGCAAGAATGCAGAAAGCACAATCTTCCAAACACTTCTTATGCACCAGTTATCTTTATAACTGCAGTGCACTTGGATATTACCTTAGTATTTACATGGTACATTAGAGCATTTGGAATACAATTGCCTGCTACTATTGCATGTTAAGCTTGTAGTTTCTGTATTTTGCCGTTGCATTCATTTTCATTTCTGAATATAATGAATATTCTAACCAGGAGCAGGAATCCAAGCTGGATTTCCCACTCCCAAACACAGGGGCACAGAAGCGAAATCCTGAGAGGTTCTGGTCCTCTGTGTCCCTGGTACCTCGAGTGGTGCTTTTGTCTGCTGTGCTAAAGGTAGATCTTTCAGTTCATCTCTCATTGATTAAATATCTGTTACTTTCATGTTGTATTTATTCGCATTTCACTTATTGATTCTGCAATGTATTAGAGGTGATATAATTAGATTATTTCATTGAATTTCGCTAATGATTTGCAGATTTCACACAGAATTCCGTCAAACTGCTGCTTTTCTCACAGCCAGATGTATAATTTGCCTGTTTTTTCCCTTCCTCACAGTTAACTTAGTGACGATTGTGATCCTGTCTAGGGGAGTGTGCGGCCTCTCCAAATGTGTCACTCGCTACCTGGTGGCCATGGCAACGGCGGATCTACTGGTCATTATATTGGACCTGATACTGAGACACATTCCAATTGTTTATCGGGAACAATTTCTCTTCCTGGAGTCCATCCGCATCTGTAATATCCACGCTGTCCTGCTGTTCGCAGCCACAGACTGTTCTGTCTGCTTCACCGTCACTTTCACCTTTGATCGATTTGTGGCCATTTGTTGTCAGAAGCTGAAAACTAAATATTGCACCGAGAAAACTGCGGCTGTGGTTCTGGGAACAGTGACTGTGCTGAGCGGTTTAAAGGACATCACCTGGTATTTTATACAGATGGATGTGTATGCTCTTGTCAATTTCCCCGCGTTTTGTGGTACAGAGAATAGAGTTACACTTTCACAGATATGGGGAGCAATCGAAGTCCTTCATTATATTCTAACCCCGTGTGTCCCATTTGTTCTGATTCTGCTGCTCAATGCTCTCACTGTCAGATACATTTTAGTGGCCAGCAGAGCCCGCAGGAGACTCCGGGGTCATAGCAGTGGGGAGAGTCCCAGAGACCCAGAGATGGAGAGCCGCAGGAAATCCATCATTTTACTCTTTGTTATCTCGGGGAATTTCATCCTGTTATGGTTAATATTTACAGTTTGTTTAATAGGTATACGAATGTGGTGGTTGGGGCTCAGCTCTGTTAATCCGTCTTTTTTTGTTGTAGAAATTGGATTCATGCTCCAACTGCTGAGTTGCTGCACAAACACCTGTATTTATGCCGTGACTCAGTCTAAGTTCAGAGAGGAGTTGAAGAATATGGTGAAATATCCATTTACTCTAATCGTAAAATACATGAAATGATGAAAAAAACTGGAGGCTTTCCAACATCTGGGCCAGTCTGCTCTCACCTGGGTTCTGTGATACAGCCACATTGGGACTTGACTGCTTTCTCCACGGGGTCTGTGATAAGTAGAGTGTGGAATTGAAGCCCGTCCTGGAGTTAGAGTTTAGGGAGCTAGGAAAGAGGTTAAAAAGCAGGACCTCAAAGGTAATAATCTCTGGAATACTACCAGTGTCACGTGCTAGTGAGTTCAGGAATAGGAAGATCGAGCAGATGAATGCGTGGCTGGAGAGATGGTGTAGGACGGAGGGCTTTAGATTCCTGGGGAACTAGAACCGTTTCTGGGGGAGGTGGGACCTTTACAAGCCAGATTGTTTAAACCTCACCGGGAACAGGACCAAGATTCTCGCGGGAGGCTTTGTTAGATCTGTTGGAGAGGGTTTAAACAAGCTTGGCAGGGGGATGGGAACCTAAGTATAGAGTCAATAGGGAGGGAAGAAAAACTGGAATTGGAAAACAAAAACGTAGAAAATTAATTGGAAGGACAGAGGAATCAAGGGCTAGGTAGTAGTCAACAAGGAGGTTTGCCTGTAATAATAATAATAATGGTATATACATCAATGCAAGGAGTATAGCGAACAAGGCAGATGAGCTGAGGGCACATGTAGATATTTGGGACTATGATATTATAGCTATTACAGAGACGCGGCTGAAAGAGGGGCAGGTATGTCAGCTCAACCTTTTCAGATTATATTGATTAAATAAACTATTACATCCATGAGGAGGGATGTTATGTTGGAGGCATCATCAAACGAGGCCATTTGGGTCGAATTGAAGAACAAAAAAGGGGCGATCACACTGCTGAGAGTGTACTACAGACCCCCTTAACAGTGAGAGGGAGATAAAAGAATTAATATGTGGAAAATTTCTGAGAAGTAGAAAAAATATAGGGCAATAATAGGGGATTTCAACTACCCCAATAATAACTGGGATAAAATTATTGTGAATGGTATAGAAGGTGCGAAGTTCCTAATATGCATCCAGAAGAACGTTTTTAGCCAGTATGTAGCAAGCCCAACAAGGGAGGACGCGGTTCTGGACTTCGTTTTAGGGAATGAAGCTGGACAGGTATCAATGGGGGAGCATTTTGGTGCTAGTGACCATAATTCTGTTAGATTTAAGGCAGTTGTAGAAAAGGACAAGAATAGACCAGGAATAAAAATTCTAAATTGGGGAAAAGCAAATTCGTCTAGGCTCAGAGGGGATTTAACCATAGTAGTCTGGAAGCAGCTACTCGAAGGTAAATCTGTGTCAGAGCAGTGGAAGGCATTCAAGGAGGAGATCCGGAGGGTTCACACCATATATGTGCCCTTAAAGAATAATGGTGGCACTAACAAATCTAGAGCCCCCTGATGTCTAGAGACATAAAGTGTAGGAGAAAGAAAAAAAGGGAGGCATATGATAGATACCGAGGGCTAAATACTCCAGAATCTTTAGAGGAGTACAGAAAGTGCAGGGCATCAATTAAAAAGGATATTAGGAAAGCAAAGAGAGAGCATGTAAAATTGATGGCAAGTAAAATAAAGGAAAAACCCAAAGATGTTTTATGAATATGTTAAGATTAAGAGGATAACTAAAGAAAGTGTAGGGCCTATTAGAGTTGATGAGGGTAATGTGTGAGTGGAGGTGGGAGACGTCGGTCGGGTTCTTAATAAATACTTTGCGTCTGCCTTCACAAAGGAGAGGGGTGAAGCAGGCATTGCTATTGGGGGGGCGGTGGAGTGAGAAATATTAGATGAAATAAACATAGTGAGAGAGGAAGTATTAAAGGTTTAGCAGCTTTAAAAGTGTATACATCCCCAGGCCCGGATGAAATGTATCCCAGGCTGTTAAGCGAAACAAAAGAGGAAATAGCAAAGGCCCTGACCATCATTTTTCAATCCTCTCCGGCTTCAGGAGTGGTGCCGGAGGACTGGATGACTGCTAATGTGGTACCCTTGTTTAAAAAGTGAGAAAATGATAGACCGAGTAATTACAGGCCAGTCAGCCTAACCTCGGTGGTGGGAAAATTATAGGAAGGAATTCTGAAGGACAGGATAAATCTTCATTTAGAAAGACACGGATTAATCAAGGATATTCAGCACGGATTTCTTAAGGGAAGGTCATGTCTGACAAACTTGATTACATTTTTTGAGGAGGTAACAAGGAGGGTAGTGCATTTGATATAGTGTATATGGACATTAGTAAGGCTTTTGATGATTTCCACATTGCAGACTGATCACGAAGTTGAAAGCCCATGGGATCCTGTGCAAAGTATCATGTTGGTTTCAAAACTGGCTCAGAGGCAGGAAGCAAAGGGTAATGATTGATGGTTATTTTTGTGACTGGAAAGCTGTTTCCAGTGGGGCTCTGCAGGGCTCAGTAGTAGGTTCCTTGCCTTTTGTGGTATAAATCAATGATCTAGATTTGAATATATGGGGTATGATTAAGAAGTTTGCTGTTGATAATAAAATCGGCTGTGCGGTTGAGACTGAAGAAGGAAGCTGTAGACTGCAGGAAGATATCAATAAATTGGTCACGTGGGCAGGACTGTGGCAAATGGAATTCAATCCGGAGAAGTGTGAGGTAATGCATTTTGGGAGGTCTATCAGGGAAAGGGAATACACATTAAATGGTAGGACACTGAGTAGTGTAGAGGAACAAAGGGACCTTGGAGTGCATGTCCACAGATCCCTGAAGGTAGCAGGCCAGGTAGATAAGGTGGTTAAGAAGGCATATGGAATGCATGACTTTATTAGCCGTGGCATAGAATACAAGAGCAGGGGGGGTTATGCTTCAACTGTATGAAACATTAATCAGGCATCAGCTAGAGTATTGCGTGCAGTTCTGTTCACCACATTACAGGAAAGATGTGATTGCACTAGAGAGGGTACAAAGGAGATTTACAAGGATGTTGCCAGGAGCAGATAATCTTAGCTATGAGGAAAGACTTGATAGGCTGGGTTTGTTTTCCTTGGAACAGAGGAGGCTGAGGGGAGAACATATTGAGGTGTTTAAAATTATGAGTGGCCTAGATAAAGTGGATAGAAAGGACGTATTTCCCTTAGTAGTGAGGTCAAAAACCAGGGGGCTCAAATTTAAAGTAATTGGTGGAAGGTTTAGAGGCGATTTGAGGGGAAATTTCTTCACCCAAAGGGTTGTGAGGGAATCGAACTCACTGCCTGAAAGGGTGGTAGAGGCAGGAACCTTAACCACATTTAAAAAGTACTTGGATGTGCACTTGGAATGCCCTAACCTGCAGGGCTATCGACCCAGAGCTGGGAAGTGGGATTAGGCTGGACAGGTCTTTGTTGGCCGGCGTGGACATGATGGGATGAAATGGTCTCATTCCATGCTGGAAAATTCTATGATTCTACGATGATTAACAAGTTTGGTGCTCATGGAATAGATGGTTCAGTGGCAGCTTGGATAAGGAATTTGCTTAAGGCTGGAAAACAGAGTGTTTGGTATGTGGCTGTTTTTCAGACTGGGGAATGGCAGACAGTGGTGTTCCCCAACGGTCAGTTCTGGGGCCACTGCTTTCTTCTTGATATATATAAATGACCTGGATATTGGAATAGCGAGTGAATCTCTAAATTTGCCGATGACACCAATCTTGGGGACATGGCAAACAGTGATGCTGAAACCAATCGACTGCAGCAGGGCATCGAAAGGCTAGCAGAATGGGCAGAAAAGTGGCAGATGGAATTTAATAAAGAGAACTTTGAAGTGATGCATTTTGGCAGAAGGAAATAGGGAGAAGCAATATACTTTTAATGGCACACTTTTAAAGAGAGTACAGGGACAGATGGACCTGGGAGTTAAAGAGCATATATCCCTAAAGGTGGCAGGGCATTTTGAGAGAGTGGTTAGCAAAGCATATGGGATCTTGGGCTTCATAAATAGAGTCATTGAGTATAAAAGTAGAGAAGTTATGCTGAATTTTATAAAGCTCTGGTTAGGCCACAACTGGAGTATTGCATCCAGTTCTGGTTAGCACACCTTAGGAAGGATGTGAACGTCATTGGGAGGGTATAGTGGAGATTTAACAGAATGGTTCCGGGGATGGGGGCGCTTTGCAGCAAGGATATGATGGAAAAGTTGAATTGTTTTCATGAGAACAAAGGAGGTTGAGGGTTGTTTTGATAGAAGTGTACAAGATTATGCCGGGTTTGGATAGGCTAGTCGGTGAAAGGCTGTTCCCACTAGCTGATAGTACAAGGACTGGCAGACACAGATTTAAGGTTTTGGGGATGTGAGGAAAAACCGCTTTATGCAGCGATTTAGAGGACCTGGAATTCGCTGCCGACAGAAGTGTTGGAAGTGGAGACACTCATTGTTTTCAAGGAGCAACTGGATAGTCAATTCAGCGAAATAAACTTGCAAGTCTATGGGGATAGAGCGGTGGAATGGGACTCAATGGATTGCTGAACAGAGAGCCGGCAAGAACGCGATGTGCTGAATGGCCTCCATCTGTGCCATTGTGACTCGATGACTCTATGACTCCATCATTAAAACCGTATATTTCCACCTTTGTAACATCACCTAATTCTGCCCCTGCTTCAGCTCATCTACTGCTAAAAGCTCATCCATGCCCTTGTTACCTCTAGACCTGACTATTCCTATGCACTCATAAGAACATAAGAAATAGGAGCAGGAGTCGGCCATTTGGCCCTTCGACTCTGCTCCGCCATTCAATCAGATCATGGCTGAACTTCTGCCTCATCTCCATTTTCCTGCACTATCCCATATCACTTGATTCCCTTAATATCTAAACATCTATCAATCTCTATGCTGAATATACTCAACGACTAAGCCTCCACAGCCCTAATTCCAAAAATTCACCACCCTCTGAGTGAAGAAAGTTCTCCTCATTTCAGCCTTAAATGGTCGACCCCTTATTCTAATACTGTGACCCCTGGTCACCATAGCCTGTGGAACCACCTGTCAAGCCCTGTAAGAATAATGTGTGTTTCAATGAAATCACATCTCATTCTTCTAAACTTTAATTAATATAGTCCTAGTCTACTAAATCTCTCCTCATAGGATAATCCTCCATCCCAGGAATCAGTCTGGTGAATATTTGTTGCATTCCCTCTATGGCAAGAATATCCTTCATAGGTAAGGAGACCAAAACTGTACACAATACATAGATACATAGAAGATAGGAGCAGGAGTAGGCCATTCGGCCCTTCGAGCCTGCTCCACCATTCAATGAGATCATGGCTGATCATCCAAATTCAGTACCCGTTCCCTGCCTTCTCCCCATATCCCTTGATCCCTTTAGCCTTAAGAAATATATCCAACTCTTTCTTGAATATACTTAATGAACTGGCATCCACCGCCCTCTGTGGCAGAGAATTCCACAGGTTCACCACTCTCTGGGTGAAGAAATTCCTCCTCATTTCAGTCCTAAATGGCTTACCCCTTATCCTTAGACTATGACCCCTGGTTCTGGACTCCCCAGCCATCAGAAACTTCCTTCCTGCATCTAGTCTGTCCAGGCCTGACAGAATTTTATAGGTTTCGATGAGATCCCCTCTCAATCTTCTAAACTCCAGTGATTATAAGCCCAATCGACACAATCTCTCCTCATACGTCATTCCTGCCATCCCAGGTATCAGCCTGGTGAATCTTCGCTGCACTCCTTCCATGGCAAGAACGTCCTTCCTCAGGTAAGGCGACCAAAACTGCACACAATACTCAAGGTGTGGTCTCACCAAGGCCCTGTACAACTGCAACAAGACATCCTTGTTCTTGTACTCAAACCTTCTTGCTACAAAGGCCAACATACCATTTGCCTTCTTAACCGCCTGCTGCACCTGCATGCTTACCTTCAGCGACTGGTGTACAAGAACACCCAGGTCTCTTTGCACTTCCCCTTCTCCCAATCTATTACCATTCAAATAATAATCTGCCTTCCTGTTTTTGCCTCCAAAGTGGATAACCTCACATTTATCCACATTATAGTGCATTTGCCATGTTTCTGCCCAATCACCCAACCTGTCCAAATCGTGCTGGAGTTTCATGACATCCTCCTCACAGCATATCCTCCCCCCCAGCTTTGTGTCGTCTGCAAATTTGGAGATAATACATCCAATTCCCTCGTCCAGATCATTAATATATATTGTGAACAGCTGGGGTCCTAGGACCGATCCTTGCGGTACCCCACTAGTCACTGCCTGCCACTCAGAAAATGACCCGTTTCTTCCAACTCTTTGCTTTCTGACTGCCAACCAGTTCTCTATCCAAGTCAATACCTTGCCCCCAATCCCATGTGCCTTAATTTTGCACGCTAATCTCTTATGCGGGACCTTATCGAAAGCCTTCTGAAAGTCCAAATACACCACATCCACTGGTTCTCCCTTATCTATTTTACCAGTTACATCCTCAAAAAATTCCAGTAGATTAGTCAAGCATGATTTACCTTTTGTAAATCCATGTTGACTTTGTCCGATCCAGTCACTGCTTTCCAAGTGCTCTGCTATTACATCTTTTATAATGGACTCTAGCATTTTCCCCACTACCGATGTCAAGCTTACCGGTCTATATTTCCCCGCCTTTTCTCTACCACCTTTTTTGAATAGTGGGGTAACATTAGCTACCCGCCAATCCATGGGTACCGTTCCAGAGTCTATCGAGTTCTGGAAGATGACCAGCAATGCATCTACTATTTCTAGGGCCACTTCCTTAAGTACCCTGGGATGTAGATTATCAGGCCCTGGGGATTTATCGGCCTTCAGTCCGATCAAATTTCCTAACACCATTTCCCTACAAATAATGATTTCTTTCAGTTCCACCCTTTCATCAGACCCTATGTTCCCCAACATCTCTGGGAGGTTATTTGTGTCCTCCTTTGTGAAGACAGAACCAAAATATGTACTTAGTTGGTCTGCCATTTCTTTGTTCCCCATTATAAATTCCCCCGATTCTGACTGCAGGTTTGGTCTCACCAGGGCCCTATATAATTGCAGTAAGTCGTCTTTAATCTTATACTCAAATCCTCTTGTAACAAAGGCCGAAATATCACTTCTCTAATTGCTTGCTGTAACTGCTGGTTAACTTTCAGTGATTCATGTACAAGGACACCCAGGTCCCTCTGAACAATAACATTTCCCAATCTCTCACCATTTAACAACTGCTCTGCTCTTCTATTTTTCCCATCAAAGTTGGTAACTTCACATTTCTCCACGTTATATTCCATTTGCTATGTTTGTGCTCACTCACTTTGCTTGTCCATATCCCCGTGAAGCCTCCTTGCATCCTCATCACAATTTACGTTCCCACCCAGTTTTGTATCATCTGCAATCTTGGATATGGTCCCCTCATCCAAATCATTGATGTAGATTGTGAATAGCTGAGCCCTAATCACTGATCATTGTGGTACGCCTCTAGTTACAGCCTGCCAAACCGAAAATGACCCGTTTATTCCTACACTCTGTTTTCTGTCCGTTAACCAATCCTCAATCCATGCTAGTATATTAACCGCAATCCCATGAGCACTAACTTTGTTTAATAACCTCTTGCATGGCACCTTATCGAATGCCTTCTGAAAATCCAAATACACCACATCCACGGGTTCCCCCACTCCTGGCTGGTGTACCATGTTTTAAACTGCATAAACTTGAGTTCATCCAAAACTCGGCTTCCCGTGTCTTTAATCGCACCATGTCCCGAATACCCAGCAAACCTGTGCTTGCTGACCTACATTAGTTCCCAGTTAAGCAATGCCTCGATTTCAAAATTTTCTATCCTTTTTCCCAAAACCCTCCATGGCCTCGGCCCTCCCAATCACTGTAATCTCCTTCAGCCCCACAACACCCTGAGATATCTGCACTCCTCTAATTCTGGCTTCCTGAGCATCCCTGATTATAATCGCTCCACCATTGGTGGCCATGCCTTCTGTTGCCTGGGCTCTAAGCACCGGAATTCCCTGCCTAAACCTTTCTGCCTCGCTAACTCTCTCTCCACCTATAAGACGCTCATTAAAATCTATCACTTTGACCAACCCTTTGTTCACCTGCCCTAATATTTCCTTATATAGCTCGGTGTCCATGTTGTTTCCACCTGTGAATCGCCTTGTGACGTTTCACTGCATTAAAGGCTCTATATAAAAACATGTTGTTGTTGTTTGATGCTCACAGACAGTAAACAATGGACTATTCATATAATGGCACAGATAAGATTTCTGAAAGGTCACAGGTGCACATTGAGCAACATATGCAAACAAGAGTGAGGCAACAAAGAGCTCTTAAGAACATAGGAACAGGAGGAGGCCATTCAGCCCCACGAGCCTGCTCCACCATTCAATTAGATCATGGCTGATCTGTACTTTAACTCCAACTACCCACCTTGTTCCCGTATCCCTTAATACGCTTACCCAGAAAAAATCGATAAATCTCAGGCCTGAAATTTTCAATTGACCCCCAGCTTCAACAGCATTTTGTGAGAGAGAGTTCCAGATTTCCACTGCGCTTTGTGTGAAGAAGTGTTTCCTGGCATCATCCCTGAACGACCCAACTCTAATTTCAAGGTTATGCCCCCTTGTTCTGGACTCCCCCCACCAGAGGAAATAGTTTCTCTCTATCTACCATATCAAATCTTTTAATCATCTCAAACACCTCAATTATATTGCAACTTAATCTTCTATCTTTGAGGGAATACAAGCCCAGTCTGTGCAACCTGTCCTCATAATTTAACCCTTTCAGCCCAGGTATCATTCTGGTGAATCTGTGCTGTACCCTCTCCGAGGCCAGTATATCCCTGCTGAGGTGCAGAGCCCAGGAATTAATGCAGTATCCAGATGCGGTCTAAACCGAAATATACACAGCTTTAGTATAATTTTCCTCCATTTATATTCCAGCCCTTTGACTTAAGGGATAGCCGTGTAAGATATAAACATTATTTGTTGCTTCCTGTCCATTAGTTTTCCTAATATAACATGCTCGACGGACTGAATGGCCTTTTCCTGTTCCTGTGTAATATGCTCGACGGGACGAATGGGCTCCTGCTGTTGCTAATGCAGACTCGAGGAGCTGAATGGCCTCCTCTTCTTCCTGTGTAGCAGGCTCAAAGGTCTGAATGGCCTACTCTTGTTCCTGTGTAACGAACTGGAGAGGCTGAATGGCCTTCTCCTGTTCCTATGTAACAGCCTCAAAGGACTGAATGGCCTCCTCCTGTACCTGTGTAAGAGGCTCAAAGGGCTCAATGGCCTCCACTTGTTACTAATGTAACAAACTGGAGAGGCTGAATGGCCTCCTCCATTCCCTGATGTATAGGGAAGCATTGTCATAATATCATTGGACTAGTAAACCAGAGGCATGGAATAATGATCGAGAGACGGGAGTTCAAATGCCACCACGGCAGCTGGGGAATCTAAATACAGTTAATTAAATAAATCTTGAATAAAAAGCTAGTATCAGTAATGGTGACCATGAAACTATCGGGTTGTCGTTAATAACCAAGCTGGTTCACTAATTTATTTTACTCAAGGAAATCTGTCATCTTTACCTGGTCTGCAGTGATTCAGAGATTTAATGAATCTTTCATTCATCGAGTGTTTCAGGGAATCCTTGTTATCAGACTCAGAACATCAATGAAACTTTCATTCATCGAATGTTTCAGTGAATCATTGTTTTAATTCATTCAGAGATTCAATGAATCTTGCATTCATCGAGTGTTTCATTGAATCCTTGTTTTCAGTGAATCAGAGATTCAATGAATTGTTCATTCATCGAGTGTTTCAGTGAGTACTTGGTTTCAGTGATTCAGAGATTCAATTAATCGTTCATTCATTGAGTGCTTCAGTGAATCCTTGTTTTCAGTGATTCAGAAATACAATGAAGCTTTCATTCACAGAGTGTTTCAGTAAAACCTTGTTTTCAGTGATACAGGGATTCATTGAATTCTTCATTCATCGAGTGTTTCAGTGAATCCTTGTTTTCAATGATTCAGCAATACAATGAAACTTTCAATCATCGCGTCTTTCAGTGAATCCTTGATTTCAGTGATTCAGAGACTCAATGCATTGTTCATTCATCGAGTGTTTCAGTGAATTTTTCTTTCAGTGCTTCACAGGTTTAATGCATCCTTCATTCATCGAGCTTTTCAGTGAATCCTTGTTTTCAGTGATTCAGATATTCAGTGAATCTTTCATTCATCGAGCGTTTCAGTGAATCCTTGTTTTCAGTGATTCAGGGATTCAATGAACCTTTCATTCATCGAGTGTTTCTTTGAATCATTCTTTTCAGTCATTCAGAGATTCAATGAATTGTTCATTCATCGAGTGTTTCAGTGAATACCTGTTTTTGTGATTCAGAGATGCAATGAACCTTGCATTCCTCGAGTGTTTCAGTGAAGCCTTGTTTTCAGTGATTCAGAGATTCAAGGAATCTTTCGTTCATCGAGTGTCTCTGTGAATCCTTGTTTTCAGTGATTCAGAGATTCAATTAATCTTTCATTGATCGAGTGTTTCAGTGAATCCTTGTTTCCAGTGATGCAGAGATTCAATTATTCTTTCATTCATCGAGTGTTTCAGTGAATTCTTGTTTTCACTGATACAGAGATTCAATGTATTGTTCATTCATCGAATGTCTCAGTGAATCCTTGTTTTCAGTGATACAGAGAATCAATAAATTGTTCTTTCATCGAATGTTTCAGTGAATCATTGTTTTAATTCATGCAGAGATTCAATGAATCTTGCATTCATCGAGTGTTTCATTGAATCCTTGTTTTCAGTGAATCAGAGATTCAATGAATTGTTCATTCATCGAGTGTTTCAGTGAGTACTTGGTTTCAGTGATTCAGCGATTCAATTAATCGTTCATTCATTGAGTGCTTCAGTGAATCCTTGTTTTCAGTGATTCAGAAATACAATGAAGCTTTCATTCACAGAGTATTTCAGTAAAACCTTGTTTTCAGTGATACAGAGATTCATTGAATTCTTCATTCATCGAGTGTTTCAGTGAATCCTTGTTTTCAATGATTCAGCAATGCAATGAAACTTTCAATCATCACGTCTTTCAGTGAATCCTTGATTTCAGTGATTCAGAGACTCAATGCATTGTTCATTCATCGAGTGTTTCAGTGAATTTTTCTTTCAGTGCTTCACAGGTTCAATGCATCATTCATTCATCGAGCTTTCCAGTGAATCCTTGTTTTCAGTGATTCAGATATTCAGTGAATCTTTCATTCATTGAGTGTTTCAGTGAATCCTTGTTTTCAGTGATTCAGAGATTCAATGAACCTTTCATTCATCGAGTGTTTCTTTGAATCATTGTTTTCAGTCATTCAGAGATTCAATGAATTGTTCATTCATCGAGTGTTTCAGTGAATACCTGTTTTTGTGATTCAGAGATGCAATGAACCTTGCATTCTTCGAGTGTTTCAGTGAAGCCTTGTTTTCAGTGATTCAGAGATTCAAGTAATCTTTCGTTCATCAAGTGTTTCTGTGAATCCTTGTTTTCAGTGATTCAGAGATTCAATTAATCTTTCATTGATCGAGTGTTTCAGTGAATCCTTGTTTCCAGTGATGCAGAGATTCAATTATTCTTTCATTCATCGAGTGTTTCAGTGAATTCTTGTTTTCACTGATACAGAGATTCAATGTATTGTTCATTCATCGAATGTCTCAGTGAATCCTTGTTTTCAGTGATACAGAGAATCAATAAATTGTTCTTTCATCGATTGTTTCACTGAAGATTCAATGAAATGTTCATTCATCACTTTTTTCAGTGAATCCTTTATTTCAGTGTATCTGAGATTCAATGAATCGTTCATTGATCAAGTGTTACTGTGAACCCTGTTTCCAGTGATTCAGAGATTCAATTAATCTTTCATTGATCGAGTCTTTCAGTGAATCCTTGTTTTCAGTGATTCAGAGATTCAATGTATTGTTCATTCATCGAATGTCTCAGTGAATCCTTGTTTTCAGTGATACAGAGAATCAATAAATTGTTCTTTCATCGATTGTTTCACTGAAGATTCAATGAAATGTTCATTCATCGCTTGTTTCAGTGAATCCTTTATTTCAGTGTATCTGAGATTCAATGAATCGTTCATTGATCAAGTGTTTCAGTGAACCCTGTTTTCAGTGATTCAGAGATTCAATTATTCTTTCATTGATCGAGTCTTTCAGTGAATCCTTGTTTTCAGTGATGCAGAGATTCAATGATTCTTTCATTCTTCCAGTGTTTCAGTGAAGCCTTGTTTTAACTGATACAGAGATTCAATGTATTGATCATTCATCGAATATCTCAGTGAGTCCTTGTTTTCACTGATACAGAGAATCAATAAATTGTTCTTTCATCGATTGTTTCACTGAAGATTCAATGAAATGTTCATTCATCGCTTGTTTCAGTGAATCCTTTATTTCAGTGTATCTGAGATTCAATGAATCGTTCATTGATCAAGTGTTACTGTGAATCCTGTTTTCAGTGATTCAGAGATTCAATTAATCTTTCATCGATCGAGCCTTTCAGTGAATCCATGTTTTCAGTGATGCAGAGATTCAATTAATCTTTCATCGATCGAGCCTTTCAGTGAATCCTTGTTTACAGTGATGCAGAGATGCAATTATTCTTTCATTCATCCAGTGCCTCAGTGAATCCTTGTTTTCAGTGATGCAGAAAATCAATGAATTGTTCATTCATCGATTGTTTCACTGAATACCTGTTTTCAGTGATTTAGAGATTCAATGAAACTTTCATTCATCGAGTGTTTCAGTGACACCTTGTTTTCAGTGATTCGGAGATTAAGTGAAATGTTCATTCATCGAGTGTTTCAGTGAAACCATGTTTTCAGTGATTCAGAGATTAAATCAAATGTTCTTTCATCAAGTGTTTCAGTGAATCCTTGTTTTCATTGATTCAGAGATACAATGAATCTTGCATTCATGGAGTGTTTCAGTGAATTCTTGTTTTCAGTGATTCAGTGATTCAATGAATTGTTCATTCATCGAGTGTTACAGTGAATCCTTGCTTTCAGTAATTCAGAGAATAAATGAATCTTGCATTCATCGAGTGTTTCTTTGAATCCTTGTTTTCAGTGATTCAGATATTCAATGAATCTTGCATTCATCGAGTGTTTCAGTGAATAATTGTTTTCAGGCATTCAGAGATTCAATCAATTGTTCATTCACCGAGTGTTTCAGTGGATACGTATTTTTAGTGATTCAGAGATTCAATGAATCTTGCATTCATCGAGTGTTTCAGTGAATAATTGTTTTCAGGCATTCAGAGATTCAATCAATTGTTCATTCACCGAGTGTTTCAGTGGATACCTATTTTTAGTGATTCAGAGATTCAATGAAACTTGCATTCAGCGAGTGTTTCAGTAAAACCTTGTTTTCAGTGATTCAGAGGTACATTGAAGTCTTCATTCAGCGAATGTTTCAGTGAATACTTGATTTCAGTGATTCAGATGTGCAATGAATCTTTCATTCATCGAGCATTTCAGTGAAACCTTGTTTTCAGTGCATTAGACTTTGAATGAATCGTTCATTCATCGAGTCGTTCTCTGAATCCTTCTTTTCAGTGAATCTGAGATTCAATGCTTTGTTCATTCATCGAGTGTTTCAGTGAATTCTTGTTTTCAGTGATTCAGAAATTCAATGAATCTTTCATTCATCCAGTGCTTCAGTGAATCCTTGTTGTCAGTGATTCAGAGATTCAATGAATCGTTCATTCATCGAGTGTTACAGTGAATCCTTGATTTCAGTGATTCAGTGTTAAACCAGCTCCTGCATTCCGTGTCTCCATTAACAAATGGATACAACAGTGGCGACGAATTGGAAACGGACTTACCTGCAATTCGGCAGCACCTCAAGGAGATCGATTCCTCAGACGAAGGTCGAAGAAAAAAAAAAAGAAAAAACTCTGGTTTCACCAGCTAGCCAGGCTGGTGGCAGGTACTGCAATAATCCTTCCTGGGTGGTGGGCTGGGGCTAGATCAGCTGGCTCTGCAGCGGGGCCGAGCAGCGAAGGTGGAGGCAAACAGAGACGGAGGGTGGAGCACTCAGGAGACGGCCAGCGCTGCAAAGCAGGTCGGCGTTCGGACCAAGCAGAGGGAGGGAAAAGTCCCAGAGAGTCCGGTGGGAACGAGTCTCCAACTATTAAAAATATCTGTATAAATAAAAACTGTGGAGAACAGCGTTGTCAGCAGCGGCAGCGGCGGGAAAGTGCGGGAGGTGACATTTTTTCTCGGCATGGAAGAAAGAAAAGCGCGGTAGGCGCCATTTTTTTTTCAGTGTGCCTAAGAATGGCAATATTACTGCTTTCGATAGTAATGTAGAGGATTGGACCACATATGTGGAAAGAGTGGAGGTATATTGCACAGCGAATGAAATAGAGGATGATAAAAAGGCATCGGTACTTCTAAATCTAATGGGCGCAAGGACATACAGGCTGTTACAAAACTTAATCACTCCAGCCAAACCAATGGACAAGAATTTTAAAGAGATTGTTGATACCCTACAGGAGCACGTAAACCCAACACTGCTGCTGATAGCGGAACAATTCAAATTCTTCAGGAGGAATCAGCACAAGAATGAAAGTAACACTGATTACCTCACCGAATTAAGAAAATTGTCAAAGCACTGCCAATTCGGGGCAGGACTGGCAGATTCTCTTCGAGACAAATTCGTCTGCGGTCTCCTAAGTGAAGGAACACAGAAAAGGCTACTTTCTGAGAAAGATTTAACACTGGACAAGGCTTTCAGTGTGGCTGTATCATACGAAGCAGCAGCAAGAGGAGCTGCAGAGATACAGCAAAAGCCACAGGACTTCGGAACCCATGAAATGACATGGGGTTTCGAGAAATGTTATCACTGCGGCAGATCCACCCATGACCAGAGAGACTGCTGGTTCAAGGACAAAGCATGCAGGCAATGTGGAAAGATGGGACACATTGCACATGTATGCCGATCTGGAAACAAAAAATCCACTGACAGAAAAAAAATCAATAAGGAAAAGTACAGAAAGGTACAAATGATGATGGACAGTAGCTCCGAAGACCAGAAGAGCAATAGCGACTCTGGAAACAAGAGACTAAGCTGTCTCAAATTACATAATGTAATTGCCAAAGAAGATTACCAGTCCATTTGGGTTACCCTCACGATAGCGGGGTCCCCAGTTAAAATGGAGCAAGATACAGGATCAGCTCTGTCCATCATAAGTCAATGGGCTTACGAGCGGCTATTTACACATGTACCTTTGAAAGACACATCCAAGGAAGGAGGGAAGGAATGTATGTAGGTAGGAAGGAAGGAAGGAAGGAAGGAAGGAAGGTAGGAAGGAAGGAAGGAAGGTAGGAAGGAAGAAAGGAAGGAAGGAAGGTAGGAAGGAAGGAAGGAAGGAGGGAAGAAAGGTAGATAATATGGAAGGTAGGAAGGAAGGAGGGAAAGAAGGAAGGAAGGAAGGAAGGAAGAAAGGAGTGAAGGAAGGAAGGAGGGAAGGAAGGTAGATAGGAAGGAAGGTAGGAAGGAAGGAAGGAAGGAAAGAAGGAAGGAAGGAAGGAAGGAAGGAAGGAAGGAGGGAAGGAAGGAAGGATGGAAGGAAGGGAGGAAGGAAGGAAGGAAGGAAGGAAGGAAGGGAGATGTTTTGAAGGAACGAAAGAAGTAATGAACGAAGGAAGGAAGGAGCTGGGTTAGATATTAGTTTGAGTTAATTAAAAAGGGGGCAGAGGTCAGGTGAGGATAAATTTAGAAATCTAAAGAGAAAGGTCAAGGCAATAGAGCAGTGTAGCGATAATGGTAAACAATAAGCATAGTGTGATAAGAATGGACAGAGACCTTATCGGTAGCAGTGCAGCAGAGAATTAGGTCAAAGCATGGAATAATGGTTAAAAAAATGCAAAAAAATGGCACATTATCTAAATGCATAAAGCATTTGTAACAAGAACGATGACCTCATGGCACAAATAGAGATAAATGGTTTGATCTAATAACCATTACAGATTCATGGTAGCAAGTTGGCCAAGGTTGGAACTATAGGTCCTAGGGGACTTGACGTTTCAAAAAGACAGGCAGAATGGAAAGGCAGGCGGAGTAGCCCTGATAATAAAGGATGACAAAAGGACAGTTGTGAGAAAGCATCTCTGCTCGGCAGGTTAGGAAGTAGAATCAGTATGGGTGAGAATAACGATAAACAAGTGGCAGAAACACAGGTAGGAGGAGTATATAGGCCCCCTTACAGTAGCTGTGCCGTTGGACAGAATATTAATCAAAAATTGTAATAGCTTACAAGAAAGATAATGCAATAATCTTGGGGGACTTCAATCTTCATATAGACTGGACAAATCAAATTGGCAAAGGTAGTCTGGATGACGAGTTCATGGAATGCTTTCAACACAGTTTCCAAATACAATATTTCATGGAAACAAACAGGGAACAGGCTATTGTATATCCTCTACTGTGTAATGAGATGGGTTTAATTTGCAAATTCATAGACAAGGATCTTCTGGGGCAGAGTGATCATAATATGATAGAATTTCACATACATTTTAAGAGTGATTTAGCTAAGTCCGAAACTAGAGTCTTAAACGTAAATAAAACCTATTACATAGGTTTGAGGGGCGAGGTGGCTGAGGTAGATTGGAACAATAGATTAAAGGATATGGCATTAGATAAGCAGTGGCTAGCATTTAAAGAAATATTTCATAATTCTCAACAATAATACATTCCGTTGAGAAACTAAAACTCCTCGGGAAAAGTGATCCAACCTTGGCTAACTAAAGAAGTTAAGGATAGCATTAGATTGAACGATGAAGCTTATAATGTTGCAAAGAGTAATAGTAAGCCTGAGGATTAGGAGAGTTTCAGAAACCAGCAAATGTTGACCAAAAATTGATAAAAGGGGGAAAAATAGAACTTAAGAGAAAACTACAAGAAATATAAAAGCAGATTGTAAGAGCTTCTACAAGTATGTAAAAAGGAAAAGAGTAGCTAAAGTAAACGTTGGTCCCTTAGAGGCTGAGATGGGATACATTATTATCAGGAATAAGGCAATGGTGGAAACGTTAATGAAATATCTTGTATCTGTCTTCACAGTAGAAGTCACAAAAAGCATACCAAATGTGGTGGGGAACCAAGGGTCAAATGAGGATGAGGAACTTAATGTAATTAATATAAGTAGAGAAAAGGTACTAGAGAAACTAATGGGACTCAAATCTGACAAATCCCCTGGACCTGCCATCCTACATCCTAGGGTTCTAAAAGAGGTGGCTGAAGAGATAGTTGATGCTCTGGTTTTGATCTTCCAAAATTCCCTAGATTCTAGAATTCTCCCAGCAGATTAGAAGGTTGCAAATGTAACACCGCTATTCAAGAATGGAGGGAGAGAGAAAACAGAGAACTACTGCCCAGTTAGCATGACATCAGTCATCGGAAAAATGCTGGAATTGATTGTGAAGGCAGTAGTAGGAGGCACTTCGAAAATCACAACAAAACTAGGCAGAGTCAACATGGTTTTTTGAAAGGGAAATCGTGTTTGACAAATTTATTATAGTTTTTGAGGATGTAAGTAGTATGGTAGATAAAGGGGAACCAGTGGATGTAGTTTAGTTGGATTTCAAAAAGTCACGAGTTAAGGTGCCACATAAAAGTCTATTGCACAAGATTAGTGCTCATAGGATTGAGGGTAATGCAGTAGCATGGATAGAGGTATGGATAATGGAGAGAAAATAGAGTAGGGATAAAAGGATCTGTTTCAGGTTGACAGGCTGTAACTAGTGGGGTGCCACAAGGATCAGTGTTGGGACCACAGTCATTTGCAATCTATATTAATGAACTAGATGAAGGGGCTGAGAGTAATGTATGGAAGTTTGCTGATGATGCAATGCTAGTGGGGACAGTAAGCTGTGAGGAGAACAAAAAGAATCTGCAAAGGGATATAGATAGCTTAAGTGAGAGGGAACTGAGTTGGCAGATGGTATAAAAAGAGTAAACCTGCAAGGAACATAAAAGCGGATTGTAAAATCTTCTACAAGTATGTAAAAAGAAAAAGGTTAGTGAAGACAAACGTAGGTACCTTACAGTCAGAAAGGGGAGAATTTATATTGGGGAGCAAGGAAATGACTGAGCAATTAAACAAATACTTTGGTTCTGTCTTCACAGAAAAGGACACAAATAAATTCCCAGAAATGCTAGGGAACCAAGGGTCTTATGAGAAGAAGGAATTAAAGGAAATTAGTATTAGTAAAAAACTAGTGCTGGAGAAATGAATGGGACTGAAAGCCGGTAAATCCCCAGGGCCTGATAATCTGCATCCCAGCGTAGTAAAAGAGGTAGCCATGGAAATAGTGGATGCATTGGTTGTCATCTTCCAAAATTCTATAGATTATGGAACAGTTGCTGCACTTTGCAGTGTGGCAATTGTAACCCAACCATTTAAAAAAGGAGGGAGAGAGGAAACAGGGAGCTACAGACCTGATAGCCTCATATCAGTAGTAGAAAACATGCTAGTGTCTATTATAAAGGATGTGATAACAGGACACATAGAAAATCTTAGCGTGATTAGACAAAGCCAGCATGGATTTATGACAGGGAAATCGTGTTTGACAAACCTATTGGAGTTTTTTGAGGATGTAACTCGTAGAATCGATGAGGGAGAACGAGTGGATGTGCTGTATTTAGATTTTCAGAAGGCTTTTGAAAACTTCCCACGTTAGAGGTTAGTATGCAAAATTAAAGCACATGGTATTGGGGGTAATATAATGGCATTGATTGAAAATTGGTTAACAGACAGGAAACAGAGAGTAGGGATAAATGGTTCTTTTTCAGGGTGGCAGGCGGAGACTAGTGTGGTATCAAAGGGATCAGTGTTTGGCCCCAGCTATTCACAATATATATTAATGATTTGTTGAGGAAACCAAATGTATATTTCCAAGTTTGCTGACGACATGGAAATTGGTGGGGTTGTGATTTGTGAGAAGGATGCAAAGAGGCTTCCAGGCGACTTAGACAAGTTGAGTGAGTGATCAAATACATAGCAGATGCAGTATAACGTGTATTATTGTGAAGTTATCCACTTCGGTAGGAAAAACAGAAAGGCATAATATTATTTAAATGGTGATAGACTTGAAATTTTGTTCTACAAATGGACTTGGCTGTCCTTGTACACCGGCCACTGAAAGCAAAACATGCAGGTGCCACAAGCAGCTAGGAAGGCAAAAGGTATGTTGGCCTACATTGCAAAAGCTTTTGAGTACAGGAGCAAGGATGTCTTAATATAGTTGAACAGGGCGTTGGTGAGACCACACCTGGAGTACTGTGTGCAATTTTGTTCAACTTACCTAAGAAAGGATGTACTTCCCAGAGAGGGAGTGCAGCGAACGTTCACCAGATGGATTCCTCGAATGGCTGGACAGTCGTATGAGTAGAGATTGGGTCGACTAGGTCTTTATGCAATAGGGTTTAGAAGAATGAGATGGGATCTCATTGAAACGTATACAATTCTGGCAGTGGTAGACAGACTGGATGCAGAGAGGGTGTTTCCCCTGGCTCAGGGTTCTAGAAAGAGGTGTCACAGTCTCAGGATACGGGGCAGAATATTTAGGACTGAGATGAGGAAAATTACTTAATTCAGAGGGTGGTGAATCTGTGGAATTCTCTACCATAGAAGGCTTTGCAGGCCAGGTCACTGAATATAATTAAGAAGGAGATAGATAGATTTCTAGACACAAAAGGCACCAAGGGGTATGGGGAGGGAGTGGTAATATAGTACTGAGAGAGAGGATCAGCCATTATCATATTGATGGCGGAGCAGGATCGAAGGGCCCAATGGCCTACACCTGCTCCTATGTTTCTATGGAGCAAAGGAATGCAAACAGAGTTCGGTCACAGAATGGCAGAAAGGCTCAAGGGGTTAACTGGCCTACTGCTGTTGTTATACTTATTTTTGAAGGATAAGCGCACGCATGTAGAGATCAGTTTCGCAATTTAAAAGCACTGCATGAGCAGGGACTTGAGCCCTGGACCGTCAGATTAAAAGTTGAATACTTTACCGACAGAGGCATCCGCGATCTGTTTGGCCAAAGCCCAGAAAAAGACTTTCATTGGCTGCAGTGCATCATTTCACAATCTGGAAATTCAATTTTCATGTCCATAATCCTGCTACTACGACGTATTTCTCTCACAAATCCAGACAAAGCTGTGGCAAATTGATTTAAATATTAGCAAGTATGAGGTCATCCACTTCGGATCTAAAAGGTGGCGTTTAGAATACACTATATAATGTAAAGCTGGAAAGAGTTGAGATCCAAATAGTATTATGCTGAAAAAGATAAGTGTTGATTTACCACAATGATACATAGAGTTCAAGGGACAAACAAAAATGGGACATTGCACAAACTCGGGTTATATTCCCTGGAATTTAGAGACTTAAGTGGTGATTTGATTGAAGTATTCACGATATTAAGTGGAACTGATAGTGTCGATAGCGAGAAGCTATTTCTGATGATTGACCCATCTGGGAGCAGGGGCCATATCCTCAACATTAGATCCAAGCCTTTCAGGAGAGAGTTTGTGTGGCAGAAATGTGTAACACACTTCTGCAAACAGCAATTAAAGCTGGGTCATTTGTAAATTTTAAACTTGATATTGCGAGATGTTTGTTAATCAAAGGTATTAAGGAATCTGGAGAGAAGGCGTGCAAACTGATATCGATCACAGATTTAATTGATTGGCAGAAAGGCTCGAGTCCTACTCCTGTTGTTATTCTCCTTGTTAAAGGATCAAAGCGCGAATGTAGAGATAAGTATCGTGATTTAAAAGCAGCGCCTGAACAGGGACTTGAACCCTAGACCGGCAAACTAAAAGTCTGATGCTCTACCAACTTAGCTATCCGGGCTCTTGCGAACCCAAGCTCACAGAAGTACTTTCATTGGCTGCAGTGCATCATTGCACCGCCTACAAATTCAATTTTCTTTTTCATAATCCAGCCTGTACAGCGCATTTCTCCCATAAATCCAGACAGGCTGCTTCAGACCGCCATCACTACAGAATTATTATCCCACCCACAAACGACATGCTCTTTAGCAGCGGCATCAGATGTGACCAGTGCCGTCCCCCAGATATCTGTATTAGATCTTCAACTTTTCACAGTATTTATGATTGACTTGGATGGAGCAATAGATCGCTGTATATCGTGTTTTGAAGATCGCACTATGTTAGACGGTCCGCTCGTAGTGCAGTTGGGAAATGGAGCTAACCAAAGGGACAGAGACAGCCGAAGTAAGCCGGCAAAACAAAGGCAAATCCAGTTCACTGTACGCAAGTGTGACACCGCCCACTTTGGAACAAAGTAAGATAGTTCTGAGTATTTCCTAAATAATGTGAAGCTATTAACTGTTGAGGAGCAAAGAGGTTTATGAGTCCCAGTTCACAAATCGTTATTAGCTAGTAGACATGGAGCAAAAGACATTCGATAATGTTCCGCATAAGGGACTTTTGGCTAAAGTTGAAACGCATGTAAGTGAAGGCAAATTATTGACCTGGTTAGGAAATTGTTTGGACGACAGGAGACTAAGTTTACGGATGATGATCAGGTACATTAATTGGCAGGATATGACGAGTGGTGTCTCTGAGGGATCACTTTTGGGGCTTCAACTATTCACCGATTTTATTAACGACTAACTTGATGGGATTGAGAGCCACACATCCAAGTTTGACGATGACAAAAAAGATAGGCGGCATTATAAGCAGTTTAGATGGAAGCAAGTCATTTCACCAGATATTCATAGATTAAGTGAATGGGCAAATTTTTGGCAAATATATTTAAATATTAGCAAGTTTGACGTTTACCACTGCCGATCTAAATAGGGGCATTTAGAATACACTCCTTATAATGTTAAGCTGAAACAGTTGAGATCCAAATAGACGTAAGTGTCCCTGTACATTTATCATTAAATTGTCATGGACAGGTACAGAAAAGATTCAAAAAGGCTCATTGAAAATGATACTTTTAAAAGTAGGATTACAATATAAGAGGGAGAAATTATGCCACAGCTATACAAAGCACTGGTTAGACCAAACCTGCGGCACTGTGTTCCGTTCTGGGCATCATAGCTTAGGAATGTAGTATAAGGATTAAAAAGTGAAGTGTCGATTTTCCAGAAGGATACATAGAGTCCAAGGGACAAATTACAGTGGGATATTGCACAAACTCGGGTTATATTCCCTGGAATTTAGAAGCTTAAGTGGTAATTTGATTGAAGTATTCACGATATTAAGTGGAACTGATAGTGTTGATAGCGAGAAGCTATTTCTGATGATTGACCCGTCTAGGAATAGGGGACATAGACTCAACATTAGATCCAAGCCTTTCAGGAGAGAGTTTGTGTGGCAGAAATGTGTAACACACTTCCGCAAACAGCAATTAAAGCTGGGTCAATTGTCAATTTTAAACTTGATATTGAGAGATGTTTGTTAACCAAAGGTATTAAGGAATCTGGAGAGAAGGGATGCAAACTGATATCGATCACAGATTTAATTGAATGGCAGAAAGGCTCGAGCCTACTCCTGTTGTTATTCTCTTTGTTAAAAGATCAAAGCACGAATGTAGAGATGAGTATCACGATTTAAAAGCAACGCTCGAACAGGGACTTGAACCCTGGACCCTCAAATTAAAAGTCTGATGTTTTATCGACTGAGCTACCCAGGCTTTTGCTAACCAAAGCTCACAGAAGTACTTTCATTGGCTGCAGTGCATCAATGCACCTCCTACAAATTCAATTTTCTTTTTCATAATCCAGCCTGTACAGCGCATTTCTCCCACAAATCCAGACAGACTGCTTCAGACCGCCATCACTACAGAATTATTATCCCACCCACAAACGACATGCTCTTTAGCAGCGGCATCAGATGTGACCAGTGCCATCCCCCAGATATCTGTATTAGATCTTCAACTTTTCACCGTATTTATGATTGACTTGGATGGAGCAATAGAGCGCTGTCGATCGTGTTTTGAAGATCGCACTATGTTAGACGGTCTGCTCGTAGTGCAGTTGGGAAATGGAGCTAACCAAATGGACAGAGACAGACACAGTAAGCCGGCAAAACAAAGGCAAATCCAGTTCACTGTACGCAAGTGTGACACCATCCACTTTGGAACAAGTAAGATAGTTCTGAGTATTTTCTAAATAATGTTGAGGAGCAAAGAGGTTTATGAGCCCCAGTTCACAAATCATTATTAGCCAGTAGACATGGAGCAAAAGACATTCGATAATGTTCCGCATAAGGGACTTTTGGCTACAGTTGAAACGCATGTAAGTGAAGGCAAATTATTGACCTGGTTAGGAAATTGGTTGCACAACAGGAGACTAAGTTTACGGAATATGATCAGGTACATTAATTGGCAGGATATGACGAGTGGTGTCTCTGAGGGATCACTTTTGGGGCTTCAACTATTCACCGATTATATTAACGACTAACTTGATGGGATTGAGAGCCACACATCCAAGTTTGACGATGACAAAAAGGATAGGCCGCATTATAAGCAGTTTAGATGGAAGCAAGTCATTTGACCAGATATTCATAGATTAAGTGAATGGACAAATTTTTGGAAAATTGATTTAAATATTAGCAAGTTTGACGTGATCCACTACCGATCTAAATAGGGGCATTTAGAATACACTCCTTATAATGTTAAGCTGGAAAAAGTTGAGATCCAAATAGACGTAAGTGTCCCTGTACATATATCATTAAATGGTCATGGACAGGTACAGAAAAGATTCAAAAAGGCTAATTGAAAATCATACTTTTATCAGTAGGATTACAATATAAGAGGGAGAAATTATGCTACAGCTATACAAAGCACTGGTTAGACCACACCTGCGGCACTGTGTTCAGTTCTGGGCATCACAGCTTAGGAAGGTAGTATTAGGATTAAAAAGTGAAGTGTCGATTTACCAGAAGGATACATAGAGTCCAAGGGACAAATTACAGTGGGATATTGCACCAACTCGGGTTATATTACCTGGAATTTAGAAGTTTAAGTGGTGATTTGATTGAAGTATTCACGATATTAATTGGAACTGATAGTGTCGATAGCGAGAAGCTATTTCTGATGATTGACCCGTCTAGGAATAGGGGACATAGCCTCAACATTAGATCCAAGCCTTTCAGGAGAGAGTTTGTGTGGCAGAAATGTGTAACACACTTCCGCAAACAGCAATTAAAGCTGGGTCAATTGTCAATTTTAAACTTGATATTGAGAGATGTTTGTTAACCAAAGGTATTAAGGGATCTGGAGAGAAGAGGTGCAAACTGATATCGAACACAGATTTAATTGAATGGCAGAAAGGCTCGAGCCTACTCCTGTTGTTATTCTCTTTGTTAAAGGATCAAAGCACGAATGTAGAGATGAGTATCGTGATTTAAAAGCACCGCCCAAACAGGAACTTGAACTCTAAACCCTCAGATTAAAAGTCTGATGCTCTACCGACTGAGCTATCCGGGCTTTTGTGAACCAAACCTCACAGAAGTACTTTCATTGGCAGCAGTGCATCATTGCACCTCCTACAAATTCAATTTTCTTGTCCATAATCCAGCCTGTAGAGCGCATTTCTCCCACAAATCCAAACAGACTGCTTCAGACCGCCATCACTACAGAATTATTATCCCACCCACAAACGACATGCTCTTTGGCAGCGGCGTCAGATGTTACAAGTGCCGTCCCCCAGATATCTCTATTAGATCTTCAACTTTACACCGTATTTATGATTGACTTGGATGGAGCAATAGATCGCTGTAGATCGTGTTTTGAAGATTGCACTATGTTAGACGGTCCGCTCGTAGAGCAGTTGGGAATTGCAGCTAACCAAATGGATAGAGACAGACACAGTAAGCCGGCAAAACAAAGGCAAATCCAGTTCACTGTGCACAAGTGTGACACCATCCACTTTGGAACAAAGTAAGATAGTTCTGAGTATTTTCTAAATAATGGGAAGTTATTAACTGTTGAGGAGCAAAGAGGTTTATGAGTCCCAGTTTACAAATCATTATTAGCTAGTAGATATGGAGCAAAAGACATTCGTTAAAGTTCTGCATAAGGGACTTTAGGCTAAAGTTGAAACGCATGACAGTGAAGGTAAATTATTGACCTGGTTAGGAAATTGGTTGCACGACAGGAGACTAAATTTACGGATGCTGATCAGGTACATTAATTGGCAGGATATGACGAGTGGTGTCTCTGAGGGATCACTTTTGGGGCTTCAACTATTCACCGATTTTATTAACGACTTACTTGATGGGATTGAGAGCCACACATCCAAGTTTGATGATGCCAAAAAGGATAGGCGGCATTATAAGCAGTTTAGATGGAAGCAATTCATTTGACCAGATATTCATAGATTAAGTGAATGGGCAAATTTTTGGCAAATTGATTTAAATATTAGCAAGTTTGACGTGATCCACTACCGATCTAAATAGGGGCATTTAGAATACACTCCTTATAATGTTAAGCTGGAAAGAGTTGAGATCCAAATAGACGTAAGTGTCCCTGTACATATCTCATTAAATGGTCATGGACAGGTACAGAAAAGATTCAAAAAGGCTAATTGAAAATGACACTTATATCTGTAGGATTACAATACAAGAGGGAGAAATTATGCCACAGCTATACAAAGCACTGGTTAGTCCACACCTGCGGCACTGTGTTCAGTTCTGGGCAAAACAGCTTAGGAAGGTAGTAGGATTAAAAAGTGAAGTGTCGATTTACCAGAAGGATACATAAAGTCCAAGGGACAAATTACAGTGGAATATTGCACAAACTCGGGTTATATTCCCTGGAATTTAGAAGCTTAAGTGGGGATTTGATTGAAGTCTTCACGATATTAAGTTGAACTGATAGTGTCGATAGCGAGAAGGTATTTCTGATGATTGACCCGTCTAGGAATAGGGGACATAGCCTCAACATTAGATCCAAGCCTTTCAGGAGAGAGAGTTTGTGTGGCAGAAATGTGCAACACACTTCCGCAAACAGCAATTAAAGCTGGGTCAATTGTCAATTTTAAACTTGATATTGAGAGATGTTTGTTAACCAGAGGTATTAACGGATCTGGAGAGAAGGGGTGCAAACTGATATCGATCACAGATTTAATTGAATGGCAGAAAGGCTCAAGGCCTACTCCTGTTGTTATTCTCTTTGTTAAAGAATCAAAGCGCGAATGTAGAGATGAGTATCGCGATTTAAAAGCAGCGCCCGAACAGGGACTTGAACCCTGGCCCCCTCATATGAAAAGTCTGCATGCTCTATCGACTGAACTATCCGGGCTCTTGCGAACGAAACCTCACAGAAGTACTTTCATTGGCTGCAGTGCATCATTGCACCTCCTACGAATTCAATTTTCTTGTCCATAATCCAGCCTGTACAGCGCATTTCTCCCACAAATTCAGACAGACTGCTTCAGACCGCCATCACTTCAGAAATATTAACCCACCCACAAACGACATGCCCTTTGGCAGCGGCGTCAGATATGACAAGTGCCGTCCCCCAGATATCTGCATTAGATCTTCAACTTTTCACCGTATTTATGATTGACTTGGATAGAGCAATAGATCGCTGTAGATCGTATTTTGAAGATCGCACTATGTTAGATGGTCCGCTCATAGTGCAGTTGGGAAATGGAGCTAACCAAAGGGACAGAGACAGCCGAAGTAAGCCGGCAAAGCAAAGGCAAATCCAGTTCACTGTGCGCAAGTGTGACGCCACCCACTTTGGAACAAAGTAAGATAGTTCTGAGCATTTTCTAAATAATGGGAAGCTATTAACTGTTGAGGAGCAATGAGGTTTATGAGTCCCAGTTCACAAATCATTATTAGCCAGTAGATATGGAGCAAAAGACATTTGATAAAGCTCCGCATAAGGGACTTTTGGCTAAAGTTGAAACGCATGTAAGTGAAGGCAAATTATTGACCTGGTTAGGAAATTGTTTGGATGACAGGAGACTAATTTACGGATGATGATCAGGTTCATTAATTGGCAGGATATGACGAGTGGTGTCTCTGGGGGATTACTTTTGGGGCTTCAACTATTCACCGATTTTATTAACGACTTACTTGATGGGATTGAGAGCCACACATCCAAGTTTGACGATGACAAAAAAGATAGGCGGCATTATAAGACATTTAGATGGAAGCAAGTCATTTGAACAGATACTAATAGATTCAGTGAATGGGCAAAACTGTGGCAAATTAATTTACATATTCGCAAGGGTGAAGTCGTTGTGAGTCAGTCAAGTGACCACTCAGAGTTCTTGGACAATACACAAAAAGGCAGCAGCAAGTATGTTTGAGCAATAGATTAGATTTATTAAGGTTACAGCGTAATTAATACTTAACATTAGGCGATAGCAAAACGAATAGCTCGCAGCCTTTCGCCTCTGGTGTCCTTTGTACACAGGCAACATCGTCGTAAGTCTGTTCCTTTTCTTCACAGCAAATGTCTGTGTGAACTTGTTCTTTGAGTATTGAGGTTTTAACCCATTCCTTATCAACAGTTCCTTTGGCCATGTCCATATATGGTCTTTAACAAAATTACCTTTTTCAATTGTTTCTAATGGTCAAAATACCATTGTCACTCAGGTTAAGGATAGTAACCTGGCCTCTCCTTTTCCAGTATATATCCATTAACCCTGTTCTGCTGTCGTGTTATCTTGTTTATAGCTTTTCACCCCATTGGAATTTACTTTATGCTTTCATTCCATTGCCTCTCTGGTACAAGGCCTTTATACCAAGGGCCCATATCATTCTGCTGTCTCACTTGTCTCGAGTTATCCAGACTATCTCACTTTAATCTACCAGATAAATACCTTAACATCCATGATCTCTCTGATTTTATTGGAATTTATACCAATTATCCTTTAAATATTGTTGTAAATAGTTTTGTTAAGCGAATTCTAACTTCTATTCAGCATTGTAACATGGTTTTCTTAGCAATTTAATGATCTGACCTTCACTCGCAATCTATAGCTGCTTCTTATCAAAGCTTAGTCAAAATTGCTTTTGGCTCTCCTCCCAGCTGCATTCTGAACAAGTCTTAACTTTTTAGTTACTCAGGTGTAATTATGGGTAATATTAATTGGTCAATGGCTCCACTTGAAGTTATACATAAATGATTCTCATCTACTAAATATCAGTAAATATCGGCCTGCCTCGAGGATGAAATGTTTTAAACATTGATTCCTCGACTACCTCAATCTACTTTCTGCCAAGCATTTCTGTAAGTCTAAGTTATGAATAGTCATTGCACGCCTAGAAACTATGGGTTATCATACACAGATAACATATCATAATCAATACAATAAACTTTAATATCATTTGGATAGGTAAGACTGCCATATAAATCATTCTGTACAGTGGGTGTTGTCCCACCTTATATGTGGTTTACCACCAACTGCTACTCCCAAGGTCTATAATCACACTCTGGGTTCTATCATTGCTTTGTTGCATCTGGACTAAGTGTCTTTGTGAAGTTGAAGTTCTCTCTATAATGGCTTTACGATTTAAGGATAGGGGTGGAATTGGATGTCCAAAGATAACCACTGCTCTCAGGGCTTCTGCTTGCATTGAAAAGTTCACTCTCAGTTCGGTAATATTGTGAATTATTACAGGTCGGTGGGTTTGGCTGCCTATTCAGACCGTTTGTGTGGGGTTAAAGCAAAAGGTAGGTTAGTCTATTGGACTTTCATCCTGCCCATGTTGGTATGATTTAGCACGAGTGGTGACGCAATAGTTGCCCATTTGTAGATAAACATAATTTATCTGGTCTAATCCCCATCTCTGCTCATTCATACTACAGAGGGGTGAGTCTCAGTCTAGTGTGAACCCACAGACTTGGTGTCCTGACCTCTGCTCATTCATACTACAGAGGGGTGAGTCTCAGTCTAGCATGAACCCACAGACTTGGTGTCCTGACCTCTGCTCATTCATACTACAGAGGGGTGAGTCTGAGTCTGCTGTGAACCCACAGGCTGGCCGATTTGTTTTCCTCACATCGCACCTGCACATGTAAACCCCACTATATTCGGTGCAACACCCCATATTTGGACTGTCCCAGGTATTATTAATCAGGGTGGGGGGCGGGGGGCGGTGATGCAAAAGACTTATGGAACCTTTCTTCCAGCATCCCTGTCGATTCCACCGTAAATACTACCCAAGGACACATCGTGTGCACCTGCGGCAGCCACAGTACGACAGGAACGATTGGCTGACTGTCATAATCCCCCTTTCCTCTCACTAAATATGCTAATCCCTGTTTTCTTGCCTCCTTTACATTATAGTCCTTATCATAATGGAGCCACGTCCTAATCATGATATCTTTGATAAATGAGGGGACTCGGTTACGTTCTATTTCAGTTAACCGTGCCGTCACATGGTCCATCATGTAACTCCCATAAATTAAACATACCATAGCACTTGAGATGTCTTGTTCTGTTTTACTAATCCCTCTTGTTAAAATGGTGCTGAATTTGTCGGTATATTTATGTTTCATCTCGTGTGGTTATCAGCATATACTCCACTTCCTGTTTGGTGTCTGAATCTCCCTTATTCATGTTTGATAGAAGGCCTTTCACCTATCTCCTCATTACCTCGTCATGTTCCCACATAGTTTCTATATCTACCCTGTTCGAGGCAGCGGTTCCTGCGGTGGCTCCTATCCCTAGCCATTTCCCCAGGCATCTATTTTTCTCAAGTGGCTAATATTATGACCTGAAATGTTGACCATTGCAAAAGTCTGTTTTACATCCCTCGAACGCCATCTGTCTTGAGCATGGTTCTTATCTAAAAAATCCTTTTCCATTTTCCACACCAAGTGGTCATAATATCCATGGTGTCCTGTAGGAGATAATTTTCCAGGAAAGGGAATATCTGTAAAATTTAAGATTACTGGGATAATTTTGCACCGAGCATCACTACACAACTGTATATAGGTACGGTGACAACCAATCTGATTGATGGTCCTTTTATTATTAATGGGCATCACTTATTTTTATGTTTGTCGCTTTTCCTTTGTAACCTCATCTCCTCTGTTGTTCTCCTGATTCCCTTCTGTAGCGCTTGTCCTTGCCTGGGTCTCTCTTTGTGCTCCACATTGAAACATCCTATCATTCCACTATGGCTTTTACCTATTTTGGGCCAATTCAGTGTATTCAAACTCTGTCACAGATATGGGATCCCCACACTTTTTGGAGTAATCTCATCCACCTCGTCGAGTCCGAACCCTAGATCTACAAAATTTCCTTTTCCTATTTGGAATTTTGGGGTTACTTGAACATGGTCGTTAGTAAAGAGACACTCTGTTTTAATCCCTTCGCCCTCCCTGGCCCCTAAACACGGAGTCCCATTGGTCGTATTATCGGTTTAACAATAATTAGAGTACGCAGTCATATCGCATCCGTCTCCTGAAGCCCATTCTAACGATGGCGTATCGTTTGTTGGCATCTTGACTCCTTTCTGGTTGATGCTATAATTTGAAGTCTGTTCGATACCAACTGAGCATCTGAAGTCCCACTATGCATCTGAGTCCTGCCAGTGTGGCCACCTGGAGGAACAAAGAGTGCAGTATTTATTATTTCACAGTCTTTAACTGATTGATATGGGACCATTTATTTAATTTTGCATTTACCACTCTCCCTTTAGGGCACTAAATCAGATACATGGCTGGATTCAATGTATACACTATCGAGTAGTGTCCCTTGCATTTGGGGTCAAATGCATTTTCCTTTCCCCCATAATTTAGTACCATGACTTTATCACCTATCTGATATTCAAAAGGTCGAACCTTCTGGTCAATGTATTTCTTGAATTGGTTTTTAGATTTCCCTAAATTCTTTGCTATGTGTCGGTTAACTTCATCAATATACTCCAGTGTGCGCTCAAACCAGGAGTGGTTACATGATTTTTTCATGAGTGGAGTGGTGCCAGTGAAAGTTAGATGACCTGGAGTCCTCATCAGCCTCCCGGTCATTGCCTGGTAAGGTGATATCCACTTGGTCCTAAGTGGCGTGGACCAAATTGACTTTAAAGACATGGGTAGCATATTGACCCATTGTGTGGGGTGGTCTGTACATAATTTTCCCAACATGGATTTCAGTGTACAATTCCCGCTTTCCACTATCCCACCTGATTGGGAATGATGAGCTATATGTAGCTTATGTTTAATTGCCATAATATCGTGTAATTTAGAAAAACACTTCACCAGTGAATTGGGTGCCCTGATCACTATCATCTTGAAGTGGCAGTCGCCCGCTACAGAACATCTCACTCAATAACAATCTGGCCGCAGTAAGCGCAGTGTTGGATTGGCGGTGGGGGGGGCGGGAAAGCCTCAATCCATTTAGTGAACTGGTCGATAACAATGAGGGCATATTTATAACTGACCTGCGAAGGTGGGAGAGAACCAATAAAATCAATTGAACATGAGTCCAGGGCCCATCAGGGCCTGGCTGACTTGGAAGGAGGGTAGGGTTGCAGCAAGTGAAGGTGTTCTGCTGTAAACAAGGTATGCATCGGGAAACATATAAATTTACAGTTTCCTTCATATTAGGCCACCAAGCTGTGGAGGCAATCTTTGTAAAAGTGACTTCTGCCGAGTAATGACCTCCTACAGGGTGGGAGTGTAAGAGGAACAAGAGCTCTTTTGCCAGGTGTGGGGGAATACAGACAATCGGGTACTTTTCTGGGGCATTTTGATACATAAGGAATGGTTGTGAAACCTTTGTAGTAAGAAGCGTCTTGGGGGCACATGCGGTGAGTGCTGGTAAGGGTTTAACTTGTTCATCTGATACGGGATATACTCTGTGTGGTAAACCACTGTCGTTCACTGTGTTCACTATTGTTGTTGTTGTTGTTGTCGTTCACTCTTGTTTCACTGTTATACCTGACTATGCCTCAGCTGACTCCGCCCTTGGCTACCTGGTATAAGGACGGCTGCACAGCAGCTCTCTGCCATTCGGTCGTCCACTAGAGGCATAGTCCTGATCTGTTTGTAGTTGCATTCAGTAGTTAATAAAAGCCTGTTGTTCTGAACTCTACTCGGCCTTTTATTAGAATCGATAGCGCATCACTCTGTTTGAAGCGAAGCCAAATTGAGAGCTTTGCTAACTGCAGCAACTGGGATTGCCTTATCAAGTTATAGAGGGAGAGGATAGCCGGTCAGGGCTGCTTTTTTAACAGCTACATCTGCCGCATTATTTCTCAGGGCGTGAGCAGGCTGGTCTCTCTTGTGGGGAGTAACCTTACCAATGTGGCAAGGCTTTTGTCGTGCCTTTAGGGCCTGCCATATGAGACGTAAACATGGCCCATGAGTTAGGGCTTTACCATCTGACGAGAAGCAGGAATTCTTTTGGTAGAGGGGAAGGGAAAGCATGGCTTTGATGGCATAGGCACTGTCAGACCAAATGTTTGTCGGGTAGCCAGAAGTGTCTTGATCGGCGATGAAAAGGGCCAAAATCTGCATATTGGCTTGACTGTTTGTTACTTTTAAACTTGAGAGTCTTCTCAGGTAGGACCACAGCACATCCGGTATGAGGTGAGCACTGAATGTGGTAGGAGGAGCCATCCACGTATACTTCAGAGGCTCCTTATATTGGTGATCGCAAAACAGGTTGGTACTGAAAGTCTATTAATGGCAGCGGACACTTGTGAGTGTGTCCCTCGTACGCAAGCATCAGTGGTAAAAGAGTAGTCTGTATGGAGTCCATGTCAATGTCCCACTGTATTAGTTCTAAAGTCCATTTACTGATGCTTTGGGATGAGATCAAATAATTGCTTGGTTTGATAGGGAGATTCAATGGGGTGTGAGGGGAATGCAAGATGATCCTCTGCAAACCCGTAATGTCGGTAAAGTGTTGACTGGACCAGAACGTCGCCAGTAGGTGGAGCTCACACGCTGAAAACTTCCGTTCTGCCCCCTGCAAATCCCGTGAGGCATATGCGATCGGTTGTAACCGGTCCAGTCGTTCTTGATATCAGACCACAGTCGGTGGATGCGATCTGGATATGGAATGGCTGTGTCGGGTCGGGTGATATCAAACAGGTAGCCTGCATAACAGGCAATTTCAATTTCTCAACTGCAGCGGTGTGATCTGGCCCCCATAGGGACTAAATTTGACCCTCTTTTCATTAAACAGTTCATAGAGTGATTTTGAATGTTCTGCAAATCCAGGAATAAAACGATGCTGGTATCCAACGAGACCCAAAAACAATCGGAGCACTGTCCTGGATATAGGAAACGGGAGTGTTTGAATGACCTTTATCTTGTGCTCGACGGGACTTAGACATAAGATCATAAGAAATAGAAGCAGGATAGGCTTCTTGACACCTCGAGCCTACTCCGCCATTCAATAAGATCATGGCTGATCTTGGGCTCAAAGTCACTTCACTGCCCGCTCCCCATAACTCTTCACTCCCTTGTCTTGCAAAAATCTGTCTAACTCCACCTTAAATGTCTCTAATGACCCAGCCTCTGCAGCTCTCTGGGGCAGAGAAGTCCACAGATTTACGACACTCTGAGAGAAGAAATTCCTCCTCATCTAAGTTCTAAAAGGGCGATCCTTTATTCTGAAACGATGCCCCCGAGTTCTAGATCTCTCCACGAAGGGAAACATCCTCTCTGTATCTATGTTGTCGAGCCCCCTCAGTATCTAATATGTTTCAATACGATCACCGCTCATTTTTCTAAATTCCAATGAGTATAGGCCCAGCCTGCTCAACATTTCCTCATCGGTCAAACCCCTCATCTCAGGAATTAATCTAGTGAATGGTCTCTGAACTTCCTCCAATGCAAGTATAGTCCTCAAGGTGTAGTCTCACAAATTACCTGCAAAGTTGTAGCAGGACTTTCCTGCTTTTATACTCCAACACCATTGAAATAAAGGCCAGCAATATTTTTGCCTTTTTGATTACTTGCTGTAACTGCAGGCTAACATTTTGTGTTTCATGCACAGGGAACCCCAGGTCCCTCAGAACTGTAGCATTTTTTAATCTCTCTCCATTTAAATATTAATTTGCTTGTTTATTTTTCCTGCCAAAGTTTATAACCTCGCACTTTCCCAAATTATACTCCCTCTGCCAAATGTTTGCCCTTTCACTTAGCCTGTCGATATCCCTTTGCAGGTTATGTGCATCCTCTGCACAACCTGCTTTCCCACCCATCGTTGTATCATCCGGAACATTAGCTACATTACACGCAGTCCCTTCATCTAAGTCATTAATGTAGATTGTAAGGAGTTGAGGCCCCAGCACCGATCCCTGTGGAACACCACTAGTTACCGTTTGCCAACCAGAAAATGACCCATTTATCCCGACTCTCTGTTTTCTGTTAGTTAGCCAATTCTCTATCCATGCTAATAGAGTCATAGAGTCATAGAGTTATACAGCACGGATAGAGGCCCTTCGGCCCATCGTTTCCACGCCGGCCATCAAGCCCTGTCTGATCTAATCCCATATGCACGGTGGCATAGTGGTTAGCACTGTTGCCTCACAGCGCCAGAGACCCGGGTTCAAATCTGGCCTCGGGCGACTGTCTGTGTGGAGTTTGCACATTCTCCCTGTGTCTGCGTGGGTTTCCTCCGGGTGCTCCGGTTTCCTCCCACAGTCCAAAGATGTGCAGGTTAGGTTGATTTGGCTATGATAAATTGACCCTTAGTGTTAGGGGATTAAATACGTGGGGTTACGGGGGTAGGGTGGGATATGTGTCGGTGGCAGGCTCAATGGGCCGAAATGGCCTCTATCTGCACTGTAGATTCTGTGTGATTCTGTGATTCCAGCATTTGGTCTGTAGCCTTGTATGCTATGGCATTTCAAGTGCTCATCCAAATGCTTCTTAAATGTTATGAGGGTTCCGGCCTCCACAACCCTTTCAGGCAGTGAGTTCCAGACTCCAACCACCCTCTGGGTGAAAAAGTTCTTCCTCAAATCCCCTCTAAACCTCCCGCCCTTTACCTTGAATCTATGCCCCCTAGTTATTGACCCCTCTACTAAGGGAAAAAGCTCCTCAGCATCCATCCTATCTATGCCCCTCATAATTTTGTACACCTCAATCATGTCCCCCCTCAGCCTCCTCTGCTCCAAGGAAAACAAACCCAATCTGCCCAGTCTCTCTTCATAGCTGAAGCGCTCCAGCCCCGGTAACATCCTGGTGAACCTCCTCTGCACCCTCTCCAATGCGATCACATCCTTCCTGTAGTGTGGCGACCAGAACTGCACACAGTATTCCAGCTGTGGCCTAACCAGTGTTTTATACAGTTCCATCATAACCTCCTTGCTCTTATATTCAATGCCTCGGCTAATGAAGGCAAGTATCCCATATGCCTTTTTTTACCACCTTATCCACCTGTTCCGCCGCCTTCAGGGATCTGTGTACTTGCACACCCAGATCCCTCTGACACTCCGTCTTGCCTAGGGTCTTACCATTCATTGTGTATTCCCTTGCCTTGTTAGTCCCCCCAAAGTGCATCACCTCGCACTTTTCCGGGTTAAATTCCATTTGCCACTGTTCTGCCCATCTGACCAACCCATCTATATCGTTCTGCAGACTGAGGCTACCCTCCTCGCTATTTACCACCCTATCAATTTTTGTATCATCCGCGAACTTACTGATCATACCTTTTACATTCATATCCAAGTCATTAATGTAGACCACAAACAGCAAGGGACCCAGCACCGATCCCTGTGGTACCCCACTGGCCACAGGCTTCCAGTCACAAAAACAACCTTCGACCATCACCCTCTGCCTTCTGTCACTAAGCCAGTTTTGTATCCAATCTGCCAAGGCACCCTGGATTCCATGGGCTCTTACCTTCTTGACCAGTCTCCTGTGCGGGACTTTATCGAAGGCCTTACTGAAATCCATATATACCACATCCACTGCGTTACCCTCATCCACACACCTAGTCACCCCCTGAAAAAATTCAATCAAATTAGTCAGACATGATCTTCCCTTGACAAAGCCATGTTGACTATCCCTGATTAATCCTTGCCTCTCCAAGTGGAGACAAATTTTGTCCCTCAGAATTTTTTCCAATAATTTTCCTACCACTGATGTTAGGCTCACTGGCCTGTAGTTCCCCGTTTTTTCCCTACTTCCCTCCTTGAATAATGGTACTACATTAGCGGTTCTCCAGTCCTCTGGCACATCCCCTGTGGCCAGAGAGGTCCTGAATATATGTGTTAGAGCCCCCGCAATCTCTTCCTTTGCCTCACACAGCAGCCTGGGATACATTTCATCTGGGCCTGGGGATTTATCCATTTTTAGGCCAGCTAAAACCGCCAATACCTCCTCCCTCTCGATGTGAATATGTTCGAGCATATCACAGTCCCCCCGCCCTATTTCTATGTCTACATCGTCCTTCTCCATAGTGAAAACAGATGCAAAAAATTCATTTAGAACCCCTCCTACATCTTCCGGCTCCACACACAGATTGCCACTTTTGTCCCTAATGGGCCCTTTTTCTTCCCTAGTTATCCTCTTACCCTTAATATACTTATAAAACATCTTAGGATTTTCCTTTATTTTGCTCGCCAGTGTTATTTCATGGCCCCTCCTTGATCTCCTAATTTCTTTTTTAAGTATCCCCCTGCACTTTTTGTACTCCTCTAGGGCTTCCTCCGTCTTTAGCCTTTTGTATCTGCCAAAAGCCCTCCTTTTTTTCCTAATCCATTCTCGTATATCCCCTGACATCCAAGGTTCCCTGTGGTTTTTGGAACTACCCTTGACCTTTACGGGAACATGTTGCCATTGTATGATCCCAATCTCCCTTCTGAAAGCCTCCCATTGCTCTGATGCGGATTTTCCTACAAGTAGCTGATCCCAGTCCATTTTGGCCAGATCCTGCCTTATCCTATTAAAATCGGCCTTCCCCCAATTTAGAACCTTTATTTCCAGCCCATCCCTGTCCTTTTCCATGACCACCCTAAATCTTACCATATTATGGTCACTGTCACCAAAGTGCTCACCTACTAGCACTTTTTCCACTTGGCCGGCCACATTCCCTAGAATTAGGTCCAGTACCGCCCCCTCTCTTGTAGGACTTTCTACATGCTGGCTCAAAAAGCTCTCCTGGATGCACTTTAAGAATTCTACACCCTCTGAGCCTTTCACACTCTGACTATCCCAGTTAATATTGGGGAAGTTGAAATCCCCCATTATTATTACCCTATTATTTGCACATTCCTCTGAGATTTGCCTACATATCTGTTCCTCTATCTCCCCCTGGCTGTTTGGAGGCCTATAGTACACTCCCAGCAAAGTGCTTGCCCCCTTTTTGTTTTTAAGCTCCACCCATATGGCCTCATTAGAGGAATCTGCTAATATATCATCCCTCCTTACTGCAGTAATTGACTCCTTAATTAATATTGTGACACCCCCTCCTCTTATACCTCCCCCTCCGTCTTGCCTGAAGATTCTGTACCCCGGAATATTGAGCTGCCAGTCTTGCCCCTCCCTCAACCATGTCTCCATGATAGCAACAATATCATACTCCGATATGTTTATCAACACCTTCAGTTCATCCACCT
The DNA here is from genome assembly GCF_052327205.1 of Somniosus microcephalus. Lineage (NCBI taxonomy): Eukaryota > Metazoa > Chordata > Chondrichthyes > Squaliformes > Somniosidae > Somniosus > Somniosus microcephalus. The sequence goes on from NW_028225184.1 coordinate 3,807,071, forward strand.
TACTTGCAAGACTCCTTGCATTAAAATAGATGCCATCCAGCCTTGCCCTTATATATTTGCCCTGTCTACCAAGCTGACTTGCTTTTTTCTCTATAATTGGCAGCACATCACCCCCTATTTTAGCTCCCCTCTGTATCCCATCCCCCTGCCAAGTTAGTTTAACCCCCCCCCCAACAGTGCTAGCAAACCTCCCCGCAAGGATATTTGTGCCGCTCTGGTTCAGGTGCAACCCGTCCGACTTGTACAAGTCCCACCTTTCCCAGAAGCAGGCCCAGTGATCCAGGAAAGTAAAACCCTCCCCCCTACACCAACTCTTTAGCCACGCATTCATCTGCTCTATCCTCCCATTCCTATACTCACTAGCACGTGGCTCTGGGAGTAATCCAGAGATTACAACCTTTGAGGTCCTGCTCTTTAATCTGTTACCTAGCTCCCTAAATTCTTGATGCAGGACCTCATCCCCCTTCCTACCTATGTCGTTAGCTCTTATCTTATGCAATAACCTTTTATGTGGCATCTTATCGAATGCCTTCTGGAAATCCAAATACACCACATCCACTGGCTCACCCTTTGTCCCTTTAATAAAACAATGCTGACTCTGCTTGACTGCATTTTGCCTTTCCAAATGCCCTGCTACTGCTTTCTCAATGAAAGAATCCAGCATTTTCCCAACGACAGATGTTAGGCTAACTGGTCAATAGTTTACTGCTTTCTGTCACCCTCCTTTCTTAAATAGGGGTTTTACATTTGCGGCTTTCCAAACCTCTGGAACGTTTCAGAATCCAGGGAACGTTGCTATATTGCAACCAATGTATACACTATCTCTGCAGCCACTTCTTTTAAGACCCTGGGATGCAGCCCATCTGGTCCAGTGGACTTGTTACCTTTTAGTCCCATTATTTTACCAAGTACTATTTCCTTAGTGATAGTTCTTTTCTTTAGTCCCCCCTCCCTTTGGCCCCTTGATTATCCAGTATTTGGATGTTGTTAGTTTCTTCTGCCGTGAAGCGAGATACAAAATATTTGTTCAGAATCTCTGCCATTTCCCAATTCCCCAATATTAATTCCCCAGTCTCATCCTCTAATGGACCAACGTTTACTTTAGCTACCCTCTCCCTTTTTATGTAAAAGTTCTTACCCCACGGAGGGATCGTCACTCCCAAATAGGTGACCTGTTGCTGCAGAAGCTGAGCTTTTTGAGGGTTAATTTTCAAGCCTGCCCTGCTTAACAGTGTTAGAAATTCATCTAACAGTTCAAGGTGCTCCTCGATTGTACTAGTCGCCAGTCATAAGTGTTCAACACACTGAAGCAGGCACTGGGGCTTAGAAGAAGCTTTCAGGAGCCGTACGATTCTGGTATAGAAGATGATCGGGGCGTTGTGGAAGCATTGCGATAGGCACGTCCACGTGTAACTCTGGTCCTCAAAGGTGAAGGCAAGTTGATACTGATCCTCTGTTCTGACGGAATAATCCAAAAGCCATTTGCAATGTCTAGGGTGGAGTAGTATTTAGAGTCTTTTGGGAGTTTTGATAATTAGGTCGGCACATCCTTAATGATAGGGGCGCTCTTGGGCCTAACCTTGTTAAGACTTTGGTAATCAATAGTGAGCCTCCAGCTGTTGTCTGTCTTCCAAGCTGTTGAATTGGTCGTGAAAGTGCCAGTTCCCAGAATGCCCTTTTTTAAGAGGGATTCGATGACATCGCGAATATAGGGATGAAATTCTTTGGGAATTGGGTACTGTTTAACAAAGAAATGGGCCGGTCCGTTAATCATCTCCTCACCCTCCATTCAACCGCAGTCATGCTTAATAGTGGCGAATGCAGGTGAGTGCATTTGAATTAATAATTTGACTCGCTTATCTGTGTGACCTGATGCCTCGTACAGGCAAGTCCTCTTAATCGCAAATACGGAGTGCGCATCCGATATTTTGACCAATTCACTACCTCCTGTCTGAATCCAAATACACCACTGGTTGTAATCAATAATTGTCCCGTAACATTCCAAAACATCACTTTCCAATATGCTCCTTCCGTGTCATCATGGCGGGGTCATGAACAGTCAAATCAATCCTGTTTGTGCACAAAGTTAACATTTCTCCCTTAAAAGCAGAGGTTGACCTCCCACCAAAGCCTTGTAACATCAAGCAACCCTTGCCCGCCGCAACATGCCGGTCATGGTGTGGGGTATGGATGATGGAAACAGATGAACCAGTGTCAATAAGCATGATTTGTTTTCGGCCCCCCGATAGAACAACCGAAATTTCCGATCGCCCGTTAACATCATGTCGGAATCAACACGTGGCCTGTCCTCTTCATTGCGCCATTGCCTGGGATCCCTGTGGTAGTTGTCCAGCCGGATCCGAGCCGGCTGCCAACGGATTAGCTCTTTTAATAATGTGAATGCTCAGTGTGGCTGTTAGTTTACTAATTTCTCTGGCCAGTTGATCTACTTTGGTCTCCAAGGGATCAGCGGATATTATCGCGAGTGGTGGGGGTAGATTTCCTTGAAAGAGAGGGTACCGTTGACCCGGTTTTCGAGGCTTCTTACAAATGTAGAATAGTGCCCAGGTTTCCCACAGTTGTAAGAATTTCCTTCGAATCGACGTGTGTAGCGGGGTGCAGTGGCCATAACTGGCCCTTCTACCACACTAACATGTTTTGTTGGTCTGCACTCCTCCGTTGCAAAAGTCCATGCCAGATTGGTGGTCTGGAGTAGCTCAGACCACCATTCTCAGGCGAGACCATGTGTCCTAGAGCGCGCCTCAGTGAGCTTTTCAAACCATCCAAGTAATGTTTATTGAATGGTTCCTGGTCCTTCCCTTCGTCATTGGAGTCAGGGGCAACCCCTTGGGTTCCACCATAAACCGTCTAGATCCTGTCACTGTATACAGAGGGCGATTCTACTGGTGGCTGTGTCGTTTGATAACATTTCCTATCCATATCAATGCTGTTAATGCCTAAATGTTCCTGAATGGACTCCATGACTACTGCCGAGGTTTAGGGGATATTATAAACCAGGAATGGAAGATTTTGCCATATCTTGGAGTTGGTGGCAGCGAGGATGACGCGTTTCAAATCGAAGTCCTCTAACTTGCTGTGTCCCCGTTCCACGCATTCGATCGAACTTTAACATCGATGGGGCACTCGGATCGTGTTATGGGGCCGAACTCATTATCACAAGCATATACTTCGGCAGCATTGAGGGGAACGGCGCGCTTCTGGGAGGTGGTTTCCTCCCCTTGTCATCATCGTTCTGGGTTCTAACTATGACGCTCATAGAGGCCGAATGCCTCTCCTCGTAGCTGGAGGACAACCCCGGGGTCTCTGCAACCATCTTTTCCACCGTGCTGATATGTCTTTTTCTTCCAGTACCTCCCAGTCTATCACCACTCCTCCCTCCGCTGATCCCAGTGGTGAATCATACGATCTGGCAGTAACAGCAGCCACAACAGCCTCCCGTTTTCCCAGCTTTCCCTCTAGTTCGTATATCTTAAACCTACACTGAGTGTGATCCGTCTCTCTATAAGAGCGCTGGGGAGCTTCCCTCAAGGCACATCTGGCATCATATAAATTGCACGTAAAATTCTCGCTCTCTATCTCAGAAGATTGCAACGCCTGTTTGGTTTCTTCTGGTTAACGCATAGCGCTTCCTGCCTTGACCACACACATGCTCTGTTGCTGCAGAACTCCCGCAGTTTCAGAGGTCTGGCTCCCCATAGCACTTCCTGCCTGGACCACACACATGCTCTGTTGCTGCAGAACTCCAGCAGTTTCAGAGGTCTGGCTCCCCATAGCGCTTCCTGCCTTGACCACACACATGCTCTGTTGCTGCAGAACTCCCGCAGTTTCAGAGGTCTGGCTCCCCATAGCACTTCCTGCCTGGACCACACACATGCTCTGTTGCTGCAGAACTCCCGCAGTTTCAGAGGTCTGGCTCCCCATAGCGCTTCCTGCCTGGACCGTGCACTCGCTCTTTTGCTGCAGAACTCCCGCAGTTTCAGAGGTCTGGCTCCCCATAGCACTTCCTGCCTTGACCACACACATGCTCTGTTGCTGCAGAACTCCCGCAGTTTCAGAGGTCTGGCTCCCCATAGCGCTTCCTGCCTTGACCACACACATGCTCTGTTGCTGCAGAAGTCCCGCAGTTTCAGAGGTCTGGCTCCCCATAGCGCTTCCTACCTGGACCACACACGCTGACTTTTGCTGCTGAACTCCCGCAGCTTGAGAGGTCTGGCTCCCCATAGCGCTTCCTGCCTTGACCACACACAGGCTCTGTTGCTGCAGAACTCCCGTAGTTTCAGAGGTTTGGCTCCCCATAGCGCTTCCTGCCTGGACCGTGCACTCGCTCTGTTGCTGCAGAACCCCTGCAGCTATCAGCGGTCTGGCTCCCCATAGCACTTCCTGCCTGGACCGCGCACTCGCTCTTTTGCTGCAGAACTCCCACAGCTATCAGCGGTCTGGCTCCCCAAAGCGCTTCCTGCCTGGACCGTGCACTCGCTCTGTTGCTGCAGAACTCCCGCAGCTTCAGAGGTCTGGCTCCCCATAGCGCTTCCTGCCTGGACCGTGCTCGCGCTTTTGCTACAGAACTCCCGCAGCTTGAGAGGTTTGGCTCCCCATAGCGCTTCCTGCCTGGACCGTGCACTCGCTCTGTTGCTGCAGAACTCCCGCAGCTTCAGAGGTCTGGCTCCCCATAGCGCTTCCTGCCTGGACCGTGCACTCGCTCTGTTGCTGCAGAACTCCTGCAGCTTGAGAGGTCAGGCTCCCCATAGCGCTTCCTGCCTGGACCCTGCACTCGCTCTGTTGCTGCAGAACTCCCGCAGCTTGAGAGGTCTGGCTCCCCATAGCGCTTCATGCCTGGACCGTGCACTCGCTCTGTTCCTACAGAACTCCCGCAGCTTGAGAGGTCTGGTTCCCCATAGAGCTTCCTGCCTGGACCGTGCAGTCGCTCTGTTGCTGCAGAACTCCTGCAGCTTGAGAGGTCTGGCTCCCCATAGCGCTTCCTGCCTGGACCGTGCACTCGCTCTGTTGCTACAGAACTCCCGCAGCTTGAGAGGTCTGGCTCCCCATAGCGCTTCCTGCCTGGACCGTGCACTCGCTCTGTTGCTGCAGAACTCTCGCAGCTTGAGAGGTCTGGCTCCCCATAGCGCTTCCTGCCTGGACCGTGCACTCGCTCTGTTGCTGCAGAACTCCCGTAGTTTCAGAGGCCTGGCTCCCCATAGCGCTTCCTGCCTGGACCGTGCACACGAACTTTTGCTGCAGAACTCCCGCAGTTTCATAGGTCTGCCTCCCCATAGCGCTTCCTGCCTGGACCGTGAGCTCGCTCTGTTGCTGCAGAACTCCCGCAGCTTGAGAGGTCTGGCTCCCCATAGCGCTTCCTGCCTGGACCGTGCACTCGCTCTGTTGCTGCAGAACTCTCGCAGCTTGAGAGGTCTGGCTCCCCATAGCGCTTCCTGCCTGGACCGTGCACTCGCTCTATTGCTGCAGAACTCCTGCAGCTTGAGAGGTCTGGCTCCCCATAGCGCTTCCTGCCTGGACCGTGCACTCGCTCTGTTGCTGCAGAACTCCTGCAGCTTGAGAGGTCTGGCTCCCCATAGCACTTCCTGCCTGGACCCTGCACTCGCTCTCTTGCTGCAGGACTCCGCAGTTTCCGAGGTCTGGCACTCTAAGTCAGTAATTCGCTTTTTCAAATCTCCCAATTCCTAAACATGCTTTCCTTTTATGTGTTCCACGTCCAGCTCTTGCTGCTTTTTTAAGTCCTTTACTTCCCGACTACGTTTTTCTATTACCTCGTTGTGTTGTGCCCTTAGCTCTTCTATCGCTTTACTTTGTTTCTTATATTACTCATCAGCTCTTTGAGCACAGTAAAATACTGCATGCCGAGTAGCCTAGTCGCCTTATCACTTTTCATTGTTTTAGCTTCACACGTTCCTGAATAAAGTTGATCACTTCTTCAAAGGGCGCTCCGTCTGCTTTGGTTAAACATTCCGTCAATAAAACCTGTACTTCCTCCTCACAGGCACCTCTATCTAATTTACTCTTATATGCATTAATGAAACTCTTACTAGCCGTTTTGCGATTATCTTAACAGACCTCTATCATCAATAACTATTGGCGCGCAATTCACGGCACTCCCCATGAGGGGTTAATCCCTCCTCAAGAGCAGCAGCTGATCAGGAAGTTACTTTCGAGGTCCGATCTATTAAACAATAATGGCCGTTTTGTCTAGTCCCAGCTGAAGGGAGCCAATCTGTAAATCTTAAATGATCCCTCAGATTTCTTGGACAAGACACCAATATACAGCAGCCAGTATGTTTTAGCAATAGATTGCAGGAACCGCTGTTCCTAACCAAAAGATTGACTTTGACTCAGTGAATCAAAACAATAAATTTTAAT